>NC_050580.1:1175829-1475829 GCF_011100635.1 Trichosurus vulpecula | reverse complement strand
AGGTTGCCATGGGGTTGTGGGTGCCACAGGAAGGGTGCCATGGGAGTATGGGTGCCACAGGGGTGACAGTGCCAGGGGGAGAGATACCTATGTTTCTTTATTGGTGCCTTTTGGTTTCACATGGCTGGCTCTCCCAAGGTGGTGCCTACGTCACTGTTGAATGCTCTCTTGTAACATGGGTAAGGCTCCCCACTGGTATTTCCCCCCTCCCATTTGGCAGAGAGGAAGCAGAGGGCTTCCTGGGAGTTTTCTAGGCCCTGCCTGGTGGGCAGCCGCTTGAGAGGCCATACCCGCCATTGTTGGGGTGGCCAGCCTTCCCTCGTGTGGTTCCCTGGGAGGCTGTGGGCTCTGGTCTGTGCCACGCCTCACATTGCTAGCATTCGTTTCTCCTCCTGCATGCAGGAGCATGCTTCTCTATGGCCTCCCTTTCGGCAGGACACATCTGGTTTTCTTCCCCAGCTGTTTCCTTCTGCAGTTCAGTTTGGTGAAGAAGCACGTTTGGGCTTCTAGAAGAAATGACTGAGTGGAGGGCCCAGATCCGTGGGCCTGTCTCTGCCGATCTGCTGGAGCGTGCCTTCATTCTGGAGGCTGCGAGGAAGCCTTCTTCCTGCTGGTGTCTCTGGCCTCTGCTGAGCCCTCCCTTTTGTAAGGCCTTGGGAATTCTTATTTTAAATGATAGACTGAGGCTAGCCTCATCTTCTCACTCTTCCCATTTCTTGCTGTCGTCATGTAGAGAGGGGCCATCTGGCCTTGCTGCCCCCAGTTATGAAGCAGATGTGGGTGACAGGGTATCCACCATTCCGTCCCCGTAGTCCCCCACTTCTCTGCCAAGAGGGTTTCATTCTCCTGGTTTCATCCATGGGCCTGGTGCTTGTGAGGTCTTCCAGGTTTTGTTTTTGGTGGCAGACTTTTAAACAGAGGAGGCAAACGCCCTGAACGTTGCCTGTGCTTTTTGCATTAGAGTACTGAGGTGGGTTTTGGGATCTCCTGATCTGGCCCAGCTGCTGCTGAGGCAGTGACTTCAGGACGGTGTCTGAGACACATGGTTAGCTTTTGACCAGATGAAGGGATGGCGCTTTGTTGGGGGGGTGGTCCCTGGACTGAGAACAACTCAGTAGACTCCCTAGCAGTTGGGTTTTCATCCCAGGATTTCTGAAAGGCCAAGTTTTTTCCTGATGTAGTGGGTGGTCTTGTCTCCTAAGAGGCAGAACAAGGCGACTGGACTGGAGAGTCTTGAAGGGCCCTCCCAGCTCTGGTGAACATTCTCTATGCCCCAGAAATGAAAGCTCGAAGGTGGTCAACAGATGGGACTGAGTGCTCAGAATGGCTCAGGGACCGGCCCTGGTGCCGTATGGCCTCGAAGTTCCTGCCCAGGGAGTTGTTCACTTTGCTGTCTCGAGAGGCAGATGTGGGCCACTGGGGGAGGGATCATCGCTTTGCAGGGCCTCCTTCTTAAAGAGAATGTTGTTGGTGAAACATCACGGCTTTTCTGGAGCCCTCAGATGTACATGTTAGAGAGGCAGTAGCTGCCCTGGGGAGGTGGTCTGGCCTCTTCTTTGGGATGGCCTGCGCTAGCCTGAGCTCCCTTCATTTGGGGCCACAGTTCAGAGCCTCCTTTCTTAACTGTAGGCTTGCTGGCAGACAGACCAGACTGGCTGACTCACCCCGCTGTGCTCCACAAGTCTCTCCACAAGCACCCCGGGCCCTTCCCAGCTCAGCTTCTGTTTCAACAATCTGGCTAGCAGCTGTTGTGGGGGTGAAAGACCAACACAGGCCCAAACACAAGCATGTGGCCAAAGCCCAGGTTCTTTTGATCTGCTTTACTAAGGAAAGCAACGTTAAGGGGTTGACAAGTTGACTTTAATCCAGCATACAGACATCATTCACTTAGTTCAGGGGAAAAAGCCAGCACCCTGGACTTCAGAGCAAATTACAAACAAATTACAAACATCAACAGACAGACAGAATACAATTCATAGTTACCAACATCCAAGTTCAGCCCGGGAGCTCAGAACAAGGGCTGGTCCAGAGTCACGTGGGCCACCCCTGCTGTGGGTAAGAGCTCCGAAAAAGAGAAAGCCAACCCCTGGTTTTATATCTTTTTCAGGGTCAAGGGTGAGTCACACATGCGACTCACCCATGTGACCTGGAATCATCACAAAGAGGTGACTTGAACCCACTAAAAGCCTCTGATGTCCCAGACATGTCACTCAAACTCATGTGTAAACTAGGTCCTCCCTTGAGGACTCCCAATCTAATCAAGGAAACAAAGGCCAAACTCTTCAAGGGCACTTGGTTGAACTGAGTGCTAAGAGCCCATTTTGTTTATCAACACAGCTTTCCTGGAGCCTACCCCCCTCTCCCCCGCCCCACCCCTGCCCCGGGCATGGCTTGACTTTCCAGTCTTCTTGCCTTCCTCCCAATCCTTGAAAACAAGAGTAAAGAACAGTTATCATTGATGATGAGGGTGGCAGTGACGGTGTCTTCAGCCTTGGCCTTTCTAGCCTCCCATTTCCCCAGCCTGCTCCTTCTCTGCATCCCCCATCCCTTCTCTGTAGTCCTGGCTTGTGGCCGGTCATTGCTTCTGGTGGCCGAGGTTGGCTCCCAGGCCTATCGCTCAGCACAGAGAGTCTGGGGACTGGCCCATCCCTGGTCAGGGCCTCCAATCTTTCTTGGTCCCATTGGAGGGGGTGGCCCCCACCCCAGCTGAGATCCACCACCCTCTAGTGGTCTTGTCTCAGCTTCACGAGGGCAGGCACCCCGTCTTGGCTGCCAGCCTCTTCCCCCAGTTTACTCCAAACTAGCAGTTCTGGAGATGATGTGGTGTGGGCAGGGCAGCTGTTTTCATAGAGAATGTCGATCATGGACCAGAAAGGCCAGCTGGGTTCATCTCCTAATTTAGCAGGTGAAGGAACTGAGGCCAAGGATTTCCGTGAAGGGAAGGAGCACATCCTCTGTCCCCAAGTGTTCTCTCCAGGCTGTGATGGGTCAGCGTTGGGGAAGTCCTGTTTCCATGATGTTGTGTTAGGAGGTAGGAGGTTTCATCTCTGAAGTTCCAGTTGTATCTGTGGGTGCAGCGGCCAGAGCCTGGGCCTGGGAGCTGGGGGAATGGATTTATTTGGAGAGCAGGTATCTGGAGGGTGAAAGCTGGCCACAAGGAAGGGAGTGTTCGCAGCTCTGCAGCCAGAGGGTCATTCTGTGGTTGATCAATGAGCTTTATGAGGTACTCCCTGGGTGCCAGGCACTGTGCTACCCACTGGGAATGCCAAGACAAGCTGGAAACATGATGCCTGCCCTCGGGGAGGCTCACAGCAGTGCAAATGAGATAACATACAAGCTGTAGACAGAAAAATGGAAGGTCATCCTAGAGGGGAAGGCACTAAAATGGGGGACGCCGGGGGGGAGCCTATTGCTGAAGGTGGGACGCGGGAGTTTTCTTGGAGGTGCATTCCCACTGTGGAGGTCAGCCCTTGGACAGGCGCAGAGATAGGAGGGGGCCTGTCTTGCATAAGCAACCATCTGGAGGCCGGTGTGGTGGGATCATAGAGTTCATGGTGGTGGTGGTGGTGGGGATTGTAAGGACCTTGGAAAGATGGCAGGGTCATGTTTGGCAAAGTCAAACTGATTTGGGGAAGAGACACCGTTGATGCAGAATTGCTCTCTGGGGCTGAAGGAGTGGCTCCATGTTGTGCCCTCCTCAGGGGAGGCTGGAAGCTGCCATGTTGGAGTGCTGATCACCACCCTTTCACTATGCTTGCCTTCACTCACTAAAAGCTTCCTGTGATTTTCCACTTGTTCTGTGGCCCTTTTTCTTTCTTTTTGAATTTATTTAGTATTTTATTTTCCCCAGTTACATGTAAAAACAATTTTTAACGTTCGTCTTTAAAACTTTGAGTTTTAAAGTCTCTCCTTCCTCCCTCCCCACCCCCCCATCCTCACATTGAGAAGGCAAGCAGTTTGATAGAGGTTATACATGTGTAGTCATGCAAAGCATTTCCATATTAGTCATGTTGTGCAAGAAAACAGACCAAAAAAGAACTTCAAGAAAAGTAAAGAAAGTACAAAAGTCTGCTTTGGGCTGTGTTCAGGCCCTCCCACTAGGTCTTTGGGGATGGATGGCATTGTTCATCCCAGTCCTTCAGAGTTGGCTTGGGTCGCTGTATTGCTGAGAATGGTTAGGCCATTCCTGGCTGAGCATCTCCCAACACTACTGTGACTGTCCACATTTCACTCTGCATCTGCTCATGCAAGTCTTCCTAGGCTTTTCTGAGAGCAGCCTGCTTGCCATTTCTCAGGGCACAATAGCATCCCATCACAAGCACATAGCACAGTTTGTTCAGCTGTTTTCTCAGTTCCCAGTTCTTTGTCTGTGGCCCTTTGCAAATTGGGTGATGGATGTGGCCTTGTCCCCTTGAGCTGGGCTTAGGAGTTGTTTCTGGTGGCTGAGAATTCAAGCAGAAAGGCAGCAGGGCACTTTCCCAACGGGCATTGGTGTTCTAGGAGTCTTTGTGGGTAGACGTTACAGACTTCTCAGATCTTGGAACCCACATCCTGGTGGCATTGATGCGCTACATTTGCTTGAGGATGCTTGGATGCCAACCCAGGTCTGCCTAGTGAATGGTCCTCACATTTCTCTCTAGCCCTTCTGGCCAGCTTGTTAACATTTGGGGAGCTTCTTGGAGCTGAGGGCAGGAGGCTTTTAGGAGATGAATCCCACAGAGTGGGGCCTGGTGACTCCTGGGGACCATTGGTGCCTCTATGCTTCTTGCTCCCATGAGCCTCTGCTCTGGATGGTGACCTGGCACAAGCCAGGAATGTCCACTCCACCTGGGCAGGGCCCTTGGTTGTTTGCCCAGGAGCTCTCAGCTCCAGCCTAACTGGGAAGGGCTGCTGGTCTCTGGGGTGCCCTGCTACAGATGGGGTCCTTTCTGAACCTTGGCTTCCTCCTCTATAATGTAAACAAGGCTGACTTCTGTCTCATAAGTCTCTGGACCCCCTTGTGTGAGCTGCTCTGTCATCATCAGCCCGTAGGAATCCCTAGGGAAGCAGGATGTCAGGCTTTGGAGCTTCTGTGTTGGGTCACTGGGATGCCCATACAGCAGAAAAGGAGTTCGAGATTCTGAGCAATCCAGAAAAACTGGTTGTTCTTTGGATTGTTTGGATCTCCACCTCTGGGACAAAGCAACAGCTTTGGATCTGGAGACTGCGTTCGAGGAGGGTTCTTTCTGCACGACCTTTGGGAGGCTCCGTGGATACCTCTATGGTGCACCTTTGGACCCGAGCCCCTTCCTTGCTGCTCCTCACCTCCTGCCCCCCTTGCCTCTCTTCTTCTCTGCTCAGAAGCAGGAAAGTTGATGTGACATCCACTCTTTGGGGCTGTGCCCCCTGACCTGAGGGGCTCCTGAAGCCCAGTCCCTCTGCCAGGCTTTCTCACTCATAGTCAGGCAAGAGTGTACATGCACATAGAGGCCATTCATTTCCAATGGCCTGGGTAAATAAACATTCTGAATATTTTTAGGCATCAAATATTGACCTGGCAGCCAGAGCTGCCATCTCCTCCTTGTGGGGCCTGGTGAATGAAGTGGCAGGAGCCCTTCCCTTCCTCCCTCCCTCCCTCCCACAGCAGACAGTTCTCTCTTGGCCCAGTCTTCAGGGACAGCGACCTTTAAGAATAGGAAAGGCCTCCTCTCCACTGTAGAACTTGGACCCTAGAGAATGTGAGGAGCAAAGTGGGGCATATCTATGCTGTCCTCTCCCTCTAGCCTGTCTCATATACCACCACCAGGATGGGGAAAAGCACTGGCAGGCTAACTTGTTTGGGCTGGAGGCCAGGGGACTCCCCAACTGATCCTGAGGCCCATTGTGTGGCCTTCCTTGATGCCAGTGGTGAGTTGGGCTTGGGGGCTCCC
Organism: Trichosurus vulpecula; assembly: GCF_011100635.1. NCBI lineage: Eukaryota > Metazoa > Chordata > Mammalia > Diprotodontia > Phalangeridae > Trichosurus > Trichosurus vulpecula. Next base: position 1,469,920 of record NC_050580.1, on the reverse strand, counting down.
CTCTGGGTGGGAAAGCGGCCCCAGATACTAGTGTTTGGGGTCCCAAGAGTTGAAAACATGTCTGTTAGCGGGGGTTTGATGACCTATTTTCATCTCATTGATCCCTCTAACAGCATAATGGGATGCCTGGGAGGACCCCTGCTCGAGGCCCTGGATCAGGTTTCTGTTGTTCTTGGCCCTGCTTGGTTGTTGAAAAGCCTTCATGTGCGTGGTGTGGTGCCTGCTCGTCTGCAGACGCAGGAGGGGTGTTTTTGAAAAAAGGAAAGTGAATGGCCCATAAACTAATGGCCACTGAGCCTGATTTTGATTTCTGGCAAAAATTTTAGAATGATATTAAAGAGATGGTCCCTGAAAATCTGGAAAAGGAAGCAGTGATCAGATACAACAGCATGGATGGCTTCAGCAAGAGGCCAAAATGGCCTCATCTCCTTTCTGATGGGGCGGGGGTCTAGACTGGCAAGATCAGACCAGCCTCAATCTTCTTTGTGATGGGGCAGGGAGGTGCTCTGTCTAGGCTGTCAGGTTGGAGGCTATTTTGTCAAATGTGTGGCTCAAACCAGGTTGACTCTCATACCAGTCTTATGTCTGAGGAGTTGTGGGCTGACTGAGTGCAATGAGGTGCATTATTAATGTTTGGCTGTTAACTTGGAAATGCCATCTCTATTGGGGAGCCCAGTGATCTGTGCTTGCTTCTCTGCTGCTCAACATTTTTATCAATAACTTGGAGAAAGGCCTCGCTCACATGCTCCTCCAGATTTCATAGCTAACACCAGATAAGGAGCAGAGCGTAAAACCCCCAGGTGGCCCCCTGGGCAGAATCGGATAAAATGAAACATGAGAGGAAGGGGGCATGGGTCTAAGGCGGGGAGGTTGGGGTGAGGCACAGTTTGTGTGAAGAAGGACAAGGGGTTTGGGGTACCTGGAGCCCCTCAGAGTCAGGGCGCGGGTGGCAGTGAAGGAAGGTGGCTCAGTGTGGGGCTGCGTGCGAGTCGAACCTAAGGGATTGAGCTCAGTGGGCTCTTCCAGCTTTGTGTCTGTGGTGGGTTGTCAGCTGGCTCAGTGAGGCCGCAGCCCCTGATGGGGCCTATTCTCCACCAGTGACCCCACAAAGTATGAGCAGAGGCTGGGATTCTTTTCGCAGAAGGAATGAAGGTGGACCTTTCAGCAGCCTGACTGATGGTGAACTCAGTCTCCAGGGTTGGGTTTAGAAATAACAGCCCATGATAGCAGAGACTGTGCAATTGAGGGCTGTTCTCTGCCTTCCTGGATTCCTTGGAGAAGGTGTGGGCAAGGCCCTTCACGATTCACAAGCTCCCCAGCACTGAGCATGGTCTAGGACCCTCCCCATAAGAGGTGTTTGGGGTTTATAGAATGGATGTGGAGGGGACAGAAAAACTAGTCTTGTCAATCAGTGAACACTTATTAAGGGCCTACCATGTGCTAAGCCCTGGGGTTACAAGAAGAGGTAAAAGACCGGCCCTGTCCTTTAGGATTTTACAGTCTAATGGGAAGACAACAGGCAAACAGGTACAAATTGAGCTCTGGGCAGGACAGAGGGAGATCCTGGACAGAGGGAAGGCCTGGGATTGGGAAGGCTTCCTGGCCCTGAGATTTTAGCTGGCATTTAAATGAAGCTGGCGAGGTCAGTGGTCTGAGCAGAGGAGGGACAGTGTTCCAGGCCTGGGGCACGGCCAGAGAGGACCCCAGAGCCAAGAGATGGAGGGAGGCCCAGTGCACTTGATGGAAGGATGTGTCAGGGCTGATCTGTAAGGAGACTGGACAGGCTGGGCAGGGCTCCGAAGGCCAAACTGAGCATGTCTTATGTGATCCTGGAGGCCATAGACAGCCTGGAGTTTAGTGATGTGATTGGACCTTTGGTGGCTGAATGGAGGATGATCTGGATGGGGGGAGACTGAGTCAGCAGAACACCAACCCCCTCCTTCCATCCTCTCCTGCCTCAGGCTGTTGCAGTAGGAGTGTGCCATTTGATGAAGGGAGGCCTGAAACAGAAGCCCGGACCAGGTTATGCAGGCTCTGATTGTTCTTGGGGGTCTGTATTTCATCCTGGAGGAGCTGGGGGAGTGCCTCCAGCCTTGGATGGGTGGCAGCTGAGTGACGGGCCTCGAAGTGGGGGCCAGGCAGAGGCTGCTGCAGGCCTGAGGTCCCCGGGGGTGGAGCTGCAGAGAAAGGGGGAGGTGTGAGCCTGGCTGCCCGGGAGGATGGTATGGCAGTGCCCTTGAGATGCCCAGTGCCTGCCCTCTTGGGGCATAGCATTGTCTGTGGGGAGTCTGCTACTGGCCCCAGAAGGCTTCCCTCACTCTGGGATTGCCTCTGGGCATGCTTGTGTCCTGCTCCTAAGAAATCCACAGGTAGGAGCCAGGCCAGTGGCTGCCTGGGCGCTGGGCAGAAGGCTGAGCATGTTTGCGACACTTTTGGGAGGCTCATGTTACGTTGTGGGGTCTCCTGCCAGGCACACCTGGATGTCAATGGGATGCAACAGCCAGTTTTCAGGGATTTGTTTCCTACTCCCCCTTCCCAGACTGGGGGAAAGATTGGTCAGTCTGAGCCATCGGGCCCGACTCCTGCAGGACGCCTGGTCTTTCCTCCTCGGGGGGACTGCCTTGTCCCTGCCTCTCTCAGCTTCCCACCTGAGTCTGACCTATCTAGGAGGATGGGGTCAGGGGATCACTCCTTGGGGAGGTTGAGGCTATAGTGGCCCCATGACCTCCATTCGGCTCTTTTCCCTCTAAACAGGAACAGAGCACTTCCAAGCTGGGCTAGACTGGCCGGTTGGGCCTGTGAGTGAGGGCTTCCTCAGGAGGGCTGTGGGGAAATGCCTTTAACTCACTTCAAAACAGGATATCTCGGAATAGCCTAGCTTTAAATATACAGGCTTGTCCCTGGCTATATCTGAGGCCCAGAGAAGCTCACTTCCAGGAGAGGAGGTGCTGGGATATTTTGGGGTACACTCCCTTTAGATGAGGTACAACCCTCGAGCAGGGTGGGTCCTCCAGACAAAGGTCTGGGGCTTCAGGCCAGGTCTTACCCACCCTACCCCCCAAACAAACAAACAAAGGTTCTTGGGGAGTGGGGAAGCTTGGTGCTTCTGTTTAGGGCCAGAGGGCCTTGTTTGGGCTCTGGGGTGGAGGGGGTGGTATAATAGTGGTGTTTTTGTGGATTGTCATTTCAGAACCAGCAGAAAAGGGGGTTGGGGGGAAATGTATTTTTTAAGCCATAAATGCTCCAATTCATTTTGATTCCAAAGAGACTTGGTGCAGGGAAAGACAACTTTAACTTCTTTTGGGAAGGAGGGTCACCTCTAGTGGCCCTGGGATGTTGGAGTTGGGGTGGCATCCCCAGGAGCCGAAATCATGGAACTGGGCCAATGGGAAGGTCTGTTGGAGCTGTCAGATTTGTCTAGTACAACCCTGGTGCTGTCTGTGGTCTGGGCTTTCTAGATGGTGCCAGTCTCTTCAGCTTGTGTGGGGTTAACGGTCATGGCGCCAGGCTCTCCATCCAGCCCCCCAGACCCTCTCTAGAGCTTCAGTCCCAAGAGGACCCCTTCATCTTCCCTTCCAAACATCCCTCCTTATTGGCTCAGACTGCAGCCTCAGCGGTATCCTGATCTCCTCAGAATACATTCAGTATTTATGAATGTTCTATTCGGTTCATTCAACATTTACTAAATACCCACTGTGTGCTGAGCATTGCTACCACTTGGTTCTGTGGTAGGGGTGGCACTGGTTTATTATTAATTACCATAAATCATCATAGTTGTGACAGTAATAGCCCTCGTATAGCTCTTTATGGTTTGTCCTCACTACGTACAACTCTGGACACGTAGGCCCTTGTTTTCAGAAAAGAAAGCTGAGGCAGATAGAGGTTAAGTGATTTGTCCAGTCTCACAGCTGCTAAGTGTTCGAGACTGGATTTGAATTCGGGGCTTTCCTTGCTCTGGCTCTGCCCCTCTATCTGCCGAGTCACTTAGTTTATTTCATACAGGCTAGGCACCAAGGCTCGGCTGGTGCTGGAGGTGGCCTCGGGTCACCCAGTAGGCAGTTGTTGGCAGATCTGGGCCTGGGGCCTGGGCTGACCACACCCTCAGCACTCTAGGCAGACACTTATTTCTTACTGGATTGAATTGGGCTGCTTTAATGTTTCAGCCTCCTCTTGGCCGCCATGTTTTCAATCCAAGTCCTAATGTTTCTGTGACTCCTTGTGCATTCCAGGGCTTATCTGCCCAGTGCCCCGCATATAGCAGGCATTGAAAAAAAGTAGGCAGTCTGATCATGGACGATCTCTTCAGGTTCCCTTAAAATCCGAGGCTTTCCCTGCCCCCGCAGTGGGGGGCAGCCCTTTGGGGCTGGTGTGAGGGAGGAATCAGCTGCCTAGATCTCCTCCCTGCTGAGGGCAGAGCAACAAGCCTTGGTGTTTGATGCCCTTGGCTCTGGAGCTGCTGGGACCCTCTGGCAAAGGGGCTGCTTGGGGCTGGTGATGGAGCTTATAAGGTGAGTTTGGGCTCAGGCCCCTGAGAAGCTAAAAGCTGGAAACCATTTGAGTCTCACCTCCTGTGCCACTTTGTGCAGACCCTGTTAGCAGGGAAATGGGCCCAGAGCCCAAGGGAAATCCCTCCAGGCCCAGCCCCACCCCGGTCTGGAATTTAGCCTGAGGCTGGGGAGCTCTTCTAGGAAGCAGCTCTCTGGCCTGGCCAGTCTGTGGTGCACACTGCCTGGGCATGCCTGGGGAAGGGGCTGCTTTGCTCCCCCTGTTACTGAAGCCAGAACTTGGGCCAGGCAGCTTCTCCCCCCGCCCTCCCCTCCCACTTTGCTGTATACTTTCCCCTCCGGACTAGATGGATCTGCATTTCCTGAGTGTGTGTGTGTGTGTGTGTACATGTGTGTGCGTCTGTGTGTGCTGTGGCAGCATTGGGGCATGTGCCCTAGACAGACAGTTCAGGGGAAGCTTAGTCCCATGCTGCTTCAGCTGGCATGGTTCAGGGCCAGCCATTTCATAGGTGGGGATAGGTCAGCAGGGCCTCCCCTCCCCTCCCCCAGCTCCCGAGCCCTGAGCCCTGCTGTCTGTCTCTGCCTCTTCATTATCAAGGTGCAAGAGCCTGCAGGTCGGGTCTCCCCTTGCCAAGAATCCACTTTCCTCTCTTGGCCGCGTCTTTTCTACGTAAAGATGATTCATCTTTACATCAGGGCTATGCCTTGCCAGGCCTGCAGCCCTCCCCCATCCAAGCCCACACGCCCAGCACAGGGAAGGAATCCATATGTGGGCATGTTGGGTGCCTGGCTGCTCATGCCATGCTCTGGTCTACGTGCCTGGGACCAGCCTGTCTAGGGCTAGCGTGCTCAGTCCGAGTCTGCAAGGGTTGGACTGAAGAGGTTTGGGGTTGAGGTGCTCGACACCCCAAAGTACCGATATACTGGGTCCTGCCGAAAGAATTCGACTCAAGCCTTCTCAGCCAAGGGAAAAGACAAAGTTTATTAAGGGTTAGCCATATTGGGTTGCCTTAAGAAATCCCACCCTTTGTGACGCTTGTAACAAGCGGGCCAGATCAATCTGAGCAGAGCTAGATTGGATCTGAGCGTCTTCATGGAGGCAAGATGGAGATTATATACACAAAGATTGTGGGAGGGATTGAGGGGTGGTCTGGGGTGACTAGAGGAGGGGTTTAGGGAGGGCCTTGAGGAGGAGTCTAAGGAGGAGCTTGATGGGACTGAGATGGGTGGGAAATAGCTGAAGGCTACGTGGAGATGACAGATAATAGAGGGCTAGGGGAACAGAGCTAGGGTTTAGATATTTTGTTCAGGATTAAGGGTGGGAAACAGCTGGACAATAGAGGGCTAGGCTAGGCTGAAACTTGGGCCCAATGAGAATGCAAGGCCCATGGCCTTAGGGGAAGGCCAGATCCAGTTGGAAGACTCTAGGAGAGTTCAGAGACTGTACTCCAGGTTCAAAGGGGTTCCCGGAGACTGTGCCCTCATCAGGATTAGAAGCAGACTGGAGATGCCTGGGGATCATCTTTATCCAAATAGGAAGATTTCTCTGTGGCCTTCAAGGTCCTGGGGGTGGAGTGGGGGTGGAGTGAGAGTTGTGGTCCCTGAACTCACTTGGCCAGTATGGGAGCGCTCAGAATCAGTGCTCAGAATTCTGGCTGCGAGCCGCTGGCACACAGTCCTGTACTCTGCCCCTGTCTCTCCTATGTAGCCCCTCACACTTGCAGGGCCCCATGCAGACTGACCCTTTTGGTATGAGAGGCAGCTCTCTTCTAGAGAGATCAGAACCTGATCCAAATCATCCGGAGAGCTCTCTGTTTGAGCATGGGAGATTTCAGTTGAGGTCCCCATGGTGAATCCCAGTGACCTTGGACGACAGCCTCCCTCCTGGTCTTCAGGCTGCCAAGTGGCTGGATACAAACAGCCCAGATAGAGAGTTGGGCAGGACTTGGGAAACCACAGATCTGGGGATCCTTCCCTGCCCTGCCCCCATCCTGGGCTCTACTGGAAGGCCTCTGGGCTCAGCTCCGGCCTTCTGAGGCTGCCCCTTCCGCTGCTGGATGGTCATGTGTGCTGGAGACTCATTCCTGCCTTCAGCCCACAGCTGCCCTCTGAGTCCCAGGTGCCCATTGTTTGGGGTTCTCCTCGGAGGCCAACAGAACAGCTGTCCTGCTGCGCCTGCCCAGGGCCTGATCTCAAGGCCCACCTTCCTCTCAGAGGGGCAGTCTGCTCTGCCACCTCTGCTGCCTCTGCCCTTTTGGAGGCTCAGCCCCCAAGCCTCCTTCATCCAAAGGCCTTCCTTTCTGTTTGTGGGAGGCCTTCTCAGCAGCAGGTTTTTAAATGCACGGATGTATGGGATCAGCAAGGAAACAAATTATATGGAAATACAGTTATTGAAACATCTTTTCAGAAAGGTCCTGGGCCCCACGTTAAGAACTCCTATTCTATCCTCCCACCCCATTTTCTTTTGATTATCGGGTATTTCTTCTGCCTGTCCTTCTCTCTGTTGGGCTGCATGGCGTCTGCTGAGGTGGCAGTTCAGGCCCGCCACACCTGTCCTGGCTGTGCCTCCTAAGGCCTCTTTGCTGCCCCATGGTCTAGGCGCCTAAGACTCTAAGGTGGAGAGGAAGTGGCCTCATCCACTCATTCCCTGTGCCAATGACGTTTGTTTCCAGCCCATGCACTGCCTGTCTGTCTCCTTAGACTGGAAGCTTCTTGAGGGCAGGGATAGTACTTAGTGTGAGGCCTGGCCTACAGTAGGTGCTTAAGAAATGCTTGTTGATTACCAAAAGACTTCTAAATTCCATTTGGAAAAGCCCAAGTGGCTCCCGCTGAAGCAGGTTTTATGTTGTCTGAAGTTGCGCCTGTCCAAGGGCACCTGTGGGCCAGGCCAGCATCTGCTGGGGCCTGGTGGGCCTCCCCCAGCTCCCAGAGTCAGGCAGAGAAGGAGACTGAGGCTGGGGGAGGATAGAGAGGGGGCCCTCAAGGGGCCATTCTGAGGCAGGGCCCTGAGGGGGATGGGCTCAAAGGCAGGGGATCCTTAGGGCTTAGAGAAAGGGGACCTCAGCTCATGGGGGAATGACACCAGGAGCCAAGGACTGAGAAGCCAACCCTGGTGCTGTTTTACAGTCTGGGCAGCAATTCCTGACTTGGGTTTTTCCAAAAAAAGGCAGACATGGAAAAGATTCACCTTCTGGTTTTCATGCTTGCCCTTTCTTCGTCCCAAGTGCCCCTGAATTCCCTCTTTGGGGGGGGGTGGCTCCCTGCTTTTGGGGGCACCCCCCCAAACACAGGTGTTTCTGTTAAGTGAAAACCTGGTGTGTTTGGTCTTTGGGGTTGGATTGGACTCGACCATTTCCCTTCAGCAAATGTGGTTGAGATTTATATCCTCCCAAAGATCTTGGGAGGAAATCTAGCATGTTTGCTGAATTGTGAAAGAGATTGTCTCCCTCACCCTGGTGAGGCTGGGCCCAGGCTTGAGGCTTCAGAACATGACAGCTGCACGCCACCCCCCAAGGCTCAGGTGAGTGTGAGTGGCCAAGGTGAGTGTGAGAGTCAAGGAGGGTGTGTCCTCAAATTAGTTTTGAATCACCGACCTCAACTTCCAGCTGGGCTGGGGAGGAACCCTCAGGGTCTTGTCAGCTCTGGCTCCAACTAGCACTGAGGGACCATCCTTGCTAAGCCCTCCAGGAGCCCCCAGGCCACCCCAGCCAGCCTCCAAATCTGGGGCTCTTTCCCCAGCCCACACACCACTTGCCCGCCTTAGGGGGATTGGTGAAATGCCATTTCACAGACCAATCTCCCGGTTCATGGCCTCAGTTATTGGCCCTGTCCATCTGTGTGGCCCTCACCTTTCTTGTTCACCATCTATGCCTGTGGAAGGGAGCGCTGACATTCCAGCCCCCACTGGCATGGGCCTGCAGCCTGGCTGCCCCACCCCCCCCTTTCATGATGAGTAAAGCAGCCGTAACAGTGGGCATTTGGCATGTTTGATCTGGGAGGCCGCTCCACAGATGGGGAAAGAAGCCCACAGAGGGGGAGTAACTTGTTCAGGGTCTTGTAACTATCCAAGGCTGCATCTGACCTTGGCTCTTCTCAGTCCATCTTCTCCTCTCCTCTGACACAGCCCTGGCCCCCATTGCCTCCCTCCTGGAGCTGCTGGGGGTTCTGCCCAGGTCCTCCACCCAACCTTCGGAGTGAGCTTCCCAGAGCCTCGTCCTGACCCTGCCCCTTCTAACCTGGGGGGGGTGCCCCCAGCAGGCCCTAGGCTATGCAGAGTCCTCCCCCACCCCTGCCCTCCCACCTCCCTCCTGACTTGTTCTCCCTCCAGTGGCCTGGGCCTCCTGGCTCTTCTCTTCCCCTGCTGAGATGCCCCCTTGGCCAGGCTCCAGGGAGTCTAAAAGGCCTGGGGGCTCTCGGCCTTCTGTCTTGGCTGGCCTTGTCTGCCAGGTGTCTCTCCCCTGAGACCCTGGGCTCTTTGTCCTTTCTTTGTGTCTTCAGCATTTAGCCCAGTGCCTGGCACATAGTTGTTGCTTCCTAAGTGTCTCTTATCTGCCTGGCTGACTCTCCTTCTCTGCCTCCCTCCTTCCTTCCCTCCCTTTCTCCCTTCCTTCTTTCCTCCTCCCTCCCTCTCTGCCTCCTCTCCCTGCCTCCTTCCCTCCCTCCCTGCCTCTTCCTGAGGTTGGTTGGGGTTATTTTCTAGGTAGTCCTGCTTTGGGTGAGGTCTTACTTTTTTAGGAGAAGATGCTGCTTTGTTGTGGCAGCGCCCTGGGCTTGCTTGCCTCCTCTCTTGGGGAGCCGTTGGTCTGATTTGTAGAGCGTTTAACCAGACTTGGCTCATTGACTTGATTTAGAAGAATTTCCTCATCAGCCTTCCCTACATGTCTAGTTTCCCAGAGAGCAGCCCGCTGTGGGCAGAGGCCTGGCGGCCAGCTCTCCGTGTCCTTTGTCCACTGGGCCAAGGCCTGGCCAGCCTCCGCCTGTGGGCCTTCCCCACGTTGTCATTTCAGTGAGCTGACCATTATTTCCTTCCTTGAAAGATCTGTTTTTAGCCTTCTGCTCGAGTGATGGGGCCCAGCCCTGCCCACTGGCCTTTCCAAAGGAAGCATTCTTGGGTCGGGATAAGAGGGGAGCCCAGGGCAGGATTTCCTGTGGAAACTTGTGTTCGTCTTCCAGGCTGGGGAGTTTGTACCTGGTCGTATGAGGGGCCACAAACAATAACAGCTGGCTTGTACATCCAAAGGAAGTGCTGCTTCTCACTGGCTCCAGGGAGAGCGCCATGATGCGGCTGCTGAATTTGGCGCAGTAGAGGCCATGGTTGTCAGAAGGAATTGGGTGATTCATTAGGGAGCCACTTTAGGCCCTCCTCTGTTTCTTCCAACTTGGGGAACTCCCTTGGATGCTGAGCTCTGAGGAAGATGAGTGGCCAGGCTCTCACCAGGGTTGGAGGGGAAGCTGGAAGCCGGAGGTCAGGAAGCTTCTCCTAATGAGGAGTGGGAGGTGGTGGGGACACCCTCATGGGGAGTCTTCAGGGGGAGAGGGGCTTGTTGGCAATGTTGGAGAGAGTGTTCTTGGTCTGCTATGAAAGGCACCGAGATGATTGGACTACAGGGTTGTTAAGGCCCCTTCCTGACCCTGTGGGACCATTGGGAGCATCTGGCCCAACATGCAGGGCAGGACTTGTCTGCCATGACAGCCTCACCCCAGCCCTCGGAGCCAATTTTAAGATGGAGGCTTGAGTGCCCCCATCCCCCCAGGACTGGCCTGATGTTTGTTTTAGCACCTAGGGTTAGCTTGGTGGGGGATTGGCTTGGGACCTTCTTGTGCTCTAAAGGAGGCCTGTTATGACCGGCCCGCAGTCAGAGGAAGGCCAAGGCACAGGGCGTTGGGGAAGCTTTGGAGGATCTGAAGGACTTTGTAGGCAGGAGCTTTTTTGGAAGACGTTTATGAAGTGCATGAGCCCTTCCTTCTCTCAGCCTGGTGCTTTGGTTCTAGTTGGTGCTTCATGAGTGAGTGGGATAATGCAGTTACCCCAGGCAGGCCCAGAGAGGGGAGGTGACTATCCACAGCTATAGCAGCGGCCTTCTCAGATGCCAAGCCCAACTCGTATGCAGCAGATGTCTCCAAGGACCAACAGAAGAAGATGAGATGGTGGTGAAGAAGCATCTACATTTGGCATCTCATGCTAGAACTGCAGGAGGGGCCAGCAGAGAGTCACGGGCTGCTATTTAAATAAAGAGCTCCACCTAAACCTCCTGGCTGCCTTCTTTCAGCTCAGCTCAGCCCAGCTGGGTTAGTGCCGCCTGCCAGTACAATGTTACGATTCTTCTTGCTTTCCCCATCCAGATTTCATGGTCTGCACAGTCCTTTGGCATTCTGGGATCCCCTAAAGGTTGGCAAAACACATTGTAGACACTTCTCTGGTACTGCTCTGACTTGCCCCCTCCAAAGGTGGTGCAGGAGAAATGTCGACTTTGAATTGCAATTAGGTTATTTTCACTTAATATGGAATGCATTTGCTCTTCTGGAGAGTTTCTGGGTCTCGCCTACAGGTCGCACCTGGCACTTTCCTGGGTTCTCCTATAGGAAACCCAGATGGCCAGGCTGGGCAGCCAAGGCTGGAAATGGGCTATCTGGACCCATGGGGCCTGAAGTGCCTGGATCTCTGCTGCTCAGATAGTTCATGGGCTCTGGGTTGGGCCTGAAGGGTAAAGCAGTGGCCCTCCACTGATTCACAGCCTGGGCTCTCACTGAGCAGTGTGTCAATGAGATGAAGCTCTTTCAAGCTGGGGCTGACACCATGCAAGGGTTCCTCCCTCCTCAGCCCTACCTCAAAGCCCCAGCTCTGCTCCAGCTTCCCTGGTCTCCAGATGTTCTTCACAGTGAACAGTCAGGCTTGGCCAGCACTCACAGGGAAGGATTCTCGTTACATCTGACTTACTTTCCTGATGGCTCTTGGAGGGCCAAAGCATTTGTTGTTCTGTGGCCAGCCTGCTTCGTGGAGAGGGTGTGATTGGGAGGGAGGTGGGGGGCAGCCTGAGCAGGAGGGCTGGACCACTGACTCATAGTCCCTCTCCATGTCCTGAGAATGACGTTAGGCCTGGTGTGCTTGATGCCAGTGCGGGCCTTTGCACATGCCTTCTCTGGGCATCTGCTTTGGAGAAAGGCGGTCCGAGGGTGATGACTTTTCCCTGGTCAGCCCCAGAATGCTCCTCCTGGCTGCCCTGCCCTGGGACTCTCAGGCAGGCAGGCTGCCCTTGTGCGTCCTGGACTGCAGCCTTGGCTCCAGAGGACCTGGATTTAGATTGGAACTAGCTGGGGGACCTCAGTTTCCCAATTTGGCAGTTCCCTTTTGGCTGACCTAAGCAAGTTCTTGTGCCCAGGGAGCTCGTGTAAATGATTTCTTTCACAGCATCTACCGATTGCTCCCCATTCCCTCTGAGGGCTCCATTCCACAGTCTCTCTTCGTTCCTCTCTGAGGTCTCTGGGCAGACATGTCAGTGCCTAAGGGGAGTCCTGTGACTTTCTGTTGAGAAGCCTAGTGATTAGAGCCAGCCTTCCTTATGGTAGTCTCAGCCCCATTAACAACCCATAACATGTGATCAGGACCTTGGTGAGGTGGCTTGGCTTTTCTAGCCTTGTGCCTCCTTCTATCCTAAGAGGGAGTCAGACCCTTGATGGACGTCACTCAACAATTGTGCTTGTGCTCATGTGCCTGGCTGTATCTTCACCAGCACACATGGGGCTCCCTTTGCTGGTTCTTCCCTTCCCTGTCTGTGAATCGGTGTAACTTGGAGGTTATTGTCATTGAGCCCTGGGAGCCCCAAGGGTACATCTTGCTTCCCCCCTGGACCCCTTGGGATTTCAGGGAATGGGATCAGGTGTGCCTGGATTGGCATCTTAGGAGGAAAGTAGGCAAGGACCCCGAGGGCCCCACTGCTCCCCTGTCTGTTTCTGGTCTGTGGAAGTGCCTGTGGGGTTGGCTCTGGGTGCTCAGACCCAGGGTTAGTTTCTTTGTGTCTCCACCCACATTTGCCGGGAAGGGGCTTCTCCTCTGCTTGGTGCCCTCTAAGTGCTTGGGATGCCTTTCAGATCTGGAGAGAAAAAGCCAATGGAGCCTGTGCTGCTGCCCAGGCAGCCTCTTTAATGGGAGGGAGGCCTCTCTTTGCAAAGGTGTAGGGGTCTCTTTATTATTTATGCTCTTTTCTGAGGTGCTGGGCTCCCACCCAACTGCTGTTTCTGGGGTACACCTGTGCCACCATGGCCAGGGCCTCCCCCCATCTCCTGGCTTTAACTAACAGTGATTAACTAAACTAAATTAGTGATTCTGATTATAAATGTGCAACTCGGTAACCTCTATCAGGTCACTTCTGGCTCCATGCCCTTTGAAAATGAAGTTATTTGGGTCTAACCAGCTGTACTACAAACATTCCTGACAGTTAACCTCACACCCCAGGACACTTTGAGCTTCAGACAAAATCTCTCTTTCTGAAGCCTTTCTCAGAGCCCTGGCCTGAGGACTTCAGGGGGTTGCCACTGTCTCCCTCAGACACCTCATCTATGGAAAGAGGCTGATTTGGGGCCCTCTAAGGTCTTTCCAGCTCAGATTCCTGGTGGGCCAGTGTGGAGGATCCCAGACTAGGCATCAGTCCACAGTGTGGCTCTCCTCCTGGCCATGTGGCCGTGGACAAGGTCCTTGTCTGCCGGGCACCGCAATTTCTTCCTTTTAAAAGAGAGCCAGGCCTCTGGAAGCAGTGCTCGGTAAATGCCCTCCCCGGGGCCTTGGGCAGCCCACATAATGGTGCTATTTCTTCATCTATAAAATGAAGGGTCAGGACTAAGTGATTGAGCTTCAAGCTGCCCTTCCCAGGAAATTCAGTGAGGCCTGGAAGAAACCTTAGCAGGCATCTTAGTTTATCTCAACAGATAAACTAAGGCACAGAGGCAAGCCAAGCTGTGGCTCACGCCTGGGTACATTCCCAGTGACAGTGGCCCTTCACTTCCATGAAGTACCTGTGTGACCTTGGATAGGTCACTTAACTTCCTAAGCCTCAGTTTCTTATCTGTGAAATGAGAGGGTAGACCAGATGGCTTCTGAGACCCATTATTGCTGTGGTTGTCTTCTTGTGACCTGCAGACCTCTTCCCTGGGGCTCTTCCTCCTTCCTGACCCAGCCCAGGATCCAGCACCCTCCTGAGGCCTTACAGTGCCCCAAGAGGAGGGTGTGCTTAGGGAGGGGACTGGCCCACTGCCCCACATCCATCCCTTCTTTCTCCCCCCATGGCACAAGCCAGGGCCCATGGAGATACTCATTTAAGCATGGGGCAAGCCGCAGTTGGGATGTGAATTAAAACACCACCATCGCAGATACACAACTTTATTTACTAGAGTCTTTGGGCAGATCTGAGAGCTTTGTGTAAGGAGCTGAGGACGCTGAGTGAGTTCCAGATACACTCCCAGACAGGAGCTTTCAGTGCTGCTTTCTGCTCACCTTGGAAATCACCAGGAGCGTGGTGGCAGTGGTGATGACGTGTGGATCGTTGGCGGAGACATTAGGATGCTGGGTGGTATGCTGGCAGCCAGCTGCCAGCATATGCTCAGGGTTGGCAGGGTAGGCTGAGTGCCCATGAGAGCAGGACCCCTTCCCATGCTGTCTACAAGGACAGGGCTTGGGGCAGGAGATCCCAAAGGGCTATAGCTGGCAAGATGCCTCCTGAGCTGGGAGGGGAGAGAGGAAGACAGAGAGCCAGAGGAAAGCCTTAATTTCTGCTTGGAGATTGTGTGCCTCAGGAAGCATCAACTATATTTTACTAATAGATCGAGTTGAATCCCTCTCACCATCTGCTTAAATTAGACCTAGTTTGCATATTTATCTTTGATTCTTTATTTAGCAACTTTTGTTTTAACATTGTTTTAAGTTGTCAAATAACAGTTTTGATTTAGAAAGGAATTTGAAATTCCTCTGCTGCGTATATGTGAGTGTTTATGGCAACAGAGACAAGAAGAGGTGTGCGTCTGTGTGTGTGTGTGTACATGTGAGTATGTATGGAAACACAAGCTGTGTGTGTGTGTGTGTGTGTGTGTGAGAGTGAGTGTTTATGGCAACAGAGACAAGAAGAGGTGTGCGTCTGTGTGTGTGTATGTACATGTGAGTATGTATGGAAACAAGCTGTGTGTGTGTGTGTGTGTGTGTGTGTGAGAGAGAGAGTGTGAGTGTTTATGGCAACAAGGACAAGAAGAGGTGTGTGTCTGTGTGTGTATGTACATGTGAGTGTGCATGGAAACAAGCTCTTTGTGTGTGTGTGTCTGTCTGTGTGTCTGTGTCTTCTTTGAAGACCTTCCCACCCTCTGGGGTGTCGCAGTTTGTTTTCTCTTTGACAGGACGGAAATAGATTTCCAGAGGCACCCTTGCCTGAGGAAGAACCATTTGTGGTGGGATTTCCAATTCCAGAGAGCTAGGGGAGTGGCCTCTGGCTGACTAATGGAGGTGGGGGAGGACTGGGGACTAACTGCAGGGGCCTTTCCCCTTTGGGCCAAGAGTCACAGGAAATTTTGACAGTTGGTGGAGAAGCAGCATGTCTTACGGATGTCAGCTCTTAATTCAGCTTTTTGGGTATGGCCAGGACTGTAACCACAATGAACTTGGAGGTTCCTTCCTGGTCGCTATAGTCAGGAAAGCTTACTGGATCTGAGGAGGTCACACAGTGCTGGGTATCTCCCCATTTTCCAGATAAGGAAGCCTGAGGCACTGAGGTAGGCCTGCCCACAGCTGCCCCCTCAGCTCCAGCTCATGCCTCCCACTCCAGCCCAGTCCAGCTAAGACCCATTGACTCAGGCCCTCAATCTGAACGAGCCCCAGGGGCAGCTGGCTGCTACTTGAGGTACTTTTCCTCAGAATAAGTGACAAGGAATTCTTTCCACACACACTCTAGATCTCTGTCTGTAGAATAAATATTTGGCTGATGTATTGTCAGTCAGCGGATGTATGGTCAATCAGGCTGTCATTGGCACAGGCTGGTCAAGCTATCTGCCTCTTCTTGGAATCCTGCATTCATATAATTGAAACAAATGGTAAATCTGGGTTAGAGGATGTGGGTGTTTTCCCTGAGGGCTCCCAGGCCTCCTGAAGGCCGTGCATTGACTAGAGGTGGCAGGTTAGGAGCCCCTGGGCTGGGGAGCGGGGTTTACAGCCACAGTTGAATAAAGCGATGGGAGTCCTGGGCAGGCTGTGCTCCCCCCCTCCCCCTCCCGCCTCCACTCCCAAGCCTCTGTCTCATGAATCAAATGCTACATTTTGCTTTCTCCCAGGGCCTGGGAAACGATTATAAACAATGTATCCTCAGCCTGGGACTTTGGGGCTATGTCTGGGAGGCTCAGGGGAGGCTGGCTGTCAGGAACTCTGGAGAGGTCTCGCTGTGGGCTGGAGCCGAGGCTGAGTTCTATTGACGGTGGATGGGGCTAGATGACTACAGTCTCCAGAACAAATTGTTCCACACGTAACTTTGGCGGAGGCTCCGGAGGTGGAGGAGAGGTGGCGGTGGTGGCCGGTGGCAGCAGCTGCCTGGGACCCCTCAACGTCATGTGGTTTGGCTCCATCTCTGCCCTGTCTGGAAGCAAATGGGGACAGAGTGATGGGCTTCCAGGAGGGAGCCTGCTAGACAGCGGCGGCTGTGATTTGACCTTTGAATACTTTTGGAAAGCAGGAGATGATGTTCTGTAGCTTGCCAGGTGGACATCTGGACTCAGGAAGACCTGAGTTTGAATGTGGCCTCATTCACTTAATAGCTTGTGACCCTGGGCAAGTCACTGAATCTCTGTCTGCCTCAGTTTCCTCAACTGTTAAATGGGGATAATGATAGGACCTTGTAAGGTTGTTGTGAGGATTCGATGAGATCATAGTTGTGAAGTGCTTAGCACAGTGCCAGGCACATCGGTGCTATAGAAATGCTTTCCCTCCCCCTTCTCTGTCCTGGTCTGTGGCTGTCCAACAGCCCAAGGCCCTTTCCTTCACAATGTTCCTTTCATTTAAAAATAGCAAGCCTAGCAAAGAGGGCAGAAATTGACCCCTGTAGATGCGTCTCCTCTGTGTGTGTGGCAGGAAGCCCATTTGTCAGGAACTGTATGGTCTGTAGAGCTCCTGAGTGGTGGACAGTTCAGCCAGTGTTCCTGTCCAGGCTTCAGCTATTTCCATCTGGGTTTCTTAGAATTAAAGAAAAGACATAGTTGTATTATCAGAGAGAGACAGAGACAGAGAAACAGAGACAGAGAAGTGAGTGTCAAAATCCCTGGACAGAAATGACTCCACAGCCTGGAGCTGGGGTGTCAGGAACCCCCTCTCTGGCCCCCAGCCTCAATTCTCTGGGGCTGTTTAGGTCAGTATAAGAATATACTGATTTCTTAGGAGGTTAGTTGGTGCTAGTTTAATCCAGCTAACATTGATTCAGCTCCTACTGGATGCCAGTAACTGAGCTAGGTAATGGGGAAACAGTCCCTGCTAACCTTAAAGGCAGGCCTCTGACTTGAACCTTAACCCTAAATTCCTCCCTTATCCATAAATCTGGTAGATAAACTATTCCATGCTCTCTTAATTTGCTTATGGTATCACCCTTTGTATCACAGAACAAGCTCTTCTCTTTACCTTTATAGAGATGGACAATGGATGCATCCTTGAACTCCTGGGGGATAACGTCTTGCCATATAACCTGGAAAATTTCATTTGGCTTTTGTATGAGCAATGTACCCCCTACCTTGTAGATATCGCTGGAATAAAATCAGGACTAGGTGCTTTGCCACATGAAAAGAGCCTAATGGCATTCAAAACCTCCTCTTCAGTTGGAGCTTCAGCTAGGGAGGGATTGACTTCAACCCAATGTAAATGGTCATTGGCTTCAGCATTGATTGATGATGGTCTGTTGAGAACACTATGGAAGTGTTCAGTCCCTCTGTTCAGGATTGTGTCCTTACCCCTAATCAATGTGGCTGCATCAGCACTGAGGAGCTGAGATGCACCATAGGTTCACTTCACTTGGTAGTGTACTTTCCAGGGATGTGCACATTGATAATGAGGTTGACGTATTCATTGCCAGAGCTAGCTCAGTGTTTGGGAGGCTCCGAAGGAAAAGTATGGGAAAGAAGAGGTATTAGACTGACTACCAAACTAAAGGTCTACAGAGCTGTGGTGCTGACCTCATTGTTGTATGCCTATGAAAACTGGACAGTATACCAGTGCCGTGCCAGGAAACTGAATCGCTTCCATTTGAATTGTCTTAGGAAGATTCTGAAGATCACCTGGCAGGATAAGGTACCAGACACTGAGGTCCTTACTTGAACTAAACTGCCAAGCATTCAAACTCTAACACGTTGTTCGAATGCAAAACACACGCTTACCAAAAATACTATTTTATGGAGAAGTCACACAGGGCTAGTGTTCACATGGTGGTCAGAAGAAGCAATACAAGGACACTCTGAAGGTCTCTCTCAGGAACTGATTGTGTGACATGGGAGACATTGGCACAGGACCACTCAGCACGGCGTGCCCACATCAGAGAAGGTGCTTTATGAGCAAAGCAGAATTGAAATAGCTCAAAGGAAACTAAGGATTCTCGAGTTTGGAGTATCCATCCCAAATGTTCCCACTATTTGTGCCTGACCTGTGGTAGAGCATTCCAAGCTCAATTGGCCTGATCAGCCACAGTAGAATACATTGAATCTTGACTCAAGCATAGTGATGCCATTTTGGTCTTTGAGAAAGAAGGACAGCAACCAACCAACCCTTTATGTGTAAATCATGTACTCATTTTGACCTTATCGTGATATACAGTGTGAGATGTTGGTCCATACCTAGTTTCTGCCATACTGTTTTACAGTTTTCCCAGTAGTTTTTGTTCCAAAAGCTTAGATTTTGGAGTATATTATATACTATATTACTGTGGTCATTTACTATAATGTAATTTGTACCTAATTTATTCTGCTGATTCACCACTCTATTTCTTAGCCAGTACTAGATTGTTTAGATAATTACTGCTTTATAATACAATTAGAGATCTGGTATGGCTAGACTACCTTCTTTTGGAATTTTTTTTCATTAATTCCATCAATATCCTTGAGCTTTTGTTCATCCAGATGAATTTTATTACTATTTTTTCTAGCTCTATAAAATGATTTTTTGATAGTTTGGTATGACACTGAATACACAGATTAATTTAGGTAGAATTGTAATTTTTATTATATTGGCTCAGCCTACTCATGAACAGTTTATATTTTTCCAGTTGTTTACATGTGACTTTATTTGTGTGAGAAGTGTTTTATAAGTTGTGTTCACGTAGTTCCTGGGTTTGTCCTGGCAGGTAGACTCTCAAGTATTTTCTATTGTCTACAGTTATTTTAAATGGAATTTCTCTTTCTATCTCTTGCTGCTGGACTTTGTTGGTAAGATATAGAAATCCTGATGATTTATGTGGGTTTATTTTGTATCCTTCAACTTTGCTAAAGTTGTTAGTTATTTCACCTAAGTTTCTTGTTGATTCTCTAGAATTTTCTAAGTCATCTGCAAAGAGTGATAATTTAGTTTTTTTTCCCTCAATTCCTATTCTAATTCCTTTACTTTTTCTTCTCTTATTGCTATAGCTTACATTTCTAGTGCAATATTAAATAATAGAGATGATAATGGGCATCCGTGGAAAGGTTTCCAGCTTATACCCATTGCATATAATGCTTGCTCATGGTTTTAGATAGCTACTACTTTCATTTTAAGGAAAGCTCCATTTATTCCTATGCTCTCTAGTGTTTTTAATAGGAATGGGTGCTGTATTTTGTCAAAGGCTTTTTCCGCATCTGTTGAGCTAATCATATGATTTCTGTTGATTTTATTATTGATATGGTCAATTATACTGATGGATTTCCTAATATTGAACCAGCCCTGCTTTCTTGGTATAAATCCCACCTGGTCACAGTATATGATCCTTGTGATACATTGCTGTATTCTCCTTGCTATTATTTTATTTAAATTTTTTGCATGAATATTCATTAAGGAAATTGGTCTAAAGTTTTCTTTCTCTGTTTGGCTCTTCCTGATTTGCATATCACCACCATATTTATGTCATGAAAGGAATTTATTAGGACTCCACCTATTTTTCCAACTAGTTTATGTAGTATTGGGATTAATTGTTCTTTAAATGTTTGATAGAATTCATTTGTGAATCCATCATTGTGAATCCTGGAGATTTTTTTCTTAAGAAATTCATTGATGGCTTTTTAAATTTCTTTTTTCTAAGATTGGGTTATTTAAGTTTTTTATTTCTTTTTCTGTTAAGCTGGGTAATTTATATTTTTGTAGATGTCATCCATTTCATTTAGATTGTCAGATTTGTTGGCATATAATTGGGCAAAATAGCTTCTAATTATTGCTTTAATTTCCTCTTCAGTGGTGGTGAATTTACCCTTTTCATTTTTAATATGAGTAATTTGGTTTTCCTTTTTCCTTTTTTAAATCAAAATAACCAATGGTTTATCTATTTTATTCCACCCCCCCCAAAAAAAACAGCTTCTAGTTTTATTTATTAGTACAATGGTTTTCTTACTTCCAGTTTTATTAATCTCTCCTTTGATTTTCAGAATTTCTCATTTGGTGTTTAATTGGGGATTTTTAATTTATTCTTTTTCTAATTTTTTTAGTTGCATGCCCATTTCATCGACATGCTTTTTCTCAGCTTTATTAATATAATCAATTAGAGATATATCCCCCTATGTACTGCTTTGCCTGTATCCCATAAATATTGGTATGTTGTCTCAGTCTTGTCATTTTTTTAAGTGAAATTATTGATTGTTTCTATGATCCGTTCTTTGACCCATTTTTTTTTCCTTAGGACTAGATTATTTAATTTCCAATTAATTTTTAATCTCTCTTTCCATTATCCACTTTTGAATGTAATTTTATATTTCAATATTATCAGAAAAGGATATGTTTATTATTTCTGCTTTTCTGCATTTAGTTGTGAGGTTTTTATGTCCTAATACATGGTTATTTTTTGTGTAGGTGCCATGTACTGTAAAGAAAAAGGTATCTTTCTATTCCCATTCAGTTTTCTCCAGAGATCTATCATATCTAACTTTTCCAGAATTTTATTCATCTCCTTGACTTCTTTCTTGTTCATTTTTTGGTTATACTTATCTAGTTCTGAGAGGGAAAGTTGAGGTCCCCCACTAGTATAGTTTTATTATCTGTTTCCTCCTGTAACTTATTCAACTTCTTCAAAAATTTAGATGCTACATTATTTGGTACATATATATTCAGTATTGATATGACTTCATCATCTATGGCACCTTTCAGCAAGATATAGTTTCCTTCTTTATCTCTTTTAATTAGATCAGTTTTTGCTTTTGCTTTGTCTGAGATCATGATTGCTATCCCTGCTTTTTTTGCTTCAGCTGAAGCATAATAAATTCTGCTCAAGCCCCTTACTTTTACCCTGTGTGAATCTCTCTGCTTCAAATGTGTTTCCTATAAACAACATATCGTAGGATTCTGGTTTTTAATCCATTCTACTATCCAGTTCCATTTTATGGGCGAGTTCATCCCATTCACATTTATAGTTATAATAACTAACTGTGTATTCCCATACTCCATATTCCATTTTTCACTTATCTCCCCTCTCTCTTTACCCGCTCCCCCCCACTTTCCTTCTTCACAAGGTTTTTCCTTCTGATCACTGCCTTCTCCAATCTACCCTCCCCTTTTTTCAGTCCCTCCTCTCTCTTCTATTGTCACCATCCCTTTTTACTTCCTTATAGGATGAGATAGATTTCTATATCCAACTGTGTATGTTATTCCCTCTTTGAGCCAATTTTGATGAGAGTCAGTTTTAAGCTTTGTCTGCCACCATACCCCGTTCCTCCCTGCCCCCACCTTCCCCTCTGTTATAATAGCTCTTTCATGTCTCTTTTATGTGGGATAATCTCTTCCATTCCATCTTCCCCCTCATACTTTTATTTTGTTTTTGGGGAAATTATCCCATCAAAGTCACCTTATATCCACACCCTCTATCTACATATACTCCTTGTAATTGCTCTTATAGTAATGAAGTTCTTAAGAGTTGCAAGTATTATCTTGCCATATAGAAATATAAACAGTTTGACCTCATTGAATTTCTTACTTCTTCTTCTTCTTCTTCCGTTGAGTCTTGTATTTGGAGATCACATTTTTTTTATTAGAAATGCTTGAAAGTCCTCTATTTTGTTAAATGTCTACTTTTTTCCTCCTGAAAGTTCATATTCAATTTTGCTGGGTAAGTGATTTTTTTTTTTTGGTGGGGGAAAGGCAGGGCAATTGGGGTTAAGTGACTTGCCCAAGGTCACTCAGCTAGTAAGTGTGTCAGGTGTCTGAGGCCGGATTTGGATGCAGGTCCTCCTGACTCCGGGGGCCGGTGCTCTACTCACTGAGCCACCTAGCTGCCCCAAGAGTAGGTGATTCTTGGTTGTATTCTTAACTCCTTTGCTTTCTGGTATGTCATATTTCAAGCCCTCCAGTTCTTTAATGTGGAAGCTGCTAAATCCTGTGTATTCCTGACTGTAGTCCCATGATATTTGAATTGTTTCTTTTTGGCTATTTGCAATACTTTCTTCTTGATCTGTGAGCTCTGGAATTTGGCTATAATGTTCCTGGGAGTTTTCATGTTGGGATTTCTTTCAGGTGGTGATCAATAGAGTCTTTCTATTTTGTCCTCTGGTTCTAATATATCAAACAGTTTTCTTTGATAATTTCTTGAAAGATGTTGTCTAGGCTTTTTTTTTTTTTTTGATCATGGCTTTCAGATAGTCCAATAATTCTTAAATTTTCTTTCCTGGAGCTATTTTCTGGGTCACTTGTTTTTCCAATGAGAAATTTCACATTTTCTTCTATTTTTTTCTTCTTTGATTTTGTTTTATCACATCTTGATGTCACATAGAATCATTAGTTTCCATGTGTTCAATTCTAATTTTTAAGAAATTATTTTCTTCAGTGAGCTTTTGTGCTTCCTTTTCCATTTGGCCAATTCTATGTTTTAGGGAGTTATTTTCCTCAGTAAATTTTTGTATATCTATTGACTCTTTTTTTTTTCCATGATTCTTTTGCATTGCTTTCATTTCCTTTTCCAATTTTTTTTTCTACTTCTCCAATTTGCTTTTCAAAATCCTTTTCAAGCTCTTCCAGGAATTCTTTTTGGGCCTGAGACCAAATCACATTTCTCTTTAAGGCTTCTCATGTAGCTATTTTGACACTATTCTACTCTTCTAAGTTTGTGCCGTGATCCTCTCTATCCCCATAGTAACTTTATATAGTCAAGTTCTTTTTTTTTTTTTTTTTGGTGACTTTCTGTTTTTATATTAAAGTTGGACTCTGGTCCTGCACTGCCCCAAGCTTTTTGTGCTATGGCTCTGGGTCTTCCTGCTGGCAGAGGGTAGGCTTCCCTTCTAGCTTGTACTTGGTGGTGGGGGTGTAGCTACTGGCCTGCTGCAGGGGTGGGGCCCTGTTGCTGGTTGCTATGGAAACAGAGCCTCTTTGCTAGTAGGCTCTGAAGGAGTAGTTTTGTTACTGGTCTACCCCAGGGGTGGGGCCCTGCTGCTGGGTTGCCATGGAAATAGGGTCTCTCTGCTGGTAGGCCCCAGGGTTGGGGTCTCATGGCCAGCCCAGGGGAGGGGCTTCACTGCTTGTCCACAGTAGGGTCAAGGCCTGGCTGGGGGTGGGATCATGGGGCGGGGCCTTGCTCACTGTCCAAGGGGGCTGCTGGTTTGAAGGAGAGCAGAGCCTCACTGATGGATTTCCCCAGGCTTGGAGCCTTGTTGCAGACCCCCTGCTGTGAGGCTGGCTCTTGGACCTGGCTCCACTCCCACCCCAGTAAGACAGACCTTTTCTGCTGCCCTGGTCAGCTGCTTCCCTGCTCCTAGACCAATTCTGAGGTGGTTTTCTAGTTGTTTGGAGGGGAATCTGGGAGGCTTCAGAGAACTCCTTCCTCCCTCCACCATCTTGGCACCCAAAGTCCTGGGGACTTTTCTTAAAACACCTCTTTAAGCACCTTCCTCTCCTGGAGTGGGGTGCCTGGGAGGTGATCCAGGGGTGGGCAAATTATCCTTAAATGCTCTTTGTTCTTTTTTCTTTCTTTTGGGTAACTTGCTACAAAGAATGACCCCAAGGGGGCATGGTGGGCATGTTGTGGGATATATTTGGAAATGAAGTGATGTAAATATAAAAGACAGCAATAATTAAAAACCCAAATCCAGCAGGTCCCATGCCTCAGGGAGGTGTCATGGAAGCCTGGTTGTCCCCGGTGACCCAATGTGATTGCTTTTCAATAACTCGCTAGATCTGCCTGGCTTGCAGTCCCTCCTCTCTGAGGATCCTCTTTGCTGCCTCCCAGACCCCTCCCTTCCTCTTCCCTCTCTCTCCTCCTCCCCTTTTTCTTATCATACCAAGAAAGTGGGGGATTTGTGGCTGAATGACTCCCTTTTCCCACTTACCTCCCCGGCACAGACCTGAACATTTTGAGTTGGCAGCGGTTAACAACTATTTTTAGCTTTTGATTAAAGTTTAACTCCTGAAGTTTACTGTATTTTGTGCTGAGAGCAGGCAGCCCTGTCAGCCCCAGAGGGGGAGAAGGGCTGCCTGCACCCCCAGGGCCTGGGCCAAGGTCTCCTGGAGATTAGGGCTGTGAGATGGATGGGTCCCTGTGGCGTGGAGAGGGGAGGCTTTCCCAGCTCCCTTTCCTCTTCCCGCCCCCCCCCCCCTTTTCAGGGGCAGTCTGCTGCATCCCGAAGTTCTCATGACCAGTGGTTTGGGGAGTTTTCCTCTCTCCTGACATATGTGTGGAGAGAATGTGGGCTCTGGGTTCGGCTCCTTCAGCCACCCGTCAGGGCACTTTGTGTGGTGGGACCTTGATTTTGTCATTTCTAGTAAGATAAGACTGTCCTTCCCAGGGCTACAGGGCTGCATTAAGGCAGAATTCATGACTTCAAAGATCATGAGCATGCCTGGATGGTTTGGAATCGCAGGATATAAGGAATTCTCTAAGTAGAAGGCAGAGGAATTAAAGCATTTATTCAAGATCCAAAGTAGCAGACCCAAGGACCAATGTCCCCAATTCAGTATCGTGGCCAAAACCTTCCAGATCCAATAAGCTCCCCTCACAATAGTAACCAGGAGGTTACAGAAAGATATTATGGCAGCAAGCCAAACTATACTTGTGCTTCCCCACAGTGCTAGGTCCCTCCTGTAAGAAGATCACTCACAGCTCCCCTAATCCTCAGTTTCTCCATCCTCTACTTCTCCTTCAGCTTCTCAGCTTCTTCAGAGTCTGCTGCTTCAGCTTTGTCTGCTGCTTCAGCTTCTTCTGCTCCTTCAGCTTCTATAGTTCTGGCTTCTGCTGGTTCTGCTTCTGCCACTTCTGCTTCTTCAAGCTCTGTTCTCTCTTTTTATACAATCCGTAGCTGTCATCTGAGAGATGGACTAGGACGTCATCTGATTGACCAGAACTTAGATGAAGGCCATTGGCTCTGGTGTTAGCAACTCCCCTATGACCCTGAGGGCTTCCTGCACCTTGGCTTAGCACCTAGTAATTAGGGGTTTGGGGCCTACTTAGGAGAGAAGACCTAATCAGATCTCCCTTTTGGCCACACCTGGAGCTCCACCTGAAGCCTATTCAGAATGGGGGTTGGGGGGGGGGGGAGATCTCACTTACTGATTGCCTTTACACATGCCGTGACTCTTATCCTGGGTGGGCAGAAGTTCTTGAGGTGAGCATTGGGAGAAACTGAGGCATAGCGTGGGGCAGACCAACAATGACAGACCAACAATGATACAGCCCCCTTCTCTCTCCTCCCTCCCCACTACCCCCCACACTTTCCTCAGCTCTGGTAGTTGAAGGCAGGAGTGATAGCTGCCCAGCATTCCTGGTTGGGTAAATGAGACCTAAGATCTGGCAAATTGGTTTTCAGCAGGTTTCAACTTGCCCAGAGCAGCACTTACTGGTTGCCACTGACTCAGACCAGTTGAACTGGTTCTAAATGGGCCCCACTGGTGTCAGGCTTCCCATAGCAGTCCTGACGTCCTCCTGCCTGGACATCCAGCCAGAGCCAAAGGCCTCTGCGGCCCCTCAATGCCAGCCGTCCCCACCCTGTGTCTGGATGGCAGAGACAGTGGAAGCCAACCCTTGCACCTAGAGGAACCTCTTGTCCTGTGTCTGGGTGGTGGCGGCTGCTGCTGCAGGGCCCAGAAGGCTGCTTTCCGTGGGGTTGCTTAATGGGTTTCTGCCCCAGTCTCTGCCCCAGCCTTCCTGCCACAGGCCGGTCTCCTAACACCTGGCAGAGAATAGACCCTCTTTACACCCTGCTTATGGTCTTCTGCCCACTCTATGCGTGTCACCTGATGTAGGCCAGGTGGTCCAGTGGACAGAGATTGGGAGCTTGTGGACAGGAGGACCCAGCATGCAGCATCTACTAAGGTGGCATTGTATGTGGGAGCCAGGGGCCGCCAGAGGGCACAGGGTGCTGGGCTTAGATCTGTATGAGGCGACCAGGGGCTCAGGCCTGTGGTCAGAAGGATGGGTTCAAAGCTGAGCCTCAGTTTCTCCCTATGTCCGATGGAGATAGTCATACCTGAAGGGCCCCGCTTCCTAGGGGGAGGGATCCAGGGGACCTCACAGTGCCTTTGTTATTCTCCACTGGCTGCTGGGACAGCCAGAATCAGTCACCATGAATTTCTTGGGGACTTTTGTGTCTGGCCCTGGGGTTGGGAATGAAGCAGCCTCTGCCCTCCAGGGTCTTACCCTCTATCGGGTCCATGATGTGTGGCTCTGGCAGTGCGTGAGGTCTGGGGTAATTGGCATCAGGAAAAGCCTCCTGTAGGTGGTGCCTGAGCTGAGTTTTGAGTCCAAGAGGCAAGGGGAAGGGTGAGGAGAGAGAGCATTTCAGCCCCGTGGAGGTGGGAACAGGGAGAAGCATGTTTTCTGGGCTTGGTGTCTCCCCAGCACCCAGGACAGCTCCCTGCCCCAGCCAGCATTAGCTGTAATCCCAGCTGCAGGCTAGGCCACTTTGGGGCAGCTGCTTGTTGGACGGTTCTTCTGTGTCCAGCCTCAGTTTCCCTCTTCAGCCCCAAACTCCTTCCCTCACGGTGGGGTCTGTGTCTGGGGCCAAGTTAGACAAGTCTGAACCTTCATTCTCTTGACTGACCTTGACTTTCTCAAAGGCACTGCTCTTGTCATCCAGGCTGAGCACCCTGTGCTTTCGGCTGCCATCCGATGTCTTCTTTTGTCAGGTCCTTGGCCAGAAGATGCATGTGCAACTTACCATGCTCCTGCCACCTCAGCTCATTTGCATTAGCTGTGGTGGCTAACACTGGGTGCTGTGAACCACCCCCAAAGGTCCTGCAGGCTCCCATCTCTCTGCTGTGCTCAGAGGAGAGATGAGGCGTCCAAAAGCAGGCTGCAGGGGAGAGGAGGCGTTTTTCATCTGTGCTGATGAGGGCCTGCCATCCTGTCCCTATCCTGGCCTCCTGGTCCCGGGCCTCCTTGTCCTGACCTCCCTGGGGTCTGGGCCTCCCCATTCTCTCCTCCTCCTGCACTGACATTTTCTGTGCCTCCCTGTTCCTTCCTTGTCCTGCACCACTCCTGTCTGTGGTACCAGGGGCCATCCCAAGTTGGGGGACCAAATTGGAGGTATAATCTCAGCTCCTGGCCACGAGGCTTTCTGACAAAAAGCCCTTTGGTCAGGTGGTGGATCATGGGAGAGCATGAGAAGGAGTCTTAAGCCCCTGGCCCTGCCCTGGGTGGTGTCTGGGCACCCTTGACCTAGGGGCTCAGTGGGGAGTGGGCAGGACACGCCCTCTTGCCTGCCTGCCTTTATCAGGGACCAGGTAGGGCTCCATGGGGTCTGCAGGAGGTGGATGCCAGGAGCACTCCCTCCCCTCCCCTAGTGTCTGCTCCCACCCTGCAGACTCCATGACCTCCGTTCATCCTGCTTTCTGGTGAGAGGCCGCTTGGGTCTGACTGCTTCTTTCTTTTTGATTTCCAGCCGGAGAACTTACAGAAGAATTGGCTTCGAGAATTTTACCAGGTAAGTGGACTTCTCCGAGTTCATCCTCTGTCCTCTGGGGTACGAGTCATTATGTCCTTCATTCTTGCCTGCCAGGTGCTGAGCACAGGGCCTGGCATACAGTAGGTACTTAATGACTTCTTGTGGATGATCTGGCTTGGCCCTTCCCTGAGAGATGGGCACCGCTTTGTTTCCCTTTCTTGGCTATGACAGAGAGTCCCATTAGGAGTATATTCATCCCCGTTTTTTCCTGTCTTTGAGCTAATTGGGGCAAATGCCCAGTTTGGAATTGGTGAATCAAGGGGCGCTAATGGGTCAGTTCAGCCCTTTTTATTGTATAATCCTAAATGATGCCCTGAACAGCAGGGTATGAGTGGCCTTGGTGCCCCCTCCCCATGGGACACTCTCATTTGGTGTCATCTCGCCAGCTTTCTGGATGTGAGGCAAAGCCCCCTAACTCCTCAGGCTAGATGACTTCAATTTCCTCAGTGAAGTGAGGTGAGAGTATTATCTGTGGAGAGAGACAGGGGTCCTGGGGACCGCGGGGAGGGAGTTTGGAACAGCTGTGGTGTGGGCTGGGATGGAGAGCCTGGCCCAGCAGAACGTGCACTGAGGAGCCTGGCGATGAGTTTTTTGAATGGGGTGTCAGCCCAGGCCCAGTGGTTTGGAGACTTTTTCCAGCAGCGGTCAGGAGCCTGAGAAGAGGCCAGTGAACTGGAGTGTGTCCAGAGGGCATAGCTAGGAAAGTGAGAGGTTTGGAAACCCAGCTGTCTGTGGGCAATGGCCTGGTCACATTCCTGAAGAAGGAATGATCCAGGGCCACAGACAGGGTAGAGATCTAGAGTCAGGGATAGACAGAGGCAGAAAGACAGATGAAGCAAAGGGGATGGGGAGGGACAGAGACAGATAGAGATAAAGACAGAGGGAGAGAGAGACAGAGAGACAGAGACAGAGATATATAGAGAGAAAGATAGAGAAAGAGACAGAGAAAGAGAGACAGAGACAAAGATAGAGGTATAGAGAGAGACAGAGAAACAGAGACAGAGAGACAAAGACAGAGGTACAGAGAGAGACAGAGACAAAGAGACAGAGATACTGAGAGACAGAGACAGACAGAGAGACAGAGACAAAGAGACAGAGAGACAGAGATGGAGATATAGAGAGAGACAGAGACAGAGAGAGTGAGAGAGGGGCTGTAAGCATAGGAGAGAGTCAACACTTAGGAACCTCTTGCTGTCTGTAGATGTGCTAAATAAGCCCTGGGAATATTAACCCAAAGGAGCCAGGCCTCCCCTTGCCTCAAGGTGCTGTCATTTTGGGGAAGATGACACACAAAAGGGGACTAGAAGGGGCTTGGTGACAGCTGGTGTGGGAATTCCGGGAAGGGTCCCAAGGCTTGGGTTCAAATCCTGACTCCCATCACTTAACCCCCTCAATGTCCTCTTGTTCAAAAAGAGGAGGTTGAATCGACTTGCCTCTGGGAGTCCATTTCAGCTTTTTCCAATGTCTCCATGATCCTATTTGAAAGGTGACTCATGGGCTGCAGGAGGGGCTGAGTGATGTTTTTTGCTCAATTGCAGTGGGGTGAGGGGCCCCGCTGGGTAGCCCCAGCCTCAGTCATCTCCTGTGTGCAGAGGCCCCAGGCTGTCCTCTGAGCTGCAGCATTGCACCCCTCATGGCCAGGGTGGCCCTCCGCTCCCTCACTCCTCCCTCCTGCTCCTGTTGTGGGCATCGCCTAAGCTTGAGCCACTCTCCCTATGCTGCTGAGGGGCATCAGCTCTAGTTTCTGTCTTGATAACAGCTGCAGGTTTAGAGAACTGCACGTTTGCTGAGGGCTTATGGGATCTTCATGTCCACCTTGAGAGGGAAGTGCTGCTATTATCCTGTTTCACAATTGAGGAAACTGAGGCCAAGACACATTGTAGAGAGAGAACCAAGAGGCTTTGGTAACTGACTGCATGGGAAAGAAGGACAGAGGGAAGGCTTTGGCTGGGGAGGGCAGGGGGAGTGAATGGTGGCATTACAGGCAGCAAGAGTGAGGTCAGAAGATGGCTATGGTTTGGGGGGGCCAGGTGCGCCAGGTGTGGGATATGGTGAGAGGCCAGGACTGAAGAAGGGGCTTTGGGAGTCACCTGTTCAAGGGCAGTGAGGAAGCCTTGTGCAGACAAGCACTAGACAAGATAAATGGGAGATAATCGGCAGAGGGCAGGCCCTGGCATTTGAGGGGATTCAGACAGGATTCTGGTAGAAGGCAAGAGGTTAGATGGGATTTGAAAGAAGTTGGTGAGGGCAGGGGTGAGAAGGGAGAGCCTGGGCGTGGTGGCCAGAGAGAAGGCCTGGAGCTGAGAGATGGATGTAGCTGGGAAGCTGGGGTCATGGAATGAGGAAATAATGTGTGAGAGGACTGAAACATGAGAGGAGCAGGTTAGGAAGGGCTTTGAAGGCCAGAGTCTTTTGTATCTGATCCCAGAGGTGACAGGGAGCCACTGTAGTTTATAGAGTAAGGGAGTGACATGATCAGATTTGTGCTTTAGGAAGACAATTTGACAGTGGGTGGAGGCTAGACTGGGGGCACACCCCCTCCCCATACCTCCAAACAGTGGTCAAAGTGTGAGTTAAGGAGGGCCTGCCCCAGGGTGAGGGCAGGGTCAAAGAGAGAAGGGGGCATAGTGGGGAGATGCTGCAGAGGTGAACCTGACCACAGATGTTGCAGAGTGAAATAGACCAGAGATGCTGCAGAGGTGAAACTGACCAGAGATGTGGGCAGAGGTGAACTTGACCAGAGATGCAGCAGAGGTGAAATGGACCACAGATGCAGCAGAGGTGAAATGGACCACAGATGCAGCAGAGGTGAAATGGACAGGCTGGATTTGGGTGTCTAGAGAGGGTGAGGAATCCAGGATGACACCTTTTCCCCTCACTCACTTTTCTATAGCTAGGGGGTGCTATGGAGAGAACTCTGGGCCTGGAGTCAGGAAGACCTCAGACATCTACTAGCTGTGTGACCCTAGGCACGTCATTTCACCTTGGTCAGCCCCAGTTACCTCAGTTTTAAAATGGAGAGGGCTGTCAGGAGGAACAAATGAGAATGTTTGTAAAGTATCTAGCACAGTATTTGCCACATGGTAGGCACTAAATAAGTCCATGTTTCCATCCTTCCTTCTTTTTCCCTCCCCCTCTCCCCTCCTCTAAATATACAAGGCAGGGAGACAAGGACCATGCCATTGCCCTGACCCCACCCTATCTGCTTTCTTAGTGAACAGAGACATCCTCAGGAGTGGATGTGATGAGATATGATGATGTAAAGGATTTTTTTGGCCTTGCTCCCCTCTGAGGCGCTGCTATCTCCCCAGTCTTCAGTGGGTCAGTAATGGGCCTTACCTGTTTCTCTTTCTTCCACCTCATGCTCGCTCTTTATTCTTCATTTGGATAATTATTGGCCAGTCAGTCATTCAAGAAGCATTTATTAAGCACCAGGCACTGGCTAAGAGCTGGGGAGACAAGGAAGGGCAGAAGACAGCCCTTGTCCTTGGCTATCAGGAGCTTCCAGTTTGATTCAGGACATACCAGGCATCTAGTTCTGTACAGACCAGTTTTGATAGGACCAATGGGTGTCAGTCAATAGAGGGGAGGCTGAGGTGGGAGGAGATGGCCAGTGGTCTGCTTCTGCAGGACCTGGGGGTGACTGGGGATGGAGGGGAGTATGGCAAAATTAGAATTTAGATTCTGGAAGGACTGTCCTGGGATGCTGAAGGGTCCTTAGGCATCTTATCTCAGAACCTGGTTTTGCAGATGAGGACTCTGAGGCATACACAGGTCATGCCATTTGCTTAGTGTCCCACAGGTTGAGAAGATTGGAGTGCTCAGCCTCCATATCCCCAGCATGAAGGGGTTTGAACTCAGGTTGGATGGGACAGACTCAACCATCTGCCTTGGTGCCTCCTCTGGGGGCAGGTTGTGAAAAGGCTGATTTATGCTTGAAGTCAGGAAGAAGTTGAGAGAGCATTTTCTCCCAGGGGTGGTCACTCCCAGAGGGGGATGCTTCCCTCCCAGAGGGGACACTCCTCTCCCAGAGGGGTCACCCCCCTCCCAGAGGGGAACACTGCTTTCCCAGAGGGGGATGCTCCTCTCTGGAGGAGGGGGGAATGCTCCCCTCCCAGTGGGGGTCGCTGCCCTTCCAGAGGGGTCGCCCCCCTCCCAGAGGGGGATGCTCCTCCCCGGGGGCTTCCAACAGAGACCTGCTGGCACCCTGACAAGCAGACTATAGATTGGAGTCTGGCTTGGATGAGATATCTGCTGAGAGCTGACCTTTTGTTAGCACCACCAAAGTTTCTGGTTGTTTTGTCTGCAGTGACCCAGGTGGTCAGGTGGATGTCTGGCTTGGACATCTGGAGAACTAGATTGTGGCTCTGTCTGTTGTGGGAATCTGGGGCCATGGGGATGGAGGTTTCTGCCTTGGGCGAGGGGTCCTCCGTGCCCTGCCTGGCATGCTGGAGATGAATCTCTCCTGACACGCCGCTGCTGCTCTTCGGGGGCGCAGCCTGGGGCAGGCTGGGATTTTCCATGGATGCTGACTGTGGGATTCCCTCTGCTTTTTCCTGCCCTGGCCCTGACAGTTGGTTGACCTTCAGGGGCTGGGGGGGCCTTAGCACGTTTATTTGCCTTGGCCAGAATCAGGGTTTCATTTCTGAAGTTTGATTTATTCCTTATTGTTTGGGTGTCTTTGAGGTATTTGCCTGGGACCTCAGACATTTCAAATATGGGTGCATATTTCATTCTCTCTTTAAAAAAGTTATTATTAAACAGAGCAAAAAAAGCTGCCCCAGGAGGCCTTGTGTGGGAAGGACTCGGGGCCATGTTTCCCTCAGCAACACTAGCGAGAGGCTATATTTTTAGCATCTCTTGAGCAAGAGCGGCCTTTTCCCGCCTTGTTTGGTTGGGCAGCATTGGAGGGATGCCACCTTCCTGCTCCCTACATGAGGAAGGCTGGGCCAGGCTTTCCAGCTCACCAGGGTGCAGGGCTGTCCTTGTTCCAGAGAGCACTCTGGGATCCTTTGGCTGCCAGTTTTCTCTCTCTCTTTCCAAAGTCTGCCAGGACTGCTTTGCTTCTGCACCCTGGAGGCTATGGCCAACAGCCTTGGCTCGGCCCTCCACAGCCTAGGCCACTGTGTCATGCTGAGGTGGGAGCAAGAGTAAGACAGGAATCCCTGACCAGGGCTGGGGAGCCATGCTGGACTTAGGGGACCAGGCAGCTCCCACAGTCAGAGCAGGAGCCCTGCCAAGGCTGTGGAGGTAAGGGGGGTATCTGGGTTTGGCAGTCAGGTCAGGGCAGGATAAGAGGTCACAGTGTAAGCTCCCAGGATGGTGAGGCATCAGTTCTGAGCTCAGAGGGATCTTGGAGGTCCTCTAGACCAACCCCCTCATTTTACAGGTGAGAAGACTGAGACCCACTGCGGTAGTGACATCCCCAAAGTCTCTCAGCTCTTAAGCAGCAGAGCATGGGATGAAGAACCCGGGCCATGTCCTCCAAATGTTGTCACTTCTCCAATGTTGCTAGCCCATTATTCTCTCGGGTGAATGAAGGCAGAATTTACCCCACGGTATTCTTGAGTATTCCCCACCTGCCACTGTACCCATAATGGGTGAACTCACTCTTTCAGACTCCTGGGGGGGCATCACTCTTAAGGTCCCACTGGAGCCTGCCTGGGATTTGGATAGACCAGCACTAATTGCCAAGTAGTAGAGGGAGCACTGGCCTGGAGGTAGGAGATCTGGGGTCTCAACTCAGCCTTTCTCTCTTGACATAGAGCTGGATGATTTAATTAAGGGGAGCCCTGTTGCCCCAGTTTAGGAACAAGGAAACCCAACTTCTTAGATAGGTGTGGATGCTGTCTCTGTGGTCCCATGGGGCCCCAAGGTGGCATGGGTAAGCCCAGACCTGGGCCCAGGGTGTGGCAGAGTCACCACCAAGGTGGCGTGGCGGGCCCAGACGTGGGCCCAGTGTGCAGCAGAGGTACCACCGAGGTGGTGTGGGGGCCCAGACCTGGGCTCAGTTTGTGGCAGAGTTACCACCGTGTGGGGGCCCAGAGCCCCCCAGTGTCCCTACCTGAGCATTTGTGTTTGTATTGGAGTGACTAATTACAAGGCGGGGTCATGCTCTGATCAGGGTTAGGTCTACACTGAGATGTGGTTGTCACAGCTGGGTGAGGTCATTGAATGGGGCCAGGACTGGGAACCCCAGGACTGATTGATTTGTTCTGCTCCCTGATGTAATGCTCATTCCCATGTCTGTAGGCCAGCTCAGGAGGCCAAGGCAGTCCCTTCCTCTTTGGGGGAGCTTTCATAGTCGGGGACTTGTGATTTTCTTTTGCCCCTAAATCAGCCTCTTTCTAGCTTTTCCCCATTGATTCTGGATCTTCTCTTGGGGACCAAACAGGACACATGTGAGCTGTCCTCCCCTTGGGCCCCTGTCCGACACTTAGAACAGCTCTCATGTTCCTGTGGGCTCCTCTCTGGATCCTCCACATGTTGAGCACAGGGCAGAGCTTCCCCTCATTGACTTCGATCTTGAATGCCCCCTCTCCTCTTTTTCTTGGGGCATGAGTCACCTCCAGCCTCCAGATGTGTGATCAGAACCTTGATGGGCCCCATTCTAGGTCTGGGCAGAGGCGGTTGAATTCTCAGAGCTTTGCTGCACCCTGACTAGGGGCAGAGCTGCTGCCCCAGTGGGCACACAGTCTTTCATCAGTCCCCAGAGAGGGAGTGGGTGGTGGTCGCTGGGCCAGGAGGCTGAGGGCATAGGCACTGGGCCAGCATTCCTGTGTGTGAAATGGAGCCCAGGGGCTGATTTGTGGGTGTCTGTAGGCAGGTGAAAGGCCAAGGGGACATCTCTGTCTCCTTGGTGCATGGGGACGAGGAGAGGAGGTGATCCGGAGCTGGGGCTGGCCCCCACGTGAAGCTCTGCTTGCTAATTCATGCTGACTCCACTCCAGGCTAAGAAGAAGGAAGGAAGGGTCTGTGCCAAGCTCTTCACAAATATGGCGCCCCTTGATCCTCACAACAGCCCTGGAGGTAGCTGCTGTGGTCATTCCATTTTAGAGTGGAGGAGACTGAGACCCAGAAAAGTTGAGTGACTGGCCCAGGGTCATTCAGCTCGTCAGTGTCAGAGGCTGGATTTGAACTCAGGTCCCCTTCTCTCTCTCTCCCCCTCTTCCTTTTTCTTCTCTTCCCTTCTCCCTCCCCTCCCCGTCCTGCCAAAGGTGAATGACCAGGGCTCAGGAAGCTGTTGACTTCTAGATTACTTGGGTTTTCCTCTTGTTTTTCTATGTTTGTACCTTATGAGGAAGGACAGGCTTTGCCCTTGGACCTCTAGGAATGATCATGCTGTGGTGATAGCTGGGTGGGAGGGGAGATGCCAGGGGACATCAGGGGATGCCTTGGCACTGGAGCCTTGGCTCTGGCCGAGGGTCCTTGGGGGCACGAGGGAGGCTTGGTGGGCACGTCCCACACTTCACTTCATCTTTTAAAAACGTCTATGTGGAAAGAAAAGGAAGGGTCCCCTTTCCCCCCAGCCTTTGGGCCCCACTGAAAAGCAGAAGTTTAGCCATATAAGCTGTGACATAGTACTCTATCTCCAACTTTAATCTCTAGAGGAAGATTACACACACACACACACACACACACACACACACACACACACACGCACGCACGCACGCACGCACGCACGCACACCCCTACCCCTTCCACCTGCCCAGAAACACAGCCTGTTGGTACAGGAGGTGAACCTGGAGGGCCCCCATCTCTCAGCTGATACCTTCTGCTTGAGCAGGTGGGCTCACCCTCCTTGGGCCCATTTACACGAGCTCTGGCATGTTTCGATGGCACGGGCTGAGTTGGAGGCTCTGCCTCCATGGCCTCCCATAGCCCTGGGCCTCACACACTGATGGAGAGACTTGGGATTTTCCTTTTCTTTTTACTATGCACTTAAAGCCAAACATGTAAACATTTCCACATCCAGTGTCTCTACATACAGTGTTTCTGACTCTGAGCCTCTATTAGGGACAGTTTTGTTTTTAAAGTGTGTGTGTGTGTGTGTGTGTGTGTGTGTGTGTGTGTGTGTGTTAGCACACAGGAGGGACCAGGCTGTACTGTGCTGTGTCTGTGGCCAACCCGATCCTGCCCTTATCCATAGGCTACAAAGGTGGAGTCTTGTTGGACCTTTACCTGGTCCTGGGGAGTCAGGGCAGTTTCTGATCCTGCTCTTGTCCATAGGCTACAAAGGAGGAGTCTTGTTGGACCTTTACCTGGTCCTGGGGGGTGAGGACGCGCTGCCAGAATGATGAGAGGGAAGTCTTTCCAAGTTCTTACCCTTTGCATTATTAGAGACATTTTGTGAATTGTTCTCCTGGTTCTGCTCACTGCTCTGCCCAGATGTATCTTCCCAGGTTTTTCTGAATCCTTCTCATGGGCCATAGCTTCTGGCACAGTGATGTTTCCATCACATTCATGGACCCTAATTTGTTCAGTCATCCTCCCATTGATAGGAACTTGCTTTGTTTCCAAGTCTTTGCTACAACAGAAAGTTTTGCTTTTTTGCATATAAATCATTTCTTTCTGTCTTTGACGTTTTTGTGTTAGAAATGAATGGATGATGAAAAAGCATTTAATCCGTATTTATAGTGTGCGGAACACTGGGGATTACATAGAAGAGGAAGACAGTCCTTGCCTCAAGGCACTCATATGCTAAAGAGAAACGGTCCACATGAGGGGTGGCAGCTTCAAGTCCGATGGAAAGGGCCCTGGACCATGAGCATCTTTTTCAGTGGCATTTATGCTAATGGAATCATATCTGTCACTGGGTTGGCACAATTTAAAGACATTTGAGCCACAGAAGAAATAACCTCAACTTGGTGGACCAGGTCACAGCTCCACCAATAATGCATAAGTGTGCCTGTCCTCCTGCAATCCCTCCCTCCATTTATTGGCACATGTGGGAAGGGCTTTTTCTTTGATTTGTTTTGTTTTGTTTCTAGAAAGTTCTCTTTGGGGATTTGATCTATCCTATTCTATAATTCTGGGATCATGGCTATCCAGCCAAATTGTTATTCTAAGATGGGAAATAGTCTTCTTAAGCTGTTCCTTTTTGGAGTGGGGGAATGTGAGAGAAGACAGATTTAGGAGAAATCCTTCTGTGAAAAGCCCCTGTACCGAGGCTGATTTAGCATTAGTCTCTGACAGTTGCCTTGACAAAGATGACTAAAAAATGGAAATAGGGAATATTGGAGAGGTTGGGGTGGAGTTAGGTACCCTCCCTAATGCCTTGTTGGGGGAGCTGGGAAATCAAAATAATCATTCTGGAAAGTGTTTGGCAATTATCCATTAGTCAGTAAACAAGCCAAGAAACCAAAGGCCCCAGAGACACCACAGTGTTCATGGCAGCACTTTTTGTGAGGGTGAAGAACTGGAAACAAAGTAGATAGAATCCCGTGTGTTGGGAATGGCCAGACCAAGTGTAGACCTTGAATGTTGTGGAATCTTCCTGGGCTGGAAGAAATGAGGAACCTGATGAATACAGAGAAGCCTAGGAAGACTTCCATGAGCTGAGGCCTGGGGAAAAGTGACAGAGTCAGGAAAAGAACATCAACCAGGATAGCAACAATGTAAAAGAGAAGGAAACAAATGAAGCACAATGTTGCTAAAAAGATAAGGAGCAGAGGCCCCACAGAAGAGACATGAGAAGGCACTCCCTGCCACTTTCACAAAGGTCAGGGGAAAGTGCCATGTCCTGGAAGGTTGGTTTTTTTTTTTTTAGTATGTTGATCACTTTCATTGACTTTCCTTCTTCTCCCTTCCCTCCCTCCCTCTTTCTCTCTCTCTCTCCTCCTTCCTTCCTCCCTTCCTTCCCTCCCTCCCTCTTTTCTCTCCCTCTTTCTTTCCCTCCCTCTCCTTCAGGTGCACATACGAAATGAGGCATTTGGCATTTGAAAAGCTAACAACAACCTTAGAGGTGACCCATGGCCCGAGAAGGGGGTCTTGACCTAGGGCATCCTAGGAGCAGTGAATGGAATTGTAGGACACTTAGTGGCCAGGTCCTGTCTAGAAACAATCCATGAGACTGCTTAGATTCTGGTTGCGGAGCTGGGAGAGGCATCAGGGCTGGTGAAGCCTGAGGGGTCCTGTGAGTTAGAGTACGAGTGGGGAGCCATGTACCCCCCAGGAAGGGGGTCACTCCAGAGCTGTAAAAATTAGGTTTCCTGGGTGTCACCCTCAGGTCTGGAGGCTTCAGCATCAGATCAGGGGATGAAGAAGGTGTCAGGATGTAGGGAGAGTGAACAGGAAATGACCTCAGCTCTCGTGGGTATCTCTCCTCAACCCATGTCACATCCTATAAACCACCTGTCTACGGAATATCCCTGGGAGAAAGAAAGGAAAGAAACAAGTGTTTCCTAAGACCCTGCGCTGTGGCCCTCCCTGTGCTAGGTGCTTTACAAATATAGGCGCAGTGAGACAGGTGTTAACCTCATTTTAAGGTTGAGGAAACTAAGGCAGACAGGTGAAGTGCCTTTCTCAGGGTCATGCTTGGAAGTGTCTGAGGCTAGATTTGAATTCAGAGCTTCCTGACTCCTGAGCAAGCCTCGATCTTCTGTGCCCAGGGGCTGGGATAAAGATAAGTGAAGCCAAGGCTCTTGGGGGAAGGGGATGTTGAGGAGCTGGCCCAGGGCCTTTGGAGGCCTTCATACTTGTTGACAGCATCTCTTGGCTTTTCTCTGTGAGGCCTTGTCGTGCCTCCTGCTGTGCTCTTGGCCCCTTGGCTCATTCCCCTCCGGTCCAGGCTGGGAAGATTCAGGAGGCCCTTCAAGGTGTTGGGGAGGGAGGGAATGGAACCTGGACCAGGGAGAGCATGCCTTTTCCTCACCCTCTCCTCAGGGCCTCCAGTGCCTGTCCTGGGTAAGGTCAGAGGGGTGAAATGACTTCTCTGCCTTCTGTCCCCCAAAGGCTGATGAGACTGGCTTTTCTCTGGAGCCCCCCCTACCCATCCTCTTGACTCACAGGAAGACATAGGAACATTTGGGGAAGATGCCATCTTGTCACGTTCTCCAGAAGCCCTCACCCCTGTGGGATTCAGGAGTGTGCTTGGGGCATGTGCATGGGGTCTTAAATGGAGGCTCCATGAGGACAGGTGTTGCTTCCTCTGTGTGTGCCAGGGCCTAGCACAGTGCGTGGCATGCAAAAGGTGCCTGATAATTCCTTGGCGATTGATTGCTGCCATCAGCGTGTGTTCTCTGCCCCTCTCAGCACTGTGCACTGGATCAGGCACTGAGGTGCTGATAGCAGCTCCTGCTTTTGGAATCAGGGTCTCCTTGGGTCTCCCAGCCAGGCTGCTGACATGAATCTTTTCACCCTCATTTTCCAGGGGACAGGTGGGAATCATCTACCCTGTGGCTCACTTCCTATCTCTAAAGATTGGGGGGCTGCAGGCCTGCCTTGGTTGCCTCCTTCTGATCCCCTGGCCCTGGTGGCCGATGGTTCAGAATGTTGGCTGCCTCATACGATCAGTGTTTGGGGGGCTTCTACCTTTGGGGGAGCTTGGTGCTCCCCAGGGTCTCCAGAGCACTGGTCCATTCCTGACTTTGGAAGTCAGATGTTTATTCTCTTGTACTCATCCCACCAAAGCTGTCCTCGGCGAGGAGCTTCTTGGAGGCAGAAGGGCCATTTATTCTGAGACGATTCCCCCTCGTGTGGGTAGCTGTGTCTGGGCTGTCCCTGAAACACCTTTGGCCTGGGCAGCCAGAGGCTGGCTGTGCTGTGATCAGAGTTGGGCCTCAGCCAGCCCTGCTGGTGATGTCATGGAAACTGTGGCATCCTGTGTGGAGAGAACTGACAACAGCATTCTGGCTGCCCACAGAGCTGGCCCCGTGCCACCCTCAGTGTGGCAGGACAGGGCGGGGCCTGGCTGGGGGGCACACACCCACAGATCCTGGTGTTTTCTGTGGCCAGCAGGGAAGTGGCAGAGCAGTCCCTGGTCCTGTTTGAGGGGCCTCAGGCCCCGAAGGTGAGGGTATGCCCCCTTCCCCTGCTAGGAGAATGTTTCTCATGCTTGGCCTCTGCCCTCTAGGGTGGTTGGGAGAAAGGTGACCTGTATCATAGAAGTGTAAACTGAGTTAGGGAAAAGCCTTGATGAACCTGGATGAGGCTCTCACCCTGTGCAGAATGGGAAAGGGCCCCTGGAACTCCTCTATGGGGCCTGTGGTGTTCCCATGACACGGGGCCTCCTGGGAGCCAAATGGGCCAGTATTGTTGTCTCTGTCTCCTCCTCAGACACTTCGATGCCTCAGCTGCTGGAAGGGGGTGGGGCATGGAGCATGGGGAGTGGGGAGGGTTTTCTCTGCTGTCTTTTTTTATGAATCTCTCAGATATTTCTATTTGAGGAACCCTAACTGGGCCCATGTTTCTCTTTTGACTGTTGCGCCTCAGCTAATATCGAGGGGCAGGTCACTGGGCAGGAACCTACTTGTCTCCTGGGCAAAGGCCTGTCCTTTGTCCCATTGCACTCAGAGCTGCCTAGCACCCTCACTAAGCAAAAGTCAGGGCTGGAAGAGGCTCCCACTTCGCCCCCCCTTTCTTCCATGTCTCTCAATGCTGTCCACAGAGTGACGATGCCGACCACTTAACATTTCAAAATGATGGTGATAAGAAGTCTTGGCTAGTCTAGAGGAGTGACAGAACCTTAGACTATATCCACACACACACACACATGCATACACATAGCAGCTGTCTTTGCCCAGAAGAGTTTTCCTCAGCCAAATGGGTTCGTGTTGCACAGAGATGTCTGACTTTGTACAAGAGTATTTGTTGTCTGTGTCCTCAGGGTGGTGAGATGTGGATGGAGAGACAGTGAAAATAAACACACCCACATGGGGGCTGTGTGTGCATGTGTGTACGTAGTGTGTGTGAGTGTGTATACACATGTGTGTGAGAGCTTGTGTGAGTGTGTGCGCATGCGTGTGTGAGCATGTTGGGGGGGGCATGGAGAGAGGAAGGCGAGGTGTGTGTGGGGCCATTAGTGACTGGATACTTTGCTTAGGGGAAGTGTTTACCTTGACACCTGCCACTGCCTGGGGGGAATCTTTGTTTATAAATGGGCACCTCCTAACTCTGACCCTACCCCTAAATGGCCTTATGGGGCCAGCTTGCCCACCTACCAGCCTTTGATTGAGAACCTTTGTCTTGCAGAGGCCCTGGGCTCCCAAGCAGAAGCTTCCACCCAAGGATGGTCTTGGCAGGGGGTGCCCCTCTGTAACTACAGTGTTGCTAGCAGCTGTTGTACATGTGCAAGGCCCTTAATACCAGCACACAGGAGAGCTGCTAACACAGGTTCTTTGATCTGCTTTTCTAAGGAAAGCAACTTAAGGGGTTTACAATCTCACTTTAATTAAACATACATATACCATTCACTTAGTTCAAGGGAAAAAGCCAGAACCCTGAACTTCAGAGAGAATACAAAAAGAAATTACAAGCATACATTATATAAACAGCAAAATAACACAAATCAGCAGACAGACTTCTAGCTGTCTGTCCAAGCAATACATAAACAGTTACCAGAGAGAGAAGCAATAACATCTGGGGTTTTCAAACCTGGAGGGCTCCATGACGGCTACCCAGAGTCTTGTCTGGTCAAATCATAGGACACTCTTCCAGTGAGTGAGAGCCCCAAGCAAAATGCTAACGTCAGAGTATATATACCCCTTTTCAGGGTCAAAGGGTATCACTACCTTGTGACTCAAACTCATGCGACTTAGGCTATCTTGTAACTTAAGCAGGTCATCATAGACTCCTGATTCAATCGAAGAATCTTGATTGAAACAAAGGCAAGACTCAATCAAAGGCATGGGATTGGTTTAGTGCTGAGAAGCATTCCTAAACAAAAAACAAAAGCAAAAGTCCCACCCTGCTTGGCATTACACCCTCATCCAGCTCAGGCCCTCCAGCTTACGTGGCACTCATGGGACATTACAGGAAAGGGGGACCTTGGAGATCATTTGGCAGCTGAGAAAGCAGAATCCCCATGAGAGGAAGGGCCTTGACGCAGGTCCCTGAGCTTATTAAAGGCAGAGCCAGGACAAGAACCCAGGTGCCCTCACTCCTGAGTCCAGTCCCCCTGATTCTTATCTGGCAGGAGAGGAGAGTCTCTGGTCCAGCCTGCTTCTTTCTCCTACCTTCATCTCCAACCCTGACTAGTTCCTGGCACCCCCAGTGACAAGACCTCAGGCCAAAGTTTGGGAGGCCTGCTCCATTCCTTCAGGAAACATTTGTGAAGTGCTTACTATGGGCCAGATACCTCTAGTGAGGGAATGAAAAAATAAAAATGGAAAGGACCTTGCCCTCAGGGGGCTGACACTCTTTGGAGCAAGAAGTGTTAACTGATAAAAGTGATTCAATGAGATTATTTTCTGGTGGTTACTCTGTAAACATTTATCAAGGCTCACGCTCCCTGGGCCAGACCCTGTGCTAAGCTGGGGATACAAAAAGAGGCAAAAGGCAGGGACTACCTTCGAGGAGCTGAAGGTCTAAGGAGAGAGACAAGATGCAAACAGACATATACAAAGCAAGTTCTATCCCAGACAGATGGGAGGTGAGAGCAGAGGGGAAGGCATTGGGATTAGGGGGCATCAGGAAAGGCTGCCAGTAGAAGGTGGCATCTTGTTTGGGACATGAAGGAAGCCAGGGTAGTCGGGGATGGGGTGGGGAGCCAAGGTGAGGAGTGAGAGTGTTCCAGGCCTGGGGGCAGTCAGAGAAAATGCCTGGAACTGACAGATGGGAGGTCATGACACAGCCAAGGGCTGGTGTCACTGGATGGGAGGTTGTGTGTCCAGGGGCTTTGAGTGCCCAACAGCATTTCGTACTTGACCTTGGAGGCCATTGGGAGCCACTGGAGTTTATTGAGGGGAGGTGGTGGTGATATGATTGGACCTGTGCTTCAGGAAAACCACTTTAGTGTCTGAATGGAGGCTAGACTGGAGTGGGGAAAGGCTTTGGGCAGGCAGCCCCCCAGCAGCTATGGCAAGAGGCCAGGCCTGAGCTGAGATGATGATGAGGGGGTCTGCACCAGGCTGGGTCAGAGGAGAGAAGGGGGTATAGTGGGGAGAGGATGCAGAGGTGAGATTGACCTGCCTTGGTG
Organism: Trichosurus vulpecula; assembly: GCF_011100635.1. NCBI lineage: Eukaryota > Metazoa > Chordata > Mammalia > Diprotodontia > Phalangeridae > Trichosurus > Trichosurus vulpecula. Next base: position 1,427,182 of record NC_050580.1, on the reverse strand, counting down.
ACAGCTTGGATATGGGGGCTGAGAGAGAGAGGAGGTGAGCAGGAGGAGGAGTTGAGGATGCCTCCAAGGTGGGGAGCTGGAGAGATTGAGAGCTGCCAGGCAGTCACAGGAAGGGCAGGAGAGGGGGAGGGTTTGGGGGATAGATGATGAGTTCCGTTTTGGAAATGCTGAGTTTCATATGTCTACTGGACACTCAGTTTGAGATGTCTGAAAGGCAGTAGGAGACATGAGTTTGAGGTCAACAGAGAGATTAGGGCAGAACAGGTAGATCTGAGAATCATCAGCATAGAGAGGGTCATGAAATCATGGGACTCGGTGACAGCAGCCACATTCTGATGTGGGTAGAGACTTCTCTTGTTCGATCCAGTCCTTTGCCTGGAAATTCTGGTCAATTGGTCTGTTTGTCCCACGTCACCAGCCGACCACTTGACATCTTTTTCCAGACTTCTCATTGGCATCTCCAATTCCTCAGCTTTCCCCTCCTCCACTCTTCCCAATTTCTGTTGAGGTCACTACCCTACTTCTGGGGTCCCAGGTTCCCAATCCAAGCTTTCCCCCTCATTCCTATTAAGGCATAAAGTGAACAAACACACATTTATTAATGTATTCTAAGTGTTGGACTTGCAAATAGAGAGGCAATGTGGTCGCTGCTTTCAAGGCGTCCACACTCTAACTGGAGGAGTCAACGTATAAAAGAGGGTTAAGGAAGTTCATGGTGATACTTGGGTTCTCAGCAGGAAATAAAGTTGAAGGGCAGACAGCAAGGTGCCAAGGCCCTTGGGCACCGTGACTCAACAGATGGTCCCCAGGGTCAGAGTGAGGCAGGGAGGGCTTTGGGACACCTGGAATCAGGGGGGCTTGGCCTCTCGCACATGGTGGGTGCAGCCTTGGCATTGGTGCAGGGGTGGTTGGGTTAGGGAAGGACATGGTCCCTGGCTTCTTGCCATAGCATCCAGTGGTGCTGGTCCTAGTGGTGGGCTGGGGTGAGGAAGGCAATATCCATTGCCATTGAGTACCATGGTGCTGGTTGTGGTGGTCAGGAACTCCTCAGTGGCTTCAACACCCCCACTGGATATTAACTGAAAATGAAACATCTGCCCTGTGCCTGCCCACCTGCCATTTCCTGCCTTCCCTCCAGCTTCACCCTGTGCCCAGAAGGTTCAGTGAGCTGGCCGCCATGACTTCTCACTCTGAAAGGCCAAAACTGTGCCTTCTTGCACAGCGGAGGAGCAAGAGAAGGTCAGCTGTGGGTGCCCGAATGAACAAGAGAGTTCCAAGTTCTGGGAGAGAAGGGGCTGAGTTGGCCAAGATTCTGCTGGTTCCGCCAAGTCTTGGAGCATCTTGGCTCTGTGGCCGGGAGTTATGTTCATAAAAATGTAGAGTTCTACTTCAAGGTCATATCTTCTGAATTGTGAGAGTCCTTAACCAGTAAGCAGCCAGGTCTGGGCCTTTCTGCCTCAGGAACATTTCCGTCATCCATCCATCCATCCTCTCATCATCCCTTCTCGATCACTTGGCCATGACCCGCTTTTCCCTCTGATTACTTGTCTCTCAGATGATTGGAGGAACCCCTCATTTCTCCCCCCCCCCTCATTACTTGTCCCTCAGATGATTGGAGGAGACCCCTCCCCCCCCCTTTTCCTCTCTACAGCCCAAGGTTGAACCCCTGGCCCCTTCCAGAAAATAGGTTTTTGAATGCATAAAATACAGTACACAGGATTACAAAGGAAATCAGGCTCTATAGAAATATGATAAATATCTTTAAAAAAAGATTTCTGAATGCCAGGTTAAGCCTAATCCCTTCTCTGTGGGACTTCCAAAATAATTTCCAAAGCAAAGTTTGGTCCTGGGACTCTCCTGCTAACTGTCCTGCATTTTCAGTGACTCCTGCTGCCTCCAGCACAAAGGCCTCAGGCTGGTGCTCAAAGCCTTCCACATCTGTCCTGCCATTCCCTGTCTGCCACTGCTCTCTGGCTCCTCCATTCTGTCTTCCTGCTTCCCATCTCTTCACTGTTTTGAGCATTTCCGTCTCATTGTAAGGTTCAGCTGAGAGGTCGCCTCTTACAGGATGCCTTCCCTTGTTTCCCTGGCTGCCAGTACCATTCCCTAGAGTAGTGGTCATTTACCCATCTGGGCGTGCCTCCCCTCTCCCTGCTTCCCGTGCCCTCCGAAGAGTAGAAGTTTGTTGAGGGCAGGGTTGTGTTGTGTCAGTTTTTGTTTGGCACTCCTGCAGCTTTGTTGGTAAGCAAAATGGGCTCCTTAGCACTTAGTTCAACCAAGTGCCCTGGAAGAGTTTGGCTTTTGTTCCCTTTGAGTAATTCAGTGTATTTCATTGTGCCTTACTAGGTGCTAAGCCCCAGGTCCAAACCCCTATTAGGTGTAAAACCTATGTGGGTATGGATTGGTGACTGGGGTGGGGCCCAAGGTGGGGCTAACTGAGGGGAGGGCCTAGTTTACATGTCTGGGACAGCAGAGGCTCTTAGACCACGTGGGTTTAAGTCGCCTCTTTGTCACAATTTTAGGTCACGTGGATGAGTCGCATGTGTGACTCACCCCTGACGCTGAAAAAGATATAAAACTAGGGGTTGGCCTCCCCTTTCTTGGAGCTCATTCCTGCAGCAGTGGTGGCACGTGTGACTCTGGGCCAGTCCTTGTTCTGAGCTCCCGGGCTGAACCTAGATTTCGGTAACTATGAATCTGTACTTGGTCTGTCTGTTGATGTTTGTAATTTGTTTGTAATTTGCTCTGAAGTTCAGTGAGCTGGTCTCTTCCCCTGAACTAAGTGAATGATATTTGTATGCTGAATTAAAGTAAGCTTGTCAACCCCCTTCACTTTGCTTTCCTTAGTTAAGCAGATCAAAATAATCTGTGCTGTTGGCAGCTTTCTGGGTGCTGGCTGTGGGTGGATCTTACACCCCCACAGAAGCTGCTAGCTGGATTGTTGAAACAGCAGCTCAGGGAAAAGAGGCCTTTAGTCAGGATTTTTGCCCCCCAAAGTTGAGGCTGCTTCTTACTGTTTGGCACGAGTCTTCCCAGAGATGCGGTTACTGCTGGTGCTCACTGTGCCCTGCAGCCTGACTGGCAATGTCAGAGCTGCTTTGGGCACCTTGCCAACGTGAGGGGAGGGGTGTCTCTGGGGTCAGGTATTAGACTGGTTTATGGATCAGGCTCATGAATAGGGCCTCTTCAGAGATGGCCCAGAGAAAGCCCATCCCAGAGTGTCCCTGGAGAGGCTGGCCTGCTTGGAAGGACCACTAAGAAGCTCACAGATGAGCATCACATGCCCCTTGCGGTATGGGGGGGCCTTGAGAGAGGATGCCTCCTCCCCAGGGCTGGAGCATCTCTCAGCACAAACCTCAGTTCCCCATTGCTGTCTGTGGCCCTGCAGCATTGAGGTGGGGGGGGGGATGACCTCACTGGGCCCCAAGGCCTGAGATCCGGAGTGGTCTCAGGATGAACAATGGGCTTCCATTGTGGGCCAGGGGGCACGCCTGTTTCAGGGGTGTGCAGAGCACTCCTTTGGCCAACGGGCTGTGAAGCACTTGGCTTTTCTAGAATACAGGAGGACCTAGGAAGAAAGAGGGGAGCTGTTTGAAACCCACCCCCCCAGGTGGGTGCTCAATGTAAAGTCTTCTCTCGGTCCCCCTTTCAAGCAGCTGGGTTGTGAATTCTAAGGCTACGGGGATGAGGAAGCCCCTCTCCCCAGCTGGGAGCAGGGTCATCTTCCTTTTGAGCCTGGCGATCCCCTCCCAATGGGTGCCCACAGTCATGAGAGCTGACCTCACACTGGTGTCCTCAGCCCTGTGATGGCTCCATCTGCCCAGGAAGGGATCCCTGGGGTCTTGTGACTGCAGAGGGCCAAGTGTGGGCAGAGACACGGATGAGCCTGACTCTCTTTGGTGACAGCTCTGTCTCCTTGCTTCTGAAGGGGGCTGGGCACAGTGAGGGAGGAGATTGGCTGTCCCTGGGCTGTCACTAAGCTCTCCGTGGCAGGGGGACAGCCCATGGAGGTGGATGACCAGGGATGCTTGTGCGGTTCCATCCTTTGGGGGATGGCTGGGCGCTGGCTGCTGCAGTCAGGGACACCCTGAGCCAGGGGCCAGCATCAGGACACGTGGACTCAGGAGTCCCTTTTCCTTTTTGTTGGGGGTGGTGGAGCCAGGGCAGCAGCAGGGTTACCCCTAATCCCTCACCCAGGAGCAAATAGAGGCCTATGTTTTCACTGGACTGAAGGATAATGATTTAACCAGGGCAGGCTGTTTGTCTCTGCTCATTGTTTTCCTTAAATTCAGACTCCTGCTTGTCTTTTCAGTCTTTAGGGCATAGAGATTCTAAGGTTGGGGAAGGATTGGAGCAGCTGCTTCCTTGTGCCATTCATGGGGGTGCAGGGAGTGGGGATCTGAGGTTGTTTTGGGAGACTTCCTGGCCTGGGAAGCTCACTACCTAGTTATCAGGGAATAGCTCAGAACCTCTGCTTTTCTTCAGTCTTCCTGACGTTGATCATGACTACCTGGGGCCTGAGAGCACAGATCTCCTACCTGGGAGACAGCCATCAGTGGCTTGCCCCTGGACCTTCTCTTGGGAGGGGGGCCGACCAGGATAGAAGCCAGCAGTGCCAGCCCCGCCGACTTCTGGACACAACTGGCCAGTCCAATTTCTCTCTCCAGGTACCTGGAAGGTGAATGTCCTTCTGGGCCTTCAGAACATTGTGGCCTCTTTGACAGTTCAGTGAGACCCACCTGTATTATGTGCCTCAGTTTCCACATCTGTAAAATGGAGATCCTCTTTGCACACATTTTACAAAGTGCTTGGGGCCTCAGGTCCCATAGCGAAGCCCTCAGTGCTGTGGCTCTGGCAGGGTGCTGGGCCTGGGGCTGGGCCACTGAGTCTGAGGCAGCATTGGCCCTGCTGGCTGGGAGAAAGGGCACAATTTTAATTGCTTACTTGTGTGTGGAGCACAGGTTTGCAGAAACCTTTACGTCCCTTACTTATTTGGTCCTGGCCTTAGCCCTAGGAGGGTGGGCCTGTTCCAGCATAGAGTAACTTCTCCAGGGCCGCATAGCCAGGAGTATAGTAAACCTGGAGTCAGAATAACCCAAGTTCAAATCCAGCCTCAGACATTTAACCTCTCTCTTGGCCTGCATTTCCTCTTCTGTAGAATGGGGGCATTAATGACGCTTGCCTCTGGGGAGGTCCCATGCAAGCCCTTCACAGCATTGTGTGAATGCTCTGCTCTGGTCCCATTCTCCAGTCTGTGGCAGGCAGGATTCAGACTCAGGTCTTCCTGACTTCAAGCCCAGCACTGCTGCAGCACCTGGTGTATGGCTGAGGTCCAGAATCTGAGGAGGACCCCACAGACACCCGATTTAGATGAAGGGCTCCCCCTCCCCCTCCTGGCCCTCGGGCTGGGGAGAAGCGGGACAAGAATGAGGGGTGTCAGACGTCCAGCCGAAATGTGGGGTGCCCAGAGGGGAATGGAAGGGAGGAGGCGGGGCAGCCGTGTCTGAATCAGACAATACAGGGACTGGATGATGGGGGCCTCGTGGGCAGTGACCCGGGTACCACTGGCAGTTTTAGAGAGTGATTTCACATGCACGATCTCATTAAAGTCTCACATGACCTGCATGAGGTAGAGGAGGCCATTCTTCCCATTTCACAGATGAGAAAACTGAGGCCTGGAAGTGTGAGCTGGTTTTTCCAGTGTCAGACTTCCAGTAAGTGCTGGGCTTGAAGCTCAGCCCAAGTCTTTTGACTTCACATTAATTGTTTTTCCTGTTCCCCCCTCCCCCCCCCCCCCCCGCCCCGGACAAATTAGGTGGTTTTGGTAGAAGCAGATAGGTTAGTTTTATCCTATTTTTAAATTTTGTTCTTCAAAAATAAGCTCTATCCCCCAGCACAGACATTACAAGTACAGAGGAGGACAGAAGTGGAGTTTGCGTCTGAGACTGGGCGCTTTTTACGATTGGTTTCTAAGTGCTCATTAAGGAAGTAACCAGATTGCTGTGGCCTTTCGGGACTCTTGGTTTCTTTTGGGTGTTTAAAAGTGTTCCTTTTGTATCTTTAATGCTCCCTGCTAGCCCATGGTTCCAATTTGAACCCATTGCTTGTAACAAATCTGTAAAGTCAAGCAGAACAAACCTATATGTTGGCTGTGCCTAAACATGGATGCCCCATTCTGCACCCCTGTTCCACCACCTCTCTGCCTAAAGCTCCAAGTCAGGCTTCTTCCTTAGCCCTCTAAGGTTTGGTTGGGTCTCCCTGTTGATCAGGGTTGTTTTCCTGAGCACTGAGGTGGTCATTGTGGGAGTGATTTGTTCTCCTCGGCCCCGCCCTGCTTCACTCCGAATCAGAGCTTACAGACCTTCCCTGGAATCTCATGATTGGTCATATCCCACAGAACCATGAGATTCCATTACCTCAAGGCTCTTTTGGAGCCTGGATGGGGGAAGAAGAACAGGACGTCTCCTGACTCCCTTAGAATCTGATGGTCACTGGATTATTGCCAGTCTGGGGAGCCTGGTCAGCATTGCCTAACAAGGTGGCAAATTGTGTGGCTTATTCATTGGCTCGTGTGGTTGTAAGTAAGTGTTGGCTGGAGCTGGTGGCCAGAGCGGGTCGGCAGAAACTTTGAAGTAACCCAGTCTTAAGTGTGTGCTTAGATGGAGAGGTGTGTTTGTTATGTGTGTGTGTGTGTGTGTGTGTGTGTGTGTGTGTGTGTGTGTGTGTGTATGTAGGGGAGGGAAGCATACCAGATATGGGGAGCAGGAACCATGCCCTAGAATGGGCCAGTTTGTGCCGTGGAACATAGGGATGTCAGAGGAAGCCGGATGACCTATTGCTTTCATTTGGGTGGTGGAGGGTGGGGGGGTTGTCCCACTCAGGAACTGAACAGAGACTAGATTCACCATCCTTGAGATCTCTCCCACTTCAGAGTCCTGTGATTATCAATCCTCAGAGGCTGAATGTGGACAGTCCAAAGATTTGGGACTCAGTTTGCTGAATTCTGCCCCAGGGAATTGCATGTATGGTGTCCAAAGAGCAGGGTTTTCCTTGTGCTGACTGCCCTGGCAGCCAGCCTACAGTGGAGCACCCCCTGCAGACACACGAGATCAGGACAGGAAACTGGCCCCAGCATAGCAGCACAGATCTGGCTGGATCACATTTGGGAGACTGGGCAGTGTTTGAAGTGGCCTCCAAGCTGCCTCTGTGGTCAAACTTCTCCCAGGCCCACTGTCCGGTTTGGAATCCTGGAACAGTGCAATTTCAGAAGATTGTAGGCAATGTGGAGGGGGAAGAAGCCACCTGGAGTGGACATGCCACCCCAGCACTTGTATGTGCGTGTGCATGTACGCACATGCTTACACATGTGTGAGAAGTGGCATGAATGACATGGTTAAAAGATTTGGGTAACTGAGAGTAGAGATCCAGCCATATCCTCAGGGCATGAGGCAACCCCTGGTAGATGTCCTTTTTTCTGGATGCCTAGTTTCATGAAACTGTGAAATTGAGGTGGGGAGAGGGTTGCATCTAGCTAGAAGCCTATGCTCCTCTGCCGCAGGGGGCTCTGCTATGGAAGGAGAGCTCACACTCATGGTATCATGAGCATGAGTGCATCTGAGACACAAGGCCTTGAAAGCCTCTTCTGGAGATAAATCCGTAGCCTTGTCATCCTAGCGGGAATCTTGTTGGGCACAGATTGCATGAGATGATCTCTAAGAGTCCTCCCATTCTGAAGGTCCCTGGTTCTTTCATTTTCCTTCATGGGAAAGATAGATGGAAACAAAAAGATGTATACGAAGTGTGGCCTTCCTCTTAGTGACTCCTTTCTTTCAAAGGTGTCTCCAGCCAGATTCCCCATCATGGTTCTTCTTTGTACATTCATGGTGTTGTTTTCATTGGTGTTGGGTGGCGGTGGTAGCGTTGGTGGTGGCAGCAGTGTTGGCAGTGGTGGTAGTGGCAGTGGTGTTGGGAGTGGTGTTGATGGTGGCAGCAGCAGTGGCAGTGGTGGCGGTGGCAGCAGCAGCAGCAAAGGTCACACAGCTTTAAGGGTATCTAGGTTAGCACTGGAAGCTGTGAGGTTGGCAGATCAATCAAAGCCTCTGACTTCAAAGCATCAAGCTGTCTGCTGCATTGTCCTGCATCTCCGTCCAATTCAATATTCTTCTCTGATGCTCTGCATCAAAATGTCTGCCGACTCTCATAATTCAACCTGGATTTCACAGTAGAAAGACCTTGCCTGGAGAATTAGGAGTGAGATGGAAGCTGTCTGAGAAGAAAGAGATTGTTCTGGGTGCAGTGAAGAAAGGCCAGCATCATCTTTTGGTTCCGGGTCATTAGGGACTTGGCAGCAGGAGGAGGGAGCCTTGCTCGGGCTATCCACTGCTCTCACTACCTGTGGGCAGAACGTACCAGTGTGGAAGCCCCTCACCTTGTTTGGGGGAATGAAGATGCTGACCTAGATCTGTGTTCCTGCTGCTCACAGGACTGGCTGCACTTACACAACATCCCTCATGGCAGCTGCAGAGAACAGCATGAAGGCCGATCACATCTGGGTCAGGCATTCAGAATTCAGGGGCTATTTTCCCCCTCAAATCTCATTCCTCTCTCTGTTGAAAGGAAATGGAGGATAGTAGTAGCCCCAGAGGCATGGCGGCACCAAAGGCAGGAGTGGCAGTTTTCTGTCAGTTTCCCAGTTCCATTGGAGAAGCCAGGCACTGTGCTGGGCCCTGGGGATACAGACACAAAAAACAAAACAGTCCCTGCCCTCATGTTCTGCCGGAACAGATGGGGAGGAGGACAGACTGTCTGCAAGGAAGTAAATCCCAGCAATCCAAAGCCATTTCAAGCAGGAGAGATCAGGGAAGTCACCATGTAGGAGGAGGCACCTGTGCTATGCTTGGAGGGAGCTAGGGACTCTTTGAGGTCCAAGTGGGAGATGAAATTCAGGCCCGAGGTGTGCCTGGCAGGCCAGAATGACTGGCAAGGACAGTTCTGTGAAGAAGAGAGCGATAACATGGCTGCCAAGGCAGGTGGGAGCCAGCCTGGCAGGGCTTCCAGAGCCAGGCTGAGGAGTTTAGAGGCAATGGAAACCAGAAGTGGAGTGGTCACACAGGGGCTTCTCTCTGAAGGCTGGTTTGGAGAGGGAAGAACCTGGGACCCGAGAGCTGAGCAGCGACATGGGACTGAGTAGCTGGGGTGGTGTGGGCGACGACCGTGAGAAAGGGACATGCGATGCCGGTGGTATGTGTGGCGCTCAGCACAGTGCCTGGCACAAGTTTATGGATCAATCAGCCATGTTCATCGTATACCCAATCATCCCACGGCCGTTTTAAGGCTGAGACTTGGGGAGCAGCTTCACAGATCATGCCCAGAGGCTCCTGGATGCTGGGCCACCTGTGGCCAAGGGACAGTGGCGCCACAGGCATGCCCCCTGATGCAGAGACATGGGCCGCAGTGACTGGTTGGGGCCCAGACTTCCGGAACGAGCCTTGGCTATCTGTCATTCCAAAAGATGGCCAGGGCAGAATCGCCACGGGACCATCTGACTTGGGATACAGGTGTAGACGGGCACCAGATTGAGGGAGACAGCAGGCGTCCCACCACCTTGACATTTAGGACACTCAATGATGTTCCTGAGGAAACCCTACATGCCCCAAGCTCACTCTCTATGGACCATGGAGGCAGAGCTTTGTACAGGAGGACAAAGCGATTCCCGAACACTGTCTCTGCCTCTGAACCCTGGCCCAGCCCATCCCCAACCACAGTCATGAGGATCCCCAAGGCTTTGGAGGGGGAGCCCTGGGCTCCAGGCCTAGAGCTAGGACTGGGCAGTTGGGGACTGCGCGGATCCCTTGGGGATTCTGACCCTCAGTCACCTCTTCTGTAAAATGGGGATGATCACATCGGCACTGCCCTTCTCGTAGGTGGGGGACACTTTGTAAGCCTTCAGAGCTGTCACAGTCAGAGGTCTGGTCTTGCTTTGCTTAGGATGGAGGATTGCCTGCTTTGTGAGGTGGGGGTAGCCCCTCCGGGACTCTCTGGAGCCAGGCCTTGGACTGAGGGAGCCACAGGGTGGAGCTTGGAGTTTGGGGCCTCCCTGCCCAGGTTAACCACCAGCCTGTGGTCCACTGTCAGCCCAAGTCTCTTTATAGGGGGCCTATTTTTAGGTCCCTCTCATGTGATGGAAAAATCTAGGATCTAAGCTAGAGCTTTAACATTCTGACAAGCTGTAAACACTGACAGTCTCCCCCTGGAGCTTGTTAAACCCGATTCCAGCTAAATCTGCAAGAAAAAAAAGATAAAGGGCCTGCCTTGAGTGCCAACGTCTTTGAAGGGGATGATCCTGGAGACCCCCAGGAGGGGCCTGGGCCGGATTTCCCTGGGCTCAGGAGCTTTCCCCCTGTTCCCTGCAGGTCTGTAGTTACTGATCACAGTGCAATTCCACTCCTCCTCCTCCTGCTGCTGCTGCTCCTCCCACTCCTACTCCCCCTCCCCCTCCTTCTCCTCCTGCTGCTCCTCCTGCTTTCCCTCCTCCTGCTCCCCCTCCTCCCCTTCTCCTCTCCTCCTTCTCCTCCCCATTTGTCTCTTCCTCCCTCTCCCCCCTCCTCCTCCTCTTTCCCCTTCCTCCTCCCCTTCTCTTCCACTCCTCCTCTTCCTCCTCCTCCTCCCCTCCCCCGTCCTCCTCCTTCTCCTACTTCCCCTCCCCTTCCTCCTCCTGCTTTGGGAGGGGGGGTGCCTTGTCCTCACCAGGAAGCCACAGCCCCGAAGAACGACTTGGTTATGGCTCCCTGGGCCTTCCGATTGCTTTCTTGTTCTAGAAGGGATTTCAGCAACCAGAAGGTCGCTCTCCTCTCCTGCTTAATGGCAGAGGGGCAGTGCAGGGCTCACAAGCCTCTGGTCAGTCACGGGTGCTCCCTTCCTCAGAGGGCCATCTTCTCCAGCCACATTTCCTTTAAGAACGCCCTGGGATGGGGGCTGCATGTCCTCGGCTCAGCTGCACCTGCCGGCCTCCTCCCTCCCCTTTCCCCCCTCTCTGGGGCTGGTCTGCACTGACTCCCATGCCTCCTTCTGTGGCTCTCCCCTGATCCTTCTCGAACACTAGCCCTTGGTTGCCTGTGTGGCCTGGGATGAGTCACATGGCCTATCTGGGGCTCAGTTTCCCCGTGAAGAGAATCCATCCCAAATGTCCTGCCCAGCTAGGAGTCCTGGGTTCTCCTTGAAGCTCTCGGTGTAGCAGGGGCTTCTTCTTGAGCCCCTTCAGCCCCAGGTGATGACTTAGCTGCACTCATCATGCAGGCCCTTCAAGCAGGCAGTAGGTGCTTGCATGTCTGCTGGACTGAATGGGAGCTTGTGTTGGGTGTAGATGGCCCTGTCACCCATGCAGATGCCTGCACTCTCTGCTGGGCGTCAGTGGTTGATTGGGAGATGTAGGAGCTGTGGCCGTTCGCCCGGCCTAGGTCAGGTTCTGAAGGTCTCCTTGCTTTTCCAGATCGTGCACACGCATAAGCCGCACTTCATGGCCCTCCACTGCCAGGAGTTTGGTGGCAAGAACTATGAGGCGTCCATGTCCCACGTCGACAAATTTGTCAAGTAAGTGTCTGGGCTGAGACCTCAAGTGGGTAGGGTGCATGTGTGGGGTCTGGTATTCACAGACCTGACTCCCAGGGCCCAGACAGCAGGGGACCTCGTCCTGTGAGCTGGCTGGCAGAGGACCCCCTCCTGTGGGCCAGTCAGACCCCGTCCTGTGGGCTGGTTGGCAGAGGACCCCCTCCTGTGGGCCAGTCAGACCCCATCCTGTGGGGTGGCTGGCAGAGGACCCCCTCTTGTGGGCCAGTCAGACTCCGTCCTGTGAGCTGGCTGGCAGAGGACCCCCTCCTGTGGGCCAGTCAGACCCCGTCCTGTGGGCCAGCTGGCAGGGGACCCCCTCCTGTGGGCCAGTCAGACTCCATCCTGTGGGCTGGCTGGCAGAGGACCCCCTCTTGTGGGCCAGTCAGACCCCATCCTGTGGGCCAGCTGGCAGGGGACCCCCTCCTGTGGGCCAGTCAGACCCTGTCCTGTGGACTGGCTGGCAAGGGACCCCCTCCTGTGGGGCAGACAGTCGAGGACCCCCTCCTGTGGGCCGGCTGGCAGGGGACCCCTTCCTGTGGGGCAGTCAGACCCCTTACTGTGGGCCAGCAGGCAGAGGACCCTCCTCTCCTCTAGGCCAGCCTCCTGATGACCCTCCTGTCCTACTTGAAGGGTGGGGCCAGTTCAGGCACCAAAGCGATGACATGCTAGGTATCTTCGTGTGACTCACCTTTCTGTAGGGAGCTCCTGGTGGGTGGGAGACAGAGGCCTGCCCACCTACTGTAGCCTGGCCACATCTCTCAGCTTCACAAAGGGAGACTCCTTTTCCCTCAGCCCTTCCACTTCAGAAAAGCCAAGCTGGGGGTGCGCGAGTGCCTTCCAGGTGGGTGTGGCCAGGCTCCCCTTCTGCCAGGGGGCTTCTATGGGATCTGAGGGTGGCTCTGGGCACTGGTTGTTGGGGCTGAGGCCTCAGAGCCAGGACTGACCCTAACAGCACCAGGGCTTATCCAGTGGCTTGTAAGTTCCTGGGAAATGAGGTGAGAGCCATGTCTTCTGAGACCTTATTCTCTATCTCGTGGGCTGGGGAGCTAGCTCAGCTCCCAGTGTGGCTGCCTGCCCCCTTGGGGGGGTGGTGGAAGCACTTGTGGGAGTGTCCCATAGGACAGCCGGGCTGGCCAGAGGAGCATGGTGGGATCACAGTGACCAGGTGTGAGACTGTCTGGCAGAAGGGGAGCAGGGTCAAGAGACAGGGAGTATGGGCTAAGCCTCCCTGCAGCCCCTGCACGGTGCCCTTCATGGCCTCTGTATATCCCAAACTCCAGGCAGACTTTCCAGGCCCTGGAGCCTTTGAGGCACCATGCCTTGCCTCCCCACTCTAACAGGCATTTGGCAGGGCCTTGTAGCGTTTTGTGTCTCATGGACACCATAGGTGGCAAGCACACCGATTTTTAAAATTCCTTTCACTTATTTCATTAAATATTTCCCAAGTACACATAAAAAAATTAAACTCTTAAAAATTTTTTTAAACACTTTTATTTAAAGTTTTGAGTTCCAAATCCTTTCCCTCCCTCCCTCCCCTGAGATGGTAACCAATCAGAGAGAGGTTATACATATGCAATTATGTAAAACATTTCCATACTAGTTATTTTGTACAAGAAGATTCAAATAAAAGAAAAAAATAAAGTGAAAAACTGTCAGCTTCATCATGAGTCCTTTGGGATTGTCTTAGATCCTTGCATTGCTGAGAAGAGCCAAGTCTATCATACTTGGTCATCGCGCAATGTTGCTGTCGTGGGGCACAATGTTCTCCTGGTTCTGCTCACTTCAGCCAGCATCTGGTCACAAAGTCTTTCCAGGTTTTTTTGAAAGCATCCTGCTCATCCTTACTTATTACAGTAGAATTCCATCACAACCATGTACCACAATTGGTTTAGCCATTCCCCAATCATCCCCTCAATTTCCAATTCTTTGCCACCACAAAAAGAGCTGCTATAAATATTTTTGTACATATGGGTCATTTTCCTTTTTTTTTGGATATCTTTGAGATACAGACCTAGTAGTGATATTGCTGGATCAAAGGGTATGCACAGTTTTATAGCCTTTTGAGTCTAGTTCCAAATTGTTCTCCAGAATGGTTGGACCAGTTCACAACTCCACCAACAGTGCGTCAGTGTCCCAATTTTTCCAAATCTCTTTCAACATTTGTCAAATTCTTTTTGGCTGATCTGATAGTTGTGAGGTGGTACCTCCGAGTTGTTTCAATTTACATTTCTCTGATCAATAGTGATTTAGAGCATTTTTATGTGGCTATTGATAGTTTTGATTTCTTCTTCTGAAAACCATCTATACATATCTTTTGACCATGTAGCAACTGAGAAATGACTCTTATTTTTACAAATTTGGCTCAGTTCCCTATATATTTGAGAAATGAGGCCTTTATCAGAGAAAACTTGCTGTAACTTTTTTTCCCTGGTTTCCTATTTCCCTTTTAATTTTGGCTGCGTTAGTTTGCAAGCAGGCCAGTTCTTGATGATGGAGTTGGAAGGGACCAGCAGACTTTGCTACGTTGCCCCACGTAGCTGAGAAGGCCTGGGGAGGTGCAGAACAGTGAAGAGAACACTGCTGCTGCAGTCAGAACCTGTGTTCAGACCCTTCCTCTGACTGTTGGCACCTGTGTGACCTTGGGCATGTCATGTAACCTTCTGGGCCCAGTTCCCTGTTCTGTGAAAGGAGGCTATGTTCCTGTAGTCCTAATGGAGCTGTATGGGAACTTAATGACTCCATTCCATCCCAGTCATGGGATGTAGAGACTGAGGCAGAAAGGAAGCCTCTTCAGAGAAAAGCTGCCCAGTTGGGACCCAGAGCCCAATTGCTCCCTCCTCCTCAGCCCAGCTATCTACATAGACCGCTCAGTCATAGCCCGTCTCTAGCCTTGGGCTTTCAGTGTTCAGAAGCAGTGTGAGTCCGTGGGCTGCTCTGGAGCCTGGCGCCACTTTGGGCCTCTTTTTAGGGTGGGGCAGGGTTTGAGAAGATGAGGAAGGTGGCTCATGGACGGGCTGCCTCCTCTGGGTCCCAGCCCTATCATCTCAGAGCCAGGAGGGTCTTTACTGATTGTCGGTCTGGCTGCTTGTAGTACAAATGGGGAAGCCGAGGCCCAGAGGGAAGCTGGGATGGGGCCACTTTGGTTCCCTGTGCCTTTCACGGACACCAGAAGCCTCCAGCCAAAAGCCAGAGTTGGGGAGCATTCACTGACTAAGGCCGGAGCCTCCCTGTGTGATGCAGGCACTGCCTCGTGTGGGATTGTTACTCTCTTGGCCTCAGACCTGGGTGAGCAGCAGCAGGAGCCTGACTACTGTCGGCCCCTCCCAGGCAAGCTTCTTACTCTGAAGGTAGTGAAACAGTGCCACCTCCTGGCTGTGGCTTGCTAGTGCCTGATGAAGTCCACAGGTGCCTAGTTTTGGCCTACAGAACCAGCCACGGACCAAGAGCCCAGGGCTGACCCTGGGCCCTCCCTTGGGTCTGTGCAGAGAGCAGACCTTGCAGCCCGGGGGTGGAGCTCTTCCTTCTCCGTGATGCTGGGAAGCCAAGGTCCCGTGTTGGGTCCAGTAGATGCTGCATCCTGTTAGCATTGGGCAGGGGGGCAGGGTTCAGGCCCCCACCTTCTGACTGCGGGGCCAGTGTGATGGAGAGGAAGCCGTGAGATGTGGTTTGAGGTCATCCTAGGGCCCTTCTCTCGGGTCTTTCCAGGCTTCAAGCTTTGCCATCCTGGCCCCACACCACCTGCCCCAGACCCCAGCTTCCTGGGTCCAGTTGGGAGACACCAGTCATAATGGGACCAGATGACCCTGTGGGGGTAAGTGCTGGCTCTCACTGTCCGTGTGACCCTTTGCCAGCCTCTTTCCCCCTTGGACCATTTCCTGATGTATATAACAGGTGGGGTGGCCCAGGAGGCCTCGGATGCAGAGCAGCCAGCGTAGGGGAGGGAGGCCCTTCTGGGCCACCTGCTTGTCTTCCTGTGCTGAGCTCACCTGTGGGGGAGAGGGCTGTCCCACTGTAGAGATGCAGAAAGCAGGTCCCACAACTTCGAGGGGAAGAGGCAGGATTCAAGCCCAGGTTTCCCAGGTTTCTGGTCGACCACTTTATAACGTGCTTGAGGCAGCCAATAGAGCCGTGGATAGAGCGTCGCTCCTGGAGTCAGAAGACCTGAGTTCAAGTCTGGCCTCAGACACTTACTAGCTGGGTGATCCTGAGCAAGTCACTTCACCCTGTTTGCCTGTTTCCTCCTCTGTAAAATGAGCGGAATGATATGGTAGATGTGAGAATCAAGTGAGATTGTGTTTGTGGAGTGTTTGGCACATAGTAGTGCTAAATAAGTGCTCGTTTCCTCCCTACTGCTCGGCCACTCGAGGTGGTCACTATTGGTGATTCCTGGGATGTCCAATCTCTGTCCAGCCCTCTTGCTACCTTTTGGATAGGCTGGGCAATTCTAGCCTGAGAATCACCCCATCCTCCCCCCAGAGAGGGAAGGGACTTTGCTTAGGGCCATGCAGGGGAGGGCTGGCTCTCTTCTTGGAGGACCCACTGCTTTGCGGGGGTCCCCAAAGGTTTCCCAACCCCAGGTGATGTGGCACTGAGCATACCCACCCGCTGTCCTTCAGAGGGAGCCCATGGCCACATCCAGACAGTGGGGCAGCAGCAGCGGGGAGGAAGGGGCCTCAAAGAGCATACATTCTAATGGGAACATGTACATTCAAGGTACATTCAAGATTATATCCAGGTAGGTAGGAAGGGCTTCCTGCTGAAGGTGGGCTGTGTCCTGAGGAAGCCAGAAGACTGAGACGAGGATGGACAGCATTCCAGGCAGGGGTGACAACCAAGGCAAATGTCCAAAGTCTGGAGATACAGTGTTGTATTTGAGGAGCGGCCAGGAGGCCAGAGTTATTCGACCACATCATATAGAGCCATGTGGAAGAAACTAGAAAAAGTAGGAGCAGGGCAGTTTACGAAGGGTTTTGAAAGCCAAGCGGAAGATTTTGTATTGGATCCTGAAGACTGGCGATGATAGCTGCCATTTACATAGTGCATACTATGTGCTGGGAACTAGATCAGGGCTGTCCAAAATGCGGCCCACAGTGTGATTAATGTGGCCTGCTTACAAGCACAGAAATTTACGTAAATGCTTTAATAAATGAAGCCCAGCTACCACAGAGCTCTCACTAAAGTGGCAAATCAAAATATATTGTCTATTATTTCAATAAAAACCTAAGGTTGGACAGCCCTGAACTAGACTAAGCACTTTGCAAATATTATCTCATTTAATAGGGAGCCACTGAAGCTCATTGAATAGGGGGTGATGTGGTCAGATCTGAGCTTTAGGAGAATAATTTTTGCAGCTGAATGGAGGATGGACTAGAAAGGGGAGAGACTTGAAGAAGGCAGACCCTCCCAGAGACTATTGCAATAGTCCAGGTATGAAGTGATATGGATTTACCCCAGGGTAGCGGCAGTGTCAGAGGAGAGAAGGGGATGTATTGGAGAGATGCTAGAAAGCTGAAATGGAAGAGAGATGCTGCAGAGGCAAAATTGACTGAGAGATGCTGCAGAGGCGAACTTGACAAGAAATGCTGGAGAGGTGGAATGGAGAAGAGATGCTGGAGAGGCGGAATGGAGGAGAGATGGTGGAAAGGTGAAACTGATGAGAGATGCTGCAGAGGCGAACTTGACAAGAAATGCTGGAGAGGTGGAATGGAGAAGAGATGCTGGAGAGGTGGAATGGAGGAGAGATGGTGGAAAGGTGAAACTGAGGAGAGATGCTGCAGAGGCGAAATTGACAAGAAATGCTGGAGAGGTGGAATGGAGAAGAGATGCTGGAGAGGTGGAATGGAGGAGAGATGGTGGAAAGGTGAAACTGAGGAGAGATGCTGCAGAGGCGAAATTGACAAGAAATGCTGGAGAGGTGGAATGGAGAAGAGATGCTGGAGAGGTGGAATGGAGGAGAGATGGTGGAAAGGTGAAACTGATGAGAGATGCTGCAGAGGCGAACTTGACAAGAAATGCTGGAGAGGTGGAATGGAGAAGAGATGCTGGAGAGGTGGAATGGAGGAGAGATGGTGGAAAGGTGAAACTGATGAGAGATGCTGCAGAGGCGAACTTGACAAGAAATGCTGGAGAGGTGGAATGGAGGAGAGATGCTGGAGAGGTGGAATGGAGGAGAGATGGTGGAAAGGTGAAACTGATGAGAGATGCTGCAGAGGCGAACTTGACAAGAAATGCTGGAGAGGTGGAATGGAGGAGAGATGCTGGAGAGGTGGAATGGAGGAGAGATGGTGGAAAGGTGAAACTGAGGAGAGATGCTGCAGAGGCGAACTTGACAAGAAATGCTGGAGAGGTGGAATGGAGAAGAGATGCTGGAGAGGTGGAATGGAGGAGAGATGGTGGAAAGGTGAAACTGAGGAGAGATGCTGCAGAGGCAAACTTGACAAGAAATGCTGGCGAGGTGAAACTGAGGAGAGATGCTGCAGAGGCGAACTTGACAAGAAATGCTGGAGAGGTGGAATGGAGGAGAGATGCTGGAGAGGTGGAGTGGAGGAGAGATGGTGGAAAGATGAAACTGATGAGAGATGCTGCAGAGGCGAACTTGACAAGAAATGCTGGCGAGGTGAAACGGGGGGCCTTGGCACCATATTGGATCTAGCAGTTGAGAGTGAGGAGTCAAGCATGACAATGAGGTTGGGGGACTGGGAGGATGAGGGTGCCCTCAATACCAGGGAAGTGTGGGAAGAGTGAAGTTTTTTGAGGAAGGAGAGGAGATAGAGTTGTTTTGGACATACTAAGTTTGAGATGCCTATGGGACATCCAATTTGAGGTGTCTAAGAGGCACTCGGAGATGGGAGAATAGAAGCCAGCAGAGAAGTTAGAGATGGATAAGTAGATCTGGGAATTGTCTTCATAGAGATAATAATTGAAGCCATGGTTGCTGAGGCCTGTCTGATACCCAGAGTTGACAGGTATGATCCAGATAAAGATCTAGCAAAGGAATGTATCAACAATTTGGCTAGCAGCTTTTGTGGGGTGTAAGACCCAACAAGACCAGCAACAAGAGCTGCTAGCACAGGTTCTTTGAATCTGCTTCACTAAGGAAAGTAACTGTAGGGGGTTAACAATCTCACTTTAATCACACATACATATGTAACTCACTTAGTTCAGGAGGAAAAGCCAGCAACCTAACTTCAGAGCAAATACAAACAAATTACAAACATACATTATAAATAGACCAAATACAAACCAACATCTGGCTTAGTAAAGCCGAGGGGCAGTTACAATGGCTTGTCCAGGGTCACATGCCACTTTTCCAGTGAGTGAGAGCCCCCAAACCAAACATCTGTGTTTCTTCAAAGCCAGGTGGCTCCTTAATGGCTACCCAGAGTCTCCACACGAGCACTCTTCCAATGAGTGAAAGCCCCAAAACAAAACATCTGGGTTTCTTCAAAGCCGGGGGGCACTTACAACAGCTTGCCCAGTCTCAACACTCCTGCCATGAGTGAGCCCCCAAACAAAATGCTAACCTCTGAGTTTTTATATCCCGTTTGGGGCCTGAGGGATTCACACCTGATCAGCAAAAGGGTGTGTGCCTGGAGCTTTGTACCAAATAAGACTTAAACAAAGGCACTTAATTGATTTAGCATTCTAAAATAGTAAAAAAGTCTCACCTTATTTACCAATACAAGGAGACAGAGAAGGAGCAATCAGAGAGGTAGGAGGAGAACCAGGAGAGGGAGGGAGAATGATGTCTTGGAAACCTAGAGAGAGGTGTATCCAGGAGGCAAGAGTGAGCCACAGTATCAAAGGCTACAGAGGTCAAGGAGAATGAAGAATGAGAAAAGGCCATTGGGTTTGTCCATTAAGACAGTTGAGGGAAGCTTGAAGTTCAGGGGGGCAGCTAGGTGGCGCCATAGTGTGCAGAATGCTGGGCTTGGAGTCAGGAAGACTCATCTTCCTGAGTTCAAATCTGGCTTCAGACGCTTACTAGCTGTGTGACCCCAGGCAAATCACTTCATCCTGTTTGCCTCAGTTTCCTCAGCTGTAAAATGAGCTGGAGAAGGAAATGGGCAACCACTCCAATATCTAAGAGTTGGATATGACTGAAACAACTGAGCAACAACAAAAAACCTTCTTGATTCAGGTGGCTAGCTGGAGCAGCAGATAGGGACTGAGCCTGGAGTCAGGAAGATGTGAGTTCAAATCCAGCCTCAAATACTTCCTAGCTGTGTGACTGGGCAATTCACTCTGTTTACCTCAGTTCCTTCATCTGTAAAATGAGCTGGAGAAGGAAATGGCAAAGCACTCCAGTATCTTTGCCGAGAAAACCCCCAATGGAGTCACAGAGGATCAGACACGATTGAAACCACTGAACAATAATAGCCCTGAAGTTCAGCCTCCTGTCAGAGGGAGCTGCTGTGAGATGCCAGCAGGCAGAAGGATGGCAGTCTGTTGGAGACGTGCAGGTGCCTTGACCATCCCAGAGGAGGCCATTGGAGTCAGGAGATGGAAGGGGTCTTGTCTCCAGGGCAGCCCAAAGGTGGATATGGTCTCAGGGCTAGGTCCGGCTGGGGCTGGAGATGGGCAGCAGCCTCTCCACACAGAACAGCAGAGGCCTGGGGGAGCCGGTGGGGCTTCTGACTCTGTTTGCCTTTTTAAGTATCCTTAGCCCTTAGTATGGTCCCTGCCATGCAATAGGCACTAAATAAGTGCTCGCTGATTTGCTGAATAGAGAAAGGACCTTCTGACAGTGGCTCCAGAGATGCATCCTCCCTCCCCCAGTGGCCGCAGCCTTCGTTGGTCCAGAGGGAGTGCGTGTCTAGCCAGCCACAGCATCCAGAAGGTGAGGGCTGAGTTCCTGGCTGGTTCTTGCACTGGGCACAGTGTTCTCTGAGCCCTTCTCTGTGGGTAGGCAGGAAGTCAAGGGGGAGGGGGAGCTGTCAGGAGTGGCCCCTCTTTCTAAGCACTATCTTCACTGCCCGTTGGAAAGTCCCCTCAGTGACATAAGGGCCAAGAATAGAGTTCCAAACAAGGTGGGGGACCCGAGGCCCTCAGCAGGCTGTTACCACATGGTGGGCCTCTGTGTGCACACGTTTGCCTGTGTATACATGTATATGGGCATGTGGGAGTACACACATGTGTATGTGCGTACATGTAAGCAGTGTGTGCCCTGTGGGCACAGGTCTATGTGTACAAGCATTGTGTGTGTGTGTGTGAATTGCCACACTGTGTGCATGGGTGTGCATGCATGTATACATGTGTGTGCACCGTGTGTGTGTAGATTAAAAGCTATTTCCTTCCAGTAGCTTCTTTGCCTCTTCATATTTGAAAAAAAAAAAGACTTTTTCATGGGTTTCTTGGGTTGTGTGTCCTGATGGAGCTTCTGGCCCAGATATTTCCCCCTCCTTTTTCTGTTTTTTCTCCATCAGAGTGGGGTGGGTTTGTAGTTGCGAGTCCTGAGGCCCGGGGTCCTTAGGGCACAGGGTCAGCCCTTGGGAGCATGTTGTCCATCCCTCTCCTTTTACAAACCAATTCACCAGTGAGCATTTATTAAGCACCCGCTGTATGCCAGGCACTATATTAACCACTGGGGATACAGAGACAAAAGAAGATTTGCTTCTGTTGGCCCACATGATGCATACACAGGCTTGTCTAGACCCCAGTGACCTCGCCCATGGCCTCCTTCTCCACAGCCCTTCAGGCTCAGCTGCATCTGGCCCCCTCCCCCCGGGACCCTGAGTTATGCCTTCTCTCTTGGTTTCCCTCCAGATGTGGGCATACCCCAGAACCTCTATCTTCATCTGCTTTGGGCCTCAGACCCACCGCCTGCCTGAGAGGCTCAGACTGGACCATCTCCCAGGCAGATCCCAGAGGGAGAATCAGGGGCTTCACAGTCCTGGCTGCCCATTGGAGACACCCAGGTCCGGCCTCTCTGACCTCAGCAGCTCAGCCCTGGTGCAGAGTCCCCCCTGACACCCTCCTCTGCATCTTGGGCTTCCTCTGCGCTAACGTGATCCCTCTTGTCTTCCAGAGAGCTCCTCTCCAGCGACGCCATGAAGGAGTATAACCGGGCACGCGTATACCTGGATGAGAACTACAAATCTCAGGAGCATTTCACGGTGAGTCAGCCCGCGTTGCCTTCCTCAGGGTGGATGGGATTCTAGGCCTGGGTCTGCCCAAGGACATGGTAGGAGTGGACAGGCTGGAAGCCTGAGGACGGCTGCGTGGAGAGGCCCCGGCCCCTGGTCCCCAGCCTCCGGTAACTCTGCTACTTAATGCTGGGCAGATGGCAGGGGAGCGGGTAGGTAGTGCTGCACAGTGACTTGCCATCAGCAAATATGGAAGCTGGGACCTCATACATCCACATCATGTCTAGAAGCCTACGGGAGGCTTGTGTTCCATAGAATGAAGCCATTTCTGTACCACCTGCGGTGACTCTGCTGCTGGGGTGGCAGAGGGCACTGGGTCTGGAGTCAGCGAGACCCAGGTTCAGATCCCGCCTCAGACCCTGGATACGTTGCATAACCTCTTCTGCCTCAGCTTCCCTAAAGTAGGTCAGTGGACTCAATGGCTTGCTTCTAAGGATGCATCTCAGGCTAAATTCCAGATCCTTTGGTCCTGTGAACTCTATGGGAAGGAGTCAGTCATGGGGAGAGGGTCCCTGGAGGCAGCCTGGCAGCACTGCATAATTGCACGAAAAGGCCAGCCCCAAAGACAGGCTGCACCTATGAAATCAGATCTTGTAGAGAAAGAATAAATGTTGGAAGGAATTAAACACAGTTTTACACATATGTGATGGGGGTAGATGGACGGACAGATGACACCGGGACGGATTGGCTCCAGAGGTTAGGAGGCTGCTCAGTCGGGGAGCAGCAGGAAGAGAGAAGGCAGTGGACGCTGCCTCAGGGCCCCTTCCTGAGCCCCTCTCTTACCCTGGCATGGGCTGGAGCCCTGTGGAGGGCTCACAGTCTCTCTCCAGATTTGGGCCCACAGCACAGCTGGTTCTGGGCCAGGTGACCCTGGTGAGGCTGGCAGACATGTCTGGGGTCCAGCCCAGAACAGGACACAGTGCCTGCTGTCAGGGTGGGCTCCCCAGGAGGCTCCCACTGGGGAGGTCTGAGGGCCCATGGCCTCTGCTGGTGGAGGAGCTCGTGGTCCAGGACTGATGGCTTGGCTTCCCTGCTGCCCTTCCTTTCTGACATGCTTATTGCTGTGGAAGTTTGAGATTGGCCGCAGGCTGGGAGAGCCATGCCTCAAAGGCAGCCAGCCCCAGCAGAACATCCTGATGGTGGGCATCTAGCTGTTTGGAGCCCTCTGGGGGAGGGAAGCTCACCCCCTTGAGCTTTGCCCTAGAGCTTCCTGGTGGCCTCAGAGAACTGTCAGCTTCATGCTGTCTTTTTGACCCACACTCAGTGGATGCCCCCCTTCCTCAGTTTCCCTCCTAGGCTCTCTGTGTGGCCTCCTGGGTCTGGCTCTGTCCTCTCCTGAGCCCTGCCCAGCCTTGGCCTCATGGACTGTTGTCCTGGCCCCAGGGGTCTAGCTTGTAAAATACAGCCTCTGTTGGGGTCAGCCTTGACGTGCCCAGTGACGGTGAGCTGGCGTGGGAGAGAGGGCTAAGCGCAGGTGTGTGAGGGGCTGTCCATCGGCTTGGTCTGTCAACTCGGCCTTGCCTTTCAGTGTAGAAACCATCCCGAGAGAGAGAGTCTCTGCTCTAACAAAGGGCTAGGCTTAGGGGAGATGATGTCCCTGGTACTGAGAGAAAGGCATGGTTAATTCTTGATGGATTAATGGTATCTGAGCAATATTTTTAGTTGAGTCTGCTTCAGGTAATTGGCCATTAATTGAAAAGGGAAATTGAATTGGCTTTATTGTGTCCATCAGCGCCGTCCTAGTTATTCAGGGAGGCGGCCACAGCTGCAGACAAACACATTCTGCTCTTTATGAGCCCTGGCAGCTCGGGGTTGAGCAGATTTGAAAAGAAAGGAAGAAGGAAAAAAGTGTCAGGAAGAAAGAGAGAGAGGACCGTGGCCCCTCGGCTTCCTCAGGCATCCCAGCTGTGTTCTCACCAGGAGATGGAGCCAGAGGCGCGTGGAGGAAATCCCTCCCTCACAGTGCCTGAAGATGGTCCTGATATCAAGTTGGTTCTCACGGTGCAGAGGAGCAGGCAAAGGGGCTCCCTGAAGGGCTCCAGGCTTTGGGCCTGGGCCAGGGCGGGTGGCTCGATGTCGGAAGAGCTTGGACATCCTAGTGACCCCCATGCCGAGACCTCGGAGGGACAGAGGACCCTGGAACCCCCTGGAGAGGAAAGTGAAGTTAAACTGGAACCGACCCGGCCCTGGAGCAGAGACAGGGCTCTGCAGAGGGGACCGGTGGGCTACAATGAGAGAAGAGGGCCTGGAGACCACAGGGTGGGCAAGGAAGAGGTGAGGCCCACTGACATCAAGGAAGCACCCATACTTGAGGCCAGGCCCTGGTCTGTCTGCCACTCCCCAGCTCAGGAAGTTCTGTAGCTCCCAGCTCCCTCCAAGGTCAATGTGGTGACTCAGGCCCCCAGTCTGGTTTCAGCCTGTCTGCCCCACTCCCTCCCCCAGCTGTCCACCTGCTGTATACAGCACCCTGTGTCCTGACGCTTGGCTGGTTAAAATCCATCCCTTTCCCCCTGGGGGCATCCTTGGGGTTTCCCATTGCCCAAATGCTTCTCCCGCCCCCGCCCTAATCACACCCACCCAGTGGGTCGTTTTTCCTTTCAGCCTCTTGTATATGTGGGCACTTAATTCACGTTGACTGAGCACACTTGCTGGCTGCCTTTCTTGATGTCCCTGAGGGGTTGCATTTGCACTATCTGGGTAATTAAGTGCCTCAGTTTCCCCTAGAGTACTTAGCCGTTTCATTTTTAAAACCTAGGAGCTATAGTGTGATTCATGAGTTCCTCTGGCTGCCCCAGCCTTACTTTCCTCAACTCTTCTCTGAGTTCTGATCTAGTCTCAGATGCTCAATTGCTGTGGGACCCTGGGCAAATCATTTCACCTTTGTTTGCCTGTTTCCTCCGCTGAAAAATGGGGATGCTAGTAGCACCGACCTTGAAGGGTTGTTGTGGAGGTCAAATATTGATTGAACAGGCTCCATATAAATGTATTCTCTTTCTCTTCCTTCCCTCTGGCCCCGGAGGCAGGAAGTCCTGAGTCCAGCCCAACCTCACTTACTAGCCATGTGAACTTGGGCCAGTCTCTGTCCTTTGTCTGCCTCATCTGTAAATGGGGGTCATCATAGCTGGGTTGCTTTGGAAACCTAAAGCCCATAATATGTGCTGGTCATTATTTGTGGTCCTCCCTGGCCCAAGAGGCAGAAACATGAGGCGGTCCGAAGCGGGTCAGCAGTGGGCTCATCCAGGCCTACTTCACAGGCCACAGGCCAGGGCCTCCCAGTATCCAGCCTAGATTAATTCCACCCCAGGGGACATCCCTAGCCCAGAAGGACCTGAGCTGAGAATGGAGGAGCCTCCATTGCACCGGGAGGCTTCAGGGGGAGGGAGCAAACACTTGATCCAGGGAAGCATTGGGCAGCACCAGCCCTTTCTGAGCATTGAGGTTCCTGTGGGCTCCTTTGTGCCCATTCCAGCATGGCGCGGGGGGCCTTCACCAGGCCTATGGCCATTTCCACTCTAACAATGAGAGCAATGCGACAGGAGACCAGCCAGGAGGCTCCTGTGGTCATCCGGGGGAGGCAGGGCAGAAGGGTGCTGACCATGAGACTGGGCCGCCACCTTCTCCTTTCTCTTGCACTTGTGTGCGAGCCTGCGGATGGCCCCCAGCCTGAGTGTCACCTCTGGCCTCTGGGCCATTCTGAGGAGCTCCTGACTCTCTGAGTGGGGAAGGAAGAGTGAGGGGAGAAGTCCAATGGTCTCACCCCTGCCCCCAGAGCTGCCGTGGATGAGTGATTGAGGAGTCGGCCTTAGGCCTCTCTACGGAATGTCCATTTAAAACCAGTACCCAGCTCCAAATGAAGCTACTTCAGGCCCACCGCTGCCTTTCTGGGTTTCAGCAGTTGGTGATGCTGCATACATCTGTGGGACATATGTTAGATCCTAGGACTCAGCCCCCTTGCTCTGACAGGATCCCAGAGCCTGACCCGCTCTCCTGGGTCAGCAGGTTTTCATCAGCCGAGAGCAGCCTTGCAGCTGAGCCCAGGCTCTTTCTGTTGTCCAGACTCATGGGGATGACTGGCCCTGTCCCCAGTGGGCCTTGGTTCTGTGTTAAAAGGAGGCCTGTGCACCAGGTGGTGTTAGGGTCCCTTGAGGGCTGTGCCTCTGAGCCTTGGACACAGGGCCCAGGGCATCCTTCCCTGTACCCCCATGGCCCTGTGACTCCCCCGTGATGACTGAGCAGTAAAACTGGAGCAAACAGAATGGAGAAATCCTCCTGGTGCAGCAGCAAGTGGAGGGCTGCTTTGTTTTAATTTTGAAAATACTAAATGTTCCGTGTTCTAATGGTGGAGTTTCTTCTTTCGGACGAGGGGCTTGGTTCAGCACGGCCTGTGGTGTCATCACTGAACCCATGTGGAATAAGTACAGACAAAGTAGTAGGGTGGACGCTAGTGGGGAGCCTGCTCTTTGCTCAGAGTCCCTGGCCAGCTGGAAAAATCCCATGAAACCAGTGGGTTCCTTTGTGCCTGTGGCTCATGGCCTAATAAAGCTTTGGGTGCAGGCAGGTGATCCAGCCCTTCTGAGGAGTGTAGACTGCGCTCCTTCTCAGGAAGATGCTCAGTGCCTCATTCCTTTGGATTCAGAAAATCAAGATGTCCCCTTTGTTTGTGGGAGTTTGTCCTGGGAGAAACCAGAAGGAAAGGCAAAAGGACCCCACCTCTCCCGGGTCTCCCCTCTGATTTGGGGCTTCCCTCTCTCCTTTCATTCCTGTAGCAGACTGATGGATGCTGCTGCCATCACCATCACTTAATCTCTGGCCTCGAGACGCTTTCAGTCCATCTGCCAGTCAGTAACAAGCATTGATTAAGCACCTACTGCATGCCAAGTTCTTTGCTAAGTACTGGGGATTCAGAGACACACAGGAAAGCATCCCTGGCCTCAGGAAGCTTATATTCCATCAAGGGAGCCAACATAGACCTGTGAAAGGGAACCACGAGGCGGTTCCAAAATTGGCATACTTCCTGAGGAGGAGGGCAGCACTGGCAGTTGAAGGCTAAGCTGGCTCATCCACAAGCATTTCTGAAGGCTTCCCATGTGCCAAGCACTGTGCTGAGTGCTTGGGAGGCTCAGGAGAAGGCTTTCTTGGGTATTTTGCTTGTGTGACTGTGAGAATTGCCTTCCCTTGTGGCCAACTTGTGGTTTCTTTGGTTTCCTGTCTCGGAAGCTCTTTTTTGCTCATTAATTATGTGCTGGGTTCTCAGGTGTCTTCTTCCCCTTTTTCATAGAGTCAGTTTATTGTATGGCAGGGACATTCTCTCTAGCTACCTTCTTTAACTGTCCTCAGTCTGAGCTGGCACCTCCAGGATGTAGCTCTTTGGGCTTTGTGGGACATGGTGTTCTCAGATCCTGGCTGGTGGTGTTACTGATCTCTCTGTAAGAGTACCCTACCTCTCCCAGCCTACATCAGGGCTATGGGGAGCCCAGCCTCTTCTTCTTCCCTCTTCACCTGAACCCTCTCACTGTCATTGGGAAGGTCTAGCCCAGCCCCTCGAACCTTCTCACTGTCATTGGGAAGTCTGGCCCGGCGCCTCGAGCCCTCTCACTGTCATTGGGAAAGTCTGGTCCAGCCCCTTGAGCCCTCTCACTGCCACTAGGGAATTCTGGTCCAGCCCCTTGAGCCCTCTCACTGCCACTAGGGAAGTCTGGCCCAGCCCCTCCTAGTGAAGATGAGATGAAGAAGCTTGACTTCTGGGTGCCTTTGTAATTTTATTAGAATTAAATTCCCATGTGTTTTCCAAGGTCAGTTCTACTCCCTTTGAGAGGCACGTGTGAGTGATAGTGGGGTTCTCGGTGCCCTGCAGCTGTCCGTATAGATGAGAGCTGTGGACAGAAGTGGTCCTCACTCACCTCCCAACCTCATCTTGACTTTTCTTTGTGCTCAGTTTGAAGGTGATCCGTACCAAATATGTACCGGGCCCTGCTCACACTGGCCATACAGTAAGTGGTGCCAGTTTGCTGTGTATGGCTTCCATGCCCCTTTTTTATGAACGATTTTTATTGAAGATTTTCATCGTTTTTGAAAACCCTGCTGCCCAGCGGCTCTCAGTAGGGTTTTCCCTTGGCTTATCCCGAAGGCACAGTCCTTTCTTTGTTTTGGTCTAGATCTTCCTTTTCCTATCACTGCATCATCGCAAAATCAGCCTCTCCTTGTAATTTAGGAAGCATGTTCTCCTGCTTGTGAGATCCCAATTTTGTTGTCAATTACAACTACAGATTGTTTTTCCGTCTTGTGGCATGAGTCTGCAGTGGGGCTTTGAGGCTGGAATTACAAGTCACATGTTTTAGAATTTGTACATTGTGTGCATTGAATGGACACTCCATTGGTTCCTGCTAATTGGGGATATTTCCTTCCTCCCCCAAATTTCCCTGAGATGCCATGATGTCTTCTACTAACAAACAGTGAAGGGGTTGACAGGCCTAGAGTGTATGTGATGAGCTCTGCTAGTGTGGCAAAGGGGAAAATGGCTTCCTTGAATCGTAATGAAAAGTCTGTCTCTGAGTCAAGGGAGCCAAAAACGGGTAGTGTGGGAACAGCCAAAACATAGGTCTTGTTTTAAATGTATCCGTAACTTCAAAACAAAGCCCCCAGAGATTTACACAGCTGATTGTCATAGTAATTTGAAGAATTTCCAAGAAAGCTGCTAACAGGCACTGCCACATCTCTGCTCTGTGGTGTGTATACAGCTACATTATTTCCACAAAAATTTTATTTTTTTAAATTTAAATTTAAACCCAATTCTTGCCATGTTCAGACCTTCATCTAAGTTATCACTAAGATCGCAATTAGGAATGATCTTTGGAGTTAGCATATTCCCATCTAGTAGCAGCACACCGATCCTGCCAAATTCAAGGACATGAAACTAGTGTTATGAGATTAAGGCCCAGATCTTTGAGTGTTTAAGAGAAATGTCAGCAGACTCTATAGTCTTTGTCCTACCCGTCTCTGACTGGACTTATGTCAAGGAGAAAAGAGTCATCATCTAGTTTGTGTTCAGGCCCTGCCTGGCTCACGCTTCATACAGAGAACCCATTTCTTGGATTAAGGAGCTTTATTATGAAGCTTGAGATAGAATGGTTTGGAAAGTTCCCTTAGCTTCTCCTGGGTTTGTAGAGGAGTGAGGGCCATGGCAGGCCGGTGAATCGGCCTAGAAATGGGATCTGATAATGCAGTCCTGTTTCAGTTGTTGCTGTACATCCATCTGTACGTTGTTTAATTAATTCAGAATCTGTAAGATTTTTGTCTCTCTGGGACAACATTCTGCCTTCATTTATAATGCACTGCTTTTCTCTGACGGTGTCCTCCATCCGCCCTGATGCTGCATGCCACCACCTTGCAAACCTGGAGATCCTGCAGTACAGGCTGAGAACTTTTCATCGAGTTGCTGTGGTCATACTGTGTCCATCTCGCCTGCCCCTTCCCCCCTCTTCCCCCCACAGCCACCGATTCCCAGATGAATTCCCCATGAATCCACCAGGATCTTGAGGCAGCATAACCTTTTCTGCTCCTTCCAAGTGGTTTCTCTTAGTTTCTTTAGAATGTGATTCTTCCCGTCCCTCCCAGGCTGTCTTTGAGTCTGTGGCTTTCTGTTGGCCTGGCTCTAGAGCCTTGGATATCCGCTCTCTGAACGTCTAGTATCTAGGTCAGACTGTGTGTGCCCAGCTTTCCTTTTTCACAAATGCTCAAAGGGAAGGGTCTCTTCTCCCAGACTCTTCTCTACCCAGACTTCTTCTACTCCCAGACCATCTCTACTCCAATTACAGTAATTCTCATCATCGTTACGTGTCAATTACGTACCTGTAGCATACACGATGTGCTCATATTAAGTAAGTGTAAGTAACATTGTATCTATAATGCAGGGTCCTGTAGTGTGGCGGAATGGCGAAGGTGTGCATTACGATTTTTAAACGAGCCTTGTGGCTTTAGAGCCAGAAGGACCTTTCAGAGTCACCCAGTCTGGGGTATTCAACCTAAGCTTGTTTCCCTAAACATTTTGACAGCTGTGTTCAACATGCTTGGCTTCCTTTGGAATCCGATGTTTTTGGCTTTATTCATTAAAAATGTGATTCTAAAAAGGGGGCCTCAGTGTCCCCAGAGCACTGCTCAAGGGGTCCGGGCCACAAGAAGGTGGAGAATCTCGAACCTTGTCCAACCTTTGGCAGTGGCAGTAATGGTGGCTCCGAGGGAGGCCCCCAGCTAGTGAGTCACTGAGGTGGGGTGTGTGCTGCTGACCTGACTCTGGTCTCCCTTTCACTGCTGCTTCTACCAAGCCCTGGTTGGCCTGATGTCATCCTCAGACACTCGCCATTCACTCCTGTGCTTGAAGGAGAGGCCTGGAAAGAAAAATCCCCCCATAGGCATCTTCTTCTTAAGCTGTTATTTTCTGTTATATAATTGGGCAAAATAGTTCTAATCACTTTCCTTTCTTCCTTCTTTGTTTCTTTTTCATCTATGATATTAGCAATTTGATTTTCCTCTCTTTTGAGGGGGAGTGGAGAAGATAGGATCCAATTAGCTAGCAGTCTATTAGGTTCCCACCCAAAACAACAGCCCTCCTATATTCATTTCAATAGGTGTTTTTTGTTTTGAGTTTTGTTAATATTTTCTTTCATTTTCAGAATTTCAGTTTTCACGCTTAGGTTTTTTTTTTAATTTTTTGCTTTTCTAATCTCTAATTGCACATCCAAGTCAGTGGTCTGTTCTTTGTCTCTTTGTTAATGAATATATTTAGAGAGAAAATCTTCCCCAGGGACTGCTTTGCTTTAATTCCAAAAGGTTGGCTATTTTGCAGATTTTTGCCATTTTCTTTCACCAAATTATCTCTTGTTTCCATGATTTGTCTTTTAACCGGTTCTTGAGCTTGAAATTGTTTGGTCTCCACTTAAGTTGAAATCCTTTCTTTCAGGACCCTTTATTAATTATAATTTGTATTACCTTGTGATCAGTTGTAAGTTTTATGTTTATCCTTTCCTGTGTTTTGATGAGGTTTTATGCACTAGCTCAGGTCACTTTTTGTAAAGATGCCATGCACAGCTGAAAAATAGGTCCATTTTTTTCTCTTTCTATCCAGAAATTACCAAATACCTATTACGTCTAACTATTCACAAAGGATGATCTGGTACTTACCTTCTTTCTAGGTCTGTCTAGGTCTGAAAGGGGAGCGTTTCTGGCAGGCTGGCAGGGTATGACCATCGTTCTTTCCCTGTAATGCTGTTGGCTGACTTTGCCTTCAGGTATTTTGACACTTTGCAGCATGGCGGGGGGGAGGGAGCTTTTGCACAGATCAGGCCTGTGCTGAGTGCTCAGCAGTATCTCATCTGGTCCTTTGGATGGTGTTTCCTTGTCTGGGGTGTCTCTAGATCTTTTCTGCACTTTGCTCTTCACACCAAGTCCCTTTTTACCCTGTCTTACTTGAGGCTCATTGTTAAGGACCCCCAGAAATCCTGTTTTCTTTCATGCCTGGTTAGATCCTTGGGAATCTCCTGGGCAAAATTGCCCAGCCTGCTCAGCCAGATATGGATAAGGCAGAAAGAGACCTTAAGGTCTGGCCCCCATCTGTCCCCGATCCCCCTTCTGACCTTGCATTTCGGTCCCAGGGATCGTGGGCAGCTGCCATCCTGGTCTGCCACCACCTTCTTGAAGCCTCCTCTGATTGCCCCTGTTGTCACTGCTCTCTTCCCCTTCCAACTCCTTGGGATTTATTTCTCCATTTTGCCTCCCCAGAGTTCATAAATGCTCTGTGAGGACAGGGACAGCCTTCTTTTGGTCTCCCTATTCTCTTGCAGAGCAAAGTGTCTCAAATGGGGGGAGGCATTGAATAAATATTGATAAAAACTCAGATGCCTTGGAACAGATCTGGAATGGATAATGATCCAGCGACCCATATCACAGGGGAGTCCACCAAAGCCCAGGCCAGGTGAGCCACCCAGCACTGATTAAGCACCCAGTCATCAGCCAGTCAGCATTCATTTAGCACCTACTGTATGCCAGGCACAGTGCTCAGCCTTGGGGATGCCAAAAGAGGCAAGACAGTGCCTGCCCTCAAGGGCTTCCATTCTGATGGTGGGGAGGGGGGCGGCAATGTGCAAACAGATAGAGGCACAGCAAGCCTGTGTATGTGATGAATGGGAGATAATGAACAGAGGAAGGCTCTAGCAGGAAGAGGGGCTGAAGGAAGGAAGCCAGGGAGGTTGGTAGTCAGAGTGAGGAGGGAGTGTGGCCAGAGAGGTGCCCAGGGCTGGGAGATGGAGGGGCTCATTCATGGGGTGGTCAGGAGGCCGGGGGCGCTGGAGCAAAGAGAACATGTTGGGGATAAGGCGTGAGAAGATGGAAAGGGAGGAGGGCACTGGACTGTGAAGGGCTTTATTTGATCCCAGCAGCTGTAGAGAGCCATTTGAGTTTATCGGGGAGGGGGGTGACATGGTCAGACCTGTACTCTAGAGAAGTCTCCTTAGTGGCTACATGGGGGACATACTGCAGTGGGGAGACACCTGAGGAAGCAGGCCCAGCAGCTGGGGCAGCAGAGGGTGAGGCGATGAAGGCCTGGAGCAGGGTGGGGGCAGCATTGGGTGTATTTGAGAGATGTTACAGAGGTGAAAGCGACAGGCCTTGGCGCCATATTGGATCTGAGGGCTGAGAGATGATGGGGAGTCCAGGATGACGCCTAGGTGGGCATCCTGTAGGATGAGGGCATTGGGTACCCTCTGTGCTATGGGAAAGGTGCGAATAGGGGCAGGATTGGGGACTAGGACCGTCAGCTCTGCTTTGGACATGTAGGCTTAGCTAGACTAGGGCAGGTCTTCTCATCTCCCCAAGATCCTCCTCCACATGCTGCCTCTGGAGGGCATGCTGCTCATTAAATCAAATGCTCCCTGTGGCTTTATTTCTCTCCAGTTTAACAGTGACCAGAAACTGAAACGCACACGAATCAATAGGCCACATCAACCCCTTTTAAGGATGCTTTATGATGGCCGTAAAATCGGATACAGCCCGGACTATAGGCAGCCCATCCTCAGAGCTCCCTCTCTTACTCTTAAGAGAGACAGCAAACAAAGATGCTGTGTGTGTCCGCTAAGGCCCAGACACAGAAGCCCAGTTCTGGCAGGCCCAAAGCTGATGCCCACTAGCCATTGGCCATCTTCTTCTTCTCTGAATGATTGCTTTAATCTGGGCCATCTGGTGGATGGTAAACTCATTTCCTTGGGTGAGGTTGGTTGGTCCTGAAACCCAGAACTTTCTTTGTTGGTTTTGGGGGCTCCCAGCCTGTGATCCCCATGGCTGCCAGGGAGTCAGGAAGGCCCAGAAGGTCCCATTGAAGATGCAGCCTCCTCTGACCTTGGAGTCCAGAGACACCACAGCCAACCTCATCTGGGGATGCTGTGCCTAAGCCCTGGCCCTGCCCTCACCCAGGGGAGCCTCACAGTCACAAGAGGACATTGACCCAGCCCCTGAAGCCCCAAGGCTGTCTTCCTTGTCTCTTCTCCTCCACAATTTCACCCTAAGCCTCTGCTCAGAGAAGCTTGTAGGGCACATCCAACTGGGGAGAAAGGCAGGGGCTCTCCTCACTGCCTTCTAGTGCCCTTGCTGTATGAACAGGAAGATACTCTCAGAATTGGCGCTTTTCTTTGGGACTGACTGTGTCCTTTCAACCCTTTGCCTTGGAAGGTTGAGGTGTGGCCACCAAACAGCGTTACATCATCCGGCTTGGTCTGACCCATGGGGGGCGGGGGATGGGTTTTGGACTCTAGACTTGCTGTGTGGTCCCTCCTTCTACAGGAAAGAGCATGGATTAATTCTGGGGGCCTGGGGCTGAGGCAAAAGCAAAGATGAGCCTGCCTCAGGGGGTTAACAAGTTATAGCCAAGATAGCCTTGGAGAATCTCAATCAGCTCACTTGGAGAAAGCCTGGGTGGTTCAGCCAGTGTGGGCTTGACGCTTGGGCTCCATCTACGTCAGAGGAATCACCTTGTCCACCTCCCCCAGGCAGGCACGCATGTGCACACACACACATACACATGCAGGCACGTACTCACATGTTTCATTTTTAATTGGTAAGAAAACTGGTACAGGAAGCACGTAACTTGACCCAGTCCAGTCACCTGTTTCGTATTCCGTGGCCACTGTATAGACTGGGCCTGGGGCTCTCCCCTTGCCCAGTGGTGTGAGGCCCTGCAGAAACCTCCCTTTCATTTCTGTCTGTCCCTACTCCCCGCCCCCTGCCCCATGGGCTTGGGTCCTTCTAGTGTGAGCAGGGCCTGGCTCAAAGGTTCTTCAGTCCCCATAGACACCTAGGTCATGGTAGGCAGTGGTCTTCCTCCTTTGGGGGACGGTGCTTCTCCCCAGGCCCTGTCTGGATGGCCCTTTGGGCCTCCAAAGCCTGGGAAGGCAGCAGGGTCTTTGGCCTGTGCCTGCCTCAACTTGATCTCAGTAGCAGAAATTAAAAGTCACCAGAAGCTACCAGGTCTTCCCATCGTATCAGCAGGGATATGGAGCCCAAGCCCATTTGGCCCCGTGTGCACGACTGCTTCAGCCCAAGACTGTTGGTGGCTCCTCCCCCCACCACAGACAGCTCAGTTGGTATGGAGAGAGGGGGCCAAGGTGCCCACCTCCTGGGGCAGCCGCCTCCTCAGCACCACCAGGAGAGCTCCTAGGGTCTCCCATGGCCCAGCCCGGCCTGGCCCAAGACCCTGGACATGGAATAAGTGTTTCTTCTTCTTTTTCGAGGCTTTCCAGCGGTCTATTGATCAGCATCTCCAACAGCGCAGAAATAATGTGTCTAATTTAACTGGCCACATAGAAGAGTATGGAAAAAGCATTACTTAGCCCTTGAAAGGCCCAGGACATCAATAGAGGACGTAACATTAACGACTTTCCTATACGCCACCTTCGAAAATGGCTAAATGAGGAAGAAATTACAAATTTATTTTCGTATCATTTCCACAGTTGTCTTGTTTTACTGCAGCAGTAAAGCAGAAGCTGTGGATTGCCCGTCAGAGAGTTCTTTCCCAGCATTTGTCTGCCCTGGGCAGCATGGGAAGGAGAGGCAGAAGGGGGCCAGGGTGGCTCCTTTGTCTTCCTCTCCCCAGCGGGAGCCCACCCTGAGGGTGGCATTCAGAGTCCTGAGCCCTTGTCTGGGTCAGGTAGCCACTTAGTTCTGAGTGTGCAGAAATGAAGGTGTCTGTTCCACTTGGTTTGCACAGCAGAGGCCTTGTGTGTGCTGGCCATAGGCTGTGGCCTCTTAAGGGGCTGTGGGCCCTAAGTAGGGTGGGGTAGGGTGGGGCAAGGACATGTGATCTCCCAGAGCTCCAGGATGAAGGGAAGCCCTGCCCCTCTCCTCCCTTCTACTCACCTGCCTTTACTCCCTCTGCCCACCCCACCATAGCCATTCCGGGGGAGGGCTGAGACACCTCAACTAGTTCTCAGGGGTGGTGCTTAGTGGTAGTCAATGCTGTCCTGGAGGTGTTTCTTACTTTCTTTGTGGTCTTTTCTTCAGAGGATGGAGAGGGATAAGAACATCCAGCTTTGAGGGTCCCCATTTCTTGGCTTCATGCTGACAGCATGTGTGCCCAGCCACTGAAGGCCTATGCTTCATGCCTGCTATCAGTGACCCACATTGTGGGGATGATGGCATCTGCTCAGTGGAGATCCCCCTTTTCACCCCCCCCCCCCCAAACCCCTGTCTCTGCCTCACTCCTGGGCAGTGGTGACCCCTGGGATGTCCTTTGGTAGAGCAGGGCTATGCCTGTTACTGTCCTTTGCAGGTTCGAATCCTTGAGGCCAAGCTCACTGGGAGCAGGGTATTTAGCAGGACAGAGGAGGTGTTCACCTGTTTGTTAGGGAAAGTCAAAAGATATAGCTATGTTTTAATCATGGCCTTTCTCAGTCAGGACCCTGGATAGAGCACCAGGAATCCAAGGGAGATGCATCATGAATCTCCAAACAACAAACCAAACTAAAACCAACCACCCCCCAGCTTGGTCTCTGAGTGTGGCTTTGCCTCTTCAAAGTGTGGGTGGGGTGCTTTCTTTCCCCTGAGTTTCAGAGGAGTGGAAAGCTGTGGAGAAGGGAGGGTCCAACAGCAGTGGCCTGGGTGGCCCCAAAGACCTGTCCTGGCTCTGCCCCTTAGAGGAAGTGGCTTCTTCTCCTGGTGCTTCTCACTCTCCCTGCATCAATCCTGTAAGCCATGGAGTAGTGGTAGGAAACCCATTTTACAGAAGGGGCAATTGAGACCCACTTGCTTCCAAGGGGAAAGTTTGTGTTAAAGTCATGATTTGAACCTTGGTTTTCTTACTCCAATTCCAGCCCCCAATCCACTCTGGCGGATTGCCTCTGAGTATATGTGAAACAGCTTTGACATCCCCACCGAGACTGACCACTGAGGCACACGGTTCTGATGAACGCCTGCCATATTGAGCTTTGAACAGATCAGGTGGGGTTTAGGCAGCTTGGCTGGTCCACTCCAGAAAGGATATGAAAGTCTAGCAGCCTTGCAACAAGCCACACCAACAAGCTCGTACTGAGTGACCACTGCAGGCCAGGCGCCGGGGGTGCCAGCATGGGAACTGGACTCGCCTGCTGGGTGTCACTGAGATGTGGAGAGGTGAAACTCAGGAGCAGGCATGGGTGGGGCACTGGTATGGGTTTAGAGGAAAGTCTGGGACAAGATGAGGGCAGACATGGGGGCTGGAATGTCTATGGAGGGACACACAAACATGATCTTGTCATCAGAGGGTCCTGAAGAAGCCCTGGGGGGAAAGAGGCAACAGATGAGGACTGCAGGAAGTGTCACAGGCTTGTCACACACACACACACACACACACACTCACACTCATACACACCACCCCCACTCACACACACACTCTCATACTCTCATGCTAACACTTATCTATACTCACACACACTCTCACACTCACACACATACACACCACATTCACACACTCACCCACACCACACACACTCTCACACTCTTGCACACACACACATTCACAACCATGCACTCACCCCCACATTCTCATACACACAGTCACACTCACTCTCACACTAACACTCATCCACACTCACATACAACATACACTCACACTCTCACCCACACTCTCACACTCATATACACACCACATACACACACACACTCACCCACACACACTGTCACACTCTTGTACCTCCACTCACACACATACACACTTTCACACCACACAAGACACACACTCTCACACTAACCCATTCATCCACACTCACACTCTCACACACACATACCACATTCACACTCACATACCACCCACATTCTCATACACACACACACACCACACCCTCACACCCTCACGCTAACACTCATCCACACTCACAACACACTCACTCACACACACCCACACATACTCTCACTCTTGTACCACACCCACTCACACTTTCACACTCACTGTCACACTAACCTATTCATCCTCACACACACACACTATATCCACACTCACATACCACCCACACTCAAACACACACACACCACATATACTCACCCACACCACACATACACACTCACATTCACACTCACACATTCACACCTACCCCCCCACATTCTCATACACACTCACACATACACACAGCACACACACTCCCACACTAACACTCATCCACACTCACACACAACACACATACAACACACACCACATACACACACTCACACCACACTCTCACACTCTTGCATACCCACACCCACACACCACACTCACACACATTCACACCCACACACTCACCCCCACATTCTCATACACACTCACACACACATACACATCACACACACACTTTCACACTCACTCTTACACTAACACACTCATACACACTCACACACAATACATACACACTCTCACACTCACACCACATTCACATGCCATGCAATCTCACACCCCTACTCACACACCACACACACTCACATTCACACTCACACATTCACACATACACACTCACCCACCCCCACATTCTCACACACACACACTCACACACATAAATACACACACACACACACACATACACACACCACCTAACTACTTCTTACCTTATGCTGTCATGGTTTCATCCTGTTAGAAATAGCAGGAGTTCTCATCAGCATGGGATATGGTAGAATTGACTACTCTTGTGGAAATGACAGCTGCTTTTTGGGGGAAGTGGTCACTCCCTCCTTGAATTTGTGGTAGAGGGGAGAGAGCATGCACAGTTTGATGTGCATCCTAGACTTGGAACATCCTTCAAAGTTTCCAAGAGAGATTCCCCAGATCCTGTGGCTTCAGCAGAGGAGCTCCGCCCAGGTAATGTCAGGAATGAAATCTGAAAAAGGAGAGTTTAGAAGAAGACAGTGGGTTGAGCAGCCTAGACTTTGCAGGATGGAAGTACAGGGTGCTTAGGAGGCCACAGATGACAGCAGAGGCAGGTGCCTTTCTCCAGGTGATTAGCAGTGGCTGCTGACTCCCCACCCCCGCGGTCTCAGAGATGCCAAAGCTCAGAACGCGCTGAGACTTGAGGAAAGGCAAGGACAACATAAGCCATTCTAAAACTCCACTAGGGGGAAGAAAAGGGTCAAAGAAGGGAGTGAATCCTTGTGGGGTCAACATAACAACATTGACTCACATCTCACTGAAGACGGGGCCCTTCAGTTATTAAAATGTTGCTTCTGCCAAGAGGAAAGGCCTTTGGACTGGGAAGGGCAGAGACTGTCTCTGGAGAGACAGAGATGGAGACGGAGGGAGGGAGATGGAGAGGAGCTCATGGCTCAGCTCCACAGTGAGAGGGCAGGAGAGCCCTGAGCTGTGCTTGGAGGTCCTCTGGCCTAGGTGCTGGCTCTCCTTGGTTGGATGATGGCCACATCCTCACTCCGGCTGATCGTGGATGGCAGGAGACGCACCGGCAGATTGGAGAAGAGGGCATGTTGTCCTGATGGTCACAGAGGGGGAGGGAGTGTGGAGTCTGCTAACTGTGAGCCAGTGACCTGACCTTCCACCCCCCAGAACATTCCAGAAGAGAGCATTAAACAGCAGGAGAACTAGAGGGGATGGGGAGCAAGGATTCCAGGAGCCAGCTCCTGCCTGTCTCCCCTGACTTCCTCCTCACACATGGTCACAGGACTAGGACATTGCATTAGGGTCTGTGTGCTTTAGCAAAGTGTCTGATGGACTGTCTCGTGGTGCTCTTGTGAAAAGAGCTTGGACCCAAAATAGTTGGTGGCAAAACCAGACTCAAAGACTTGCTATTGATGGTTTGATGTCAGTTTGACAGGTCTCCAGTGAAGTGCCAGAGGGATCTGTGCTAGGATCTGGACTGTTGGACATGTTCATCATTTGCTTTAATAAAGGGACAGATGGCATAATCACCAAATATTCACATGGCATAAAGCTGGGATGACAGAGTCAGGACACAAAAAAGAGCCTGTCAGGCATTCCATTGGGTTCAATCTGACGAGGTGACTTCCCCTTGGAGTAAATGGAAAGTCTGGCTTCCCAAGCCCAGGATGAGGGATGTGGTTAGATAGCAGATCAGGTTGGAGTGGGCCACAGGCTCAGGAAGAGCCAGCAGGGGCCCATGACTCCCCAGGACACCTGCAGAGAGGCGGAAGACCCCTTGGGGGCATCTCTCAGTGATCCCTCTGTCCTCTGCCGTGGTCAGACCGCATCTGGGCCATTCTGGGCTTTGCAGTTTAGGAAGGAGACCGAGAAGCCAGAGAGCAGCTGTGATGGTGAAGGAGCACCAAGGATGGAGGCCAGGCATGAATCAGAGACACCCAGAGATTGCGACCAAGCCGAACCTGGCCATGCTCGCGGGCATCACCAGGTTTTTGTGTTTTATTTTTAACGGTGAAATGACAGCATTATATTTATTGAAAGAAAGATATTTTAACAAGTATCCATTTTTTTTCGTGATTTAAAAGAAGAATTCATTCATTCAGTCAATAAACACTTATTAAGCACCTACTATGTGCCAGGCACTGTGCTAAATACTAGGGGTGCAGAAAGAGGCAGAAGACAGTTCCTGCCCTCAAGGAGCTTAAGTCTAATAGACTTAATAGACTAGAGGATAAATAGGAGAAAATTCTTGAGAAGGCTCTAGGATTAAGGTGGGTGGGAAGACTTCCTGTAGGAAGTGGAATTTTAGCAGGGCCTGGAAGGAAGCTGGGGAAGATGGCTTTTGATGGCATAGATCAGCGACTGGTTTTCTTTCCTGCTTAGCCTAACAGATAGATGGTGTGTGTGTGTGTGTGTGTGTGTGTGTGTGTGTGTGTGTGTGTGTTTGCTTGTGCATATATATGGGGCAGGAGGTGTGGGAAAAGAGAGGAGGGGAGGGAGGGAGACAGAGAAACAGAGACAGAGAGAGAGACAGAGCACACCCTGAAGCCTTATTATTAGATGAATCAACAAACAGATTAAGTGCCTACTATGTGTCAGGAGATGGCCCTTGCTAGGATGTGAGGTAGTCTAGTGCCCCTGGCCGCCCTCCCCCCAACCATTTTCTGGTTGAGGAAGTTGGTGAGTGGCCAGGCTCTCTGCGGGTCACAAAAGGATTCCCTTCAGCCCCCTCTACGTCCTGGCCTAATTGGGTGGGTGGGTGGGGGTAAGCAGACACACCAAAACAATTGATCATGTCCTGATCAGAGGCTGGGCTTCCTCCCTTGGCTCTAGTATCCAGCCCTGCCTTCTGGGGTTCCCTCTCAGGCAGAGGCATCACTGTTCTGTCCAATGGACATTTCAAGTATTATGGGCCATCACCTCCTGCCTCAGCACCAGCCCTTCCAGACATGGCAGGGATGGGAGACACTTGGGTATTTTCTCTCCTCTGTATAGCCTTCGTGGACTGATCAGACTTCAGACCCCAGGGGGAAGAAGGGAATGACTGAGTGGTGGCCCCTGAGGCATGAGTTACCTGGACCTAGAGCTCCCGGTGATTCTGAAGGACTGCCACTTCCAGGTTGGTCGGGAGGCTGAGCTCAGAGTGTGACCCCCGGGACTGGTTGGCCATAGCCTGCCCTGGATTTGTGTGGATGATGGGAAGAGATGGGGCTTTCACATTCCCTGTCTCATCAGCTGCTGGGTTTGGGACAGAGCAACAGAGTGGGTGTCCTCTGCCAGGACTTAGTCAGGCTTCATTCGGATGGTCAGTGAAGATGCCTCCTCGGTCCATTTGCCACTGGGCTTGTCTTACTCTTGCTAAGAATCACCATTGGAAGCCTGAGTTAGTTAGGATGGGGGAGAGGGGAGAACAGGTAGCAAGTGTGAGTGGCGAAGCACTGATGGTGGGATCAGGACCTGCTGGCAGCCCCTTTCCTTCTGGGTGACACTCCCAGGAGTCCTTCCTTCCCTGATTGTGTTAGGGTTTCAATTCTCCCTTTCAAAAGCTGTGGGTCCTGTTTCGGGTTTGTCTGGCTGAAGAAAGACTGCATCCATCCATCTTCTGGCCCCTGCCTCCCACATCCAAGGAGAAATGCTGGAAGGCATGAGCAGGAGTGAGTGTCCCCAGATCTGAGACTCAGGGTACACTTATTCCCTTGGCATTGAGACAGGCCACCCCATCTCTGCAAATCTGATGGCTTCATAACTCACTCCTGGCGGCCTCCACCACCCCAGCCAAGATCAATAGAACCACTAGGACTCCAGAGTGATGCATTCTCTTCCCAGGGACCTTTCCCTACTTTCTCCTGCCTTCCTTCTCTCCCCCTTCCTTTCACGATCCCCCTCCCATGTCTCTGCTCTGAGTAAGATTTGGGGAGGGGGGGACTTATGGAAAATTAATGGAATTTACTGGTGTTCTTTGATTCCAGGCATGGGAAGGAAAAATAGATGCATTTATGATGAGAGAACTAATCCGCCTTTGGAACCAACTCCCCTCCCTTAGCCAGCTCCCTTCCTACTCACCCCCCTCCACCCCCCCCCCCATTCTCCCTGTACTTGTGGGTAAGAGACAGGCCTGATAAAGTGAGAGAAGCAAGATTGGTTTTCTAAGGGCACGGGGCCCTTCCTGACCAGCTAAATCATGGGCTGTCTGACTCCTTGGCTGGGTAATGACCTGCCTCCCCCCCGGCCGGGCCCTGCGCCCCCCGTGGGACGCCCTGATGTGCGGCCAGGCAGCTGCAGGGGCTGCGGCGAAGGTGAAACTGTCATATCGATCTTTTTAGCACTAAAATATGGGCCACTTTAGTCCGCTCCCCGATGCTGTGATGTGAAAAATAATAAGTCGGATCCAAATTAAAAATATTGATCTCTGGAAGGTGTTGAAAGTAAATAAAGACCTCCCGAAGTTTTCGGGTCAGCCGAGGAGTGGTGTTCCGCGATAAATGTGTCGGCGTGTCAGAATCCCGAGTTCTTGATCTGTTTTTCCTTTGGATTGATTTTTCATTATTTACTTCCTAAAAGTGCTGGAATTTGGTAAATCCCAGTGTTCGGGCGAATTATTTCTGGGGGCTCATGAGGTGCTCCTAATCCACTCGCTCATTGATCGATCGATCTGTGACTCAATAAGCTTGCATTTGGCACGCTTTAGTTCGGGCTTCCATCATCATTTTTTGTGCATTTAGGCCCGACTTTTTTATTTCTCCCTAACAGATGAGCTGACACAGGTCCATCAAACATGTGAGGAAACAATCGCACCGGGTTAATTTGGTTGCTGCCCCATGCATTTTAAGTAGACACCAGGTATTCTCCCCTCCCTGCTGATCAATTGCCTCTAAACTGCTAAAGCATAAGAATGAATGGAGCAGGGCCCCAGGCGCATCTCTGAGCACTGAGAGGGAGCAAGACAAAGCCTTTCTTCCCCTCCCTGAGATTCCTCTCCCCTCACCCCCACCCCTAGGCTGCAGGCTCCAGGACCAAGCAAGGGACAGATCTCAGCGGCTTTACCAATTACCTCCCGGTCTCCTGCAGTGATGAAGCACCCGAAGGATGCAGGGAAGCAGTAGGGGATGGGGTGAGGAATTCGCCATCTGTGATGCCTGGCTGGAATGGATGCACAATGGGCCATGAAGCCAGGCTTTGAATCAGAGCTTTTCTCATGTAACAAGGCAGCTGGCATGCCTAAGAGGCATATTTAGGGAACATTATTGGGAGTGGGAACCAGGTTGACTTTGTCAACTCTCTGGAATCTGGTCTCTAAGGGAAGGATGGGGATGCTGGGTTTGGGAGGGGGTCAGGGAAACCTAACCTCTTTTTCCCCCTTAGTGATAGCTGGCATTATATAGCATGTAACATTTGGGAAACACTTTATACTCATCGTCTCCTTTGCTCCTCACAAGAACAATTCCATGCAACCAAATAAGAATTCAATAAGTGCCTACTGCCTGGGATAGATGCTGAGGTTCCACAGTCAAAAATAAAGAAGAATCTCTGTCCTCAGAGGGCCTGGATATCCCACTTGCTATAGACCCATAGCAATCCTGTGAGGTACATATTGATAGCTGGTATTATCTTCATTTTACAGCTGAGGGAACAGGCTCAGAAAATCTACAAAGAGGCCACAGGACCACTAAGTGATCCAGTGCAGTCTTGGATCCCAGGGCTCCCCTAAATTCCTATATCCTAGATAGAGGAATCCAGCATTCTGCCTTCTAGTCTGCTAACTGTGAAGAAGGCTTTGGCCTTAAAAACACCATGTGTGCACTGGAATGAACCTTAGAACCTCAGAGGAATGCTGCCTGACCTCTCAGCCATTTAATACGTGAAGAAACTGTGAGGCTCAGACGGTGACTTCCCCTGATCCCCCATGATTCCAACTGGCATCCTTTGATCCCCCTATGCCACGCCAAGCCCTTGTTGGTGAGGACTTAGGAGATGAAATTTAGTTTTTCACCAAAGCCAAATGAAACTCCCCCCCTCCTTGCCAAGTGTGGGTCAGATCCCCTTGTAAAAGTTCCCTTCTCCCAGTCTGTGTGGAAACAGCCCAATCTAGCTTACTCCCGCTTCTGCCAAGGAGTCCATTAAAATGGGCGTGGTCAGAACAGGCCCTTTGATTTATAAGCTGGCTGACCTTAAAAATACCTGTTCTAAGACCTCTCCTTGCCCAGACACAAGTAGCTGTCCACCAGGGAAGTGCTGATCTCTCCCTTTGTTCCTACCTCACTCTGGTGACTGACTGTCCAGAGCATGAGGAGCTGTCTGTCTGGCAGGTGCTGATCTCTCCTCCAGCTCTGGCATTCCCCTCCTCTTGTCTCTTCCTTCTCCTCTTTTCAGAGAGCTAGGGAGCTGTTGCCTGAATAAAAAGGGAGGTGGTAGCCCTTGTCAGCAATACATT
Source organism: Trichosurus vulpecula (assembly GCF_011100635.1). Classification (NCBI taxonomy): domain Eukaryota; kingdom Metazoa; phylum Chordata; class Mammalia; order Diprotodontia; family Phalangeridae; genus Trichosurus; species Trichosurus vulpecula. The sequence continues at coordinate 1,383,129 of NC_050580.1, read as the reverse complement.
GATACCCTACATTCACTAGTGAAAAATAGGGTAGCATCTGCTCTAAATGTGCTTCCTGCGGGAGAACCGAGTATTTCACTTGGGTCAGAGGAATCGGGTAGCAGATGAAGACTGACTGACGCAGCGTGTCAGGAGCATGGTCCCCCACCTCAGGAAGGGCAGAGGGGAATGGCAGTCTCCTCTCTTGGGGATCTTAGATTGCAGTCCGGCCGTTTTGGCATTTTGGTGAGTGTTTAATACTCCTCTGTCTTTCCTGCCCCCATTTAGCATCATCCTTAACATGCATGCCCCTCAGCAGTACCCTTAGCCCTCGCGTGGCATTTTAAGGTCTTGTAGCATCATGGCCACAAAATATGTCATTGGGACACAGGAAGCTAAAGATAGGATTACACTCATCTGAATGTGAATTGAATAGAACAAAGCAGCCGATGCATGCTGTGGTTTTTCATGTAAGCCTAAAGCAAGCCCCGTGTGTGAGAGCCCAGGACCAGGTCATTCCGGCTTCAGGAGGCCAATCCTTATCCTTTTGTTGAGAAAGAGCTGCACATGGCCCGCTCTTGGTTATCTGGGATTTTCTTCACTGACTCTCCACTCAGCCATTCTTCATCTTGTTTACAAGGTCCTAGTAAAATTATTGAAAAGAATTGAGAAGGTTGAAGTTGGTTCGTTAATACTGTTGACATTTTCCCGAATCTCTGGGTGGCTGTCAGTGCAGCAATGAAATCTGACCCCTCTAAGGTGTCTCCCAACCTGACAGAGGGCTCAGCACCAAGTTCAGCAGGTTAAAGGGATTGGCCCTTAAGTTATTGCTGCTGTCCACTCAACTCTCAGTGCCGATTTAATGAACCCTAGGGGCAGGTGTCAAGGATGGTACTGAATGGGGATGCTGACTGATACAACAGATAGATTGCTGGACCTGGCATTAAGAAGTCCTGAGTCGAAATTTAGCATGAGAAACTTATTAGCTGTGTGACCCTGGGCAAGTGACTTTGCTTGTGTTTCCTTCATTTTCCTCATCTGTAAAATTGGCATGATAATAGCACCCCCCTCCAGGTTTGTTGTGTGGCTCATGTATGGTGCTATCTGTAGGGTACTTTGCCAACTTCAGAGTTCTGTACAAATGCTTCTTGTTGTGACCCTTGTTCTATCCCTGTTCCACAGCCGGGAACCCGAAAAGTTTGGGAATATTTTCAGAGTTAGAAAAATGGTAACCCCCAAAGGAAGCAATATGAAGCCTAAAGGTTAGGATTTTATTCTTTAAAAAGAGTATTTCCTTTGGAATTTTAAAGCATCTTCATACATCATGCCTTGTTACTAAAATGGAAATGAAAACATGAACTCAAACTTTTAATGTCTATGCCCCACTCCTGCCCCCATGTACCACCCCACCACCCATTTTTTTTGTTATAGCTTTTCTAGGCTGTACAAGGGATGGCGGGGGGGGGGGGCGGAGATGAGGTGATTCCTTGAGTCCCCCCCACCCCAGTTCTGTGCCAGCCATCATGAGGTACAACCAGCTTTGTTCTTAAAGTAAATCCAGGCGTAATGGCCTCAAATAGGAGAATCTGAATGAGGTACAATGAAAAACAAACCAACTTTTTTTCCCCTCAAAGATGAAAAGATTGTGAAATTTTGAACTTTTAAGTAGACCCCAAAACACTTTTATGTGTTTTCTTGTTTTAAAACTTTAAAAAAGTTATTTATCTTTAAGATTCCTTTTTTAAAGATTTTGAGTTTCACATTCTCTTCCTCCAACCCCTTCCCTACCCAAGCAATAAGATATCAGTTATACATATGGAATCATGCAAAATGTGTTTCCATATTAGCTGTCTTGGAAAAAAAAGGCAAGAAAAATAAAGTAAAAATCAAGGATGCTTCAGCCTGCACTCAGAGTTCATCAGTTCTCTTTCTCTGGAGGCAGATAGTCTGCTTCCTCCTGAGTCCTTTGGGGTTGTCTTGGACCATTGTACTGCTGAGGAGAGCTAAGTCATTCGTAGCTGATCACTGCTGCTGCACACTGTCCTCCTGGTCCTGCTCACTTCCCTTTGTATCAGTTCATGTAAGTCTTCCTGGGTTTTTCTGAATGCATCCTGTTTGTTATTTCTCCCATCACAATCATATACCACGACTTGTTCAGCCATTCCCCAATGGGCATTCCCATTGATGGGTATCCTCACAGTTTCCAATTCTTTGCCACCGTAAAAAGAACTGCTATGAATATTTTTGTGCAAATAGGTCCTTTTTCTTTTTTAAAAAAATGTCTCTTTGGGATATAGACCTAGCAGTGGTATTGCTGGGTCAAAGGGTATGCATGGTTTCATAGCCCTTTGGCTTAGTTCCAAATTGCTCTCCAGGATGGTTGGATCAGTTCACAGCTCCACCAATAGTGCATCAGTGTCCCAGCTTTCGTACATCTGCTCCAACATTTGTTATTTTCCTTTTTTATAATAGAAGCCAGTCTGATGGGGGAAAGGTGGCACCACAGAGTTGTTTTAATTGACGTTTCTCTAATTACTGGTGTGTTAGAGCATTTATATGACAATGGTTTAAAACTTTTTTTCAGATCAATAAGAGTATTTTTAAAAATGATTTTTCCATCCTTTTTTTAAAAGTAAACTTGTCAGGTCCTAGTTTCTGTTTGCAGGCAGCCCAGCAAATGTACCTTCCCCTGCTATCATTCAGTAATTAGGCACCAATTCCATAAAGCCTGCCTGCATGTAAGTTCCTAGCATTCTCGAAGACTCCCAGGGTCAAAGGCTCGGGGGCACACTCCCAGCTGGCTTGGGGCCACACCGAAGTCAGGCCAGGGGATCTTGGCAACAGCAGCCCCTCTGACCCCAGCAGTGTTCTCACATGCTGCCATAGCACCCCGCCTTCCACCTTCTCCATTACCTGTGCCGTGCTCATGGCTTATGGCGGGAAATGGGATCAGGCTCAACTACTTCTTGCCTTCTCTGGCGGTGCCTTCATGCCATAATGCACTAAGAGCTGGAGAAACTGATGCTGGGCAGGCTGGAGGCTGCTGCTGCCTTTGCCTTTGCTGAGGTTCCCCAGTGACTTTAGAGCATCTGCTCCAGGAGGGTGAGAAGCATTTGCTGAATGCCTGCCGTATGCTGGGCACCAGGCTAAGTGCTGGGATGCAGAGAAAGGCCAAACAAACACACAGACAGAAAACCAGGACCAAACTGAATGCAGACAAAGCATACTACCAGAAGGCAGCCCCTGTCTAACAGAGGGCCGGCGTGCCAGCAGCTCTGCACACACAAGGCAGGCAGGACTGCACTGCAGGGGAACAGGGCTGGGCGAGGCTCCTTCATCATTGAGGGCTTTCACTGGGACCGGAAGGAAGCCAGAGGAGGGAGAGGAGGCAGACCTGGGAGACAGAGGCCAGGGCCAGAGCCCCTGGATTACAGAGTCCCTGGCTGGGAGTCTGGTGGAGAGGGAGGAAGGGGCAGGGTCTGAAGGGCACTGAATGCCCAGCACAGGATTCTGTGGTCAGCCCTGGAGGCATGGCCACAGCCATCCCGGAGCCTCGGAGCCTCAGTGTTTTTCCCTGATCAGCAAGGATCAGGCCACATAGGGATCTCTGCTTCCTGGTAGAGTTGTCTGGGAAGTGTTCTGTAAACTCTCCAGCGTTCCCTGTGAAGATCACCCCATGTTATCTTTAGTCCTCTGACTGCTGAGGCTGGGGATCCTTTCCCCGGGGAGGGGCAGGGCCTTTGCTCATTCTTCCTGCATTCCCTGCTGGGATATGATTTCGAATCCTCTTTTGTACATAGCCCCATCTCTCCTCTGACCTGCCCCCGCCTGGTGAAGACCCCTATCACCTCCCACCTTGTAGCTGCTGGGGGATGGGGGTCCTGCTTGCCTTAGTCTCAACCCCCAAAGTGATTTTCCATGTCACCCTCCTCAATAAGCTCCTCTGGCCGTTCTCTGTTGGAGGGGAGGTGAGTACGTGGCACTGTCCTGGCTCCTAGGCCAATGTCTCTTCCCCGCCATCTCTCTGAAAGGGACTGTGACTCTTGCAGTTCATTCTGTGTCAGCCCCTCCTTGAGTTAATGACAGAACGGGGCCCAAAGTACCACCACCCCCCCTCCCAATTGTGCGCCTTCAGCCCAGGGCTGCGAGGCCAATGCTGCTGCTTCCCCAGCTTTGTCTCTGCTTTATGCTCTGACACTTGGTCCCTCTGTGGACTTGGGGCTCCCTGGTTCTCTCTGAGCCTCGGTTTCTCATCTGTAAAATGGAGATTGCCACTCTTGCATTATCTGTTGCAATCAGAAACTTCTTAGGGTGTCTGAGCAGAGAGTGCTTTAGAAAGACTGGTGCCCTGAGGCGAGATCAAAGAGGAAGCTTCCCTCTGATCCTGGTGAGAGGCAAGGCTGGGCCTGCCTAAGGTGGCTCCCAGGTCATAAGGTGGCCAGGAGCCCGATGGCTAAGGGGCAGCATTAGAGATGGAACCTTCGGTGCAGACACCCAACAAGCGATCATTAAGCACTTACTCTATGCAGGGCACCATACTTCAGAGCTAGCCTGGGCAGAGAGCAGGTGAGATAAACCAAGGTCCCTTCCCTCCCAGAAATCCTGGTATGGAAGCTGGAAGCAGACAGGGTTAAGGAGGTGGCTGACTGGCCCACCCAGGGTGCTGCAGCCTGCAACCCTGGGGTCCTGAGAGCAGGCTTTTATTCCTAGTCACTTGTCACAGATGATCTTATACAGTGACGAATCTGTAACGGACTCATTGGCAAAGGTCTGGCCCAGTAGCACTCGGGCGGCCCATCCATCAGCCATGGAGACAAGCGTGATTGAGCGCATGTCAGAACGCAGTGCTAGGGAAACAAATATTCCGGAAGAAATGTGGTGGGGGACTAACTGAAAAATTGTAAAGCCTTTAAAAGTCGCCGGCTTGTTAGCGGCCTCTGACAGGAAATCGCTGGAGCAGTGACGGCAGCTGTTTCCTAGCTTCTCCTCCTTGTTCCACGCTTGGACCTTTCCTTCAGGCCTCCTTCTAGCCTGCCCCACAGTGCTGGCCCGCCGGCTACTACCTCCAGGCCACATGCCCCACAGTACTGGCTGCAGGCTGCAGGCCAGCCTTCCTGCCCTCTGGTGTCTCCTTCTGAAGGAACCCGTGGGAAGAAGAAACCATTGGAAACTTGCCCCTAATCTCCGGCTGCCCCTCTCTCAGCTGCTTCCAAGGGGCTCCATGTGAGGAAGGGTGTGATGGAGCCCCCGAGGTTTGGCCTAGCTGCATCAGAGAGGCCCCAGCCTTCAGCCTGACAGTTAACCATGGCCTCTGTTGATTTTCATTGGCAAAGCTTGGCTGACTTTCCTCAAACCAGGTAAGCTTTGGTGGTGGCCTCTTCCTCCAGTGCTAGCTTTTGGGCTAGTTAATGAGCTTAACTAAGTAAATACCTGTGGTACATCCAGAAACAATTAGCTTAAGCCTGTGTAGGGCCACAGGCCTGGATTCAGAGCTCCGAGGTTTGGACAAATGCCCTGGGAGCAGCCCCATCCTCTCTGTGGACTCACTGAAAGTGGAGATGTCAGAAAGGATTCTGGGGAGGCTCAGAGGCTTCATCTTAGTCCACCTCAAGACCCCAAGTGCCCTGGGCACCACTGTCCTGGGCTGCTTTTCTGCACTGGCTCTTGGTACATGCAGAGGATCCTCCTCCTGAGATCTGATTAGACACATCCTGGTGATGACTGGGGAGTGCATTTTATCAGTGGATGGTAGATTGCACAGACTTGCACATGCAGAAGACAAGGTTAGCATTTGCAGTGACACACTGTCCCACACAATTAAAGGTTATTTAGAGAACAGCTGCTGAATGCTGTCTGTGCAGGAGGGGGTCCTGGACTTCTGAGGATCATAGGTCCTTCTTGGCCATCAGCTCAACTTCTGTGAGGCCAGTGACCTTCCTTGGTGAGTAGCTAGTCAGGGGCCAGCATGGGCTGGGTGTCTGACACCTTCTGAGGACAAGCCCAGCTGCACTTGGAGTGTCCTGCCCAGGTAACCTCCCCTCAAAGGCAGCCCCTGATCCCTGAATCCTAGGCAGGTGCTGCATTCTGTTTGGCGAAGGGAGTACGCATCTTATGGATCCCTCCTGGAGGTAGCCTGAAACAGCTGAGTTAGGAGAGGGCTGATGTCTGTGTCTACAAGTCCAGGGGGAGGAAACTCAACCCAATCATCCCCCACCTTTGAGGACCCCACAGCGGTTGGGGGCTGTAGCCTCCAGAGACAGCCCTCACGCCATCCTGCCGGCTGGTGACGGCTCTTAGCCTTGCACTGACTTGGCCCCTGTGCACCCCTCCGATGATGTGGTGCCCATGTGCCCTCTGATGACATGGTACCCACACGCCCCTCTGATGATGCTGTGCCCGTGCATCCCTCCAGTGACACAGTGCCCGTGCACCCCTCTGATGATGCGGTGCCCACATGCCCCTCTGATGATGTGGTGCCTGTGCACCCCTCCAGTGACACAGTGCCCATGCACCCCTCCGATGATGTGGTGCCCATGTGCCCTCTGATGACATGGCACCCACACACCCCTCTGATGATGCGGTGCCCATGCGCCCCTCAGACTCCTCTGCAGGCAGGATCAGCTTGCTGGTGCCATCGTGTCTTCTCTTCATTCATTCCCAGACTATTACTGCATGCTCCTTCTGTGAAGGGGGGAGAGACAGCAGAGGCCAGTGGTTGGAGCACCTCAGGCAGAGTCAGGAAGACCTGAGATCGAGGCCCATCCCAGACATGTATTACAACTCACTTAAGCCTGTGCCGGCCTCAGTTTCCTCATTTGTAAAACAGATACCAATAGCCAACGTCATAGGGCTGCTGTAAGGATCCAATGGGTTACGTCATCAAGGTGGAGTCGTGGCTTTGGAGTCCAGAAGACCCCAGTTTAAAACCTCCACAACTACTTACTAGCTGGGTAACACTGGCTGAGTCAGGGAGCCTGTCTGCCTCAGTTTCCTCTTAACTACAGAGCACCTACTCCTGGGGCCATTATGGGAGCTCTCAGAGGTTTGGACAACATGGCCCAGGGATGTGATGAGGTCCTGTGGGAGCACCAGCCATCTGGTAAGGGTCTCTTCCTGGCCAGGCCAAAGCACCAGGGACAGAGTTTATGCCCTCAGAGAACTCGCCCCAGACTGCTGAGAGCTGAGTGGAGGGTGCTGATGCCACCGCTGCTGACACTGCCCACAGTGCTGACGGTGCCGATGCCACTCCTGCTGGTGGTGTCGACAGTGCTGATGCCACCACTGCTGATGGTGCCGCTGATGGTGCTGATGGTGCCGCTGCTGCCAACTGTGCCGCACTCATGCCAAAGTCAACTAATTCACGAGAAGTAATTGACGAGGCTCAGCAGCGTCCTCCATCCCTTGACTGCCCCACATTGACCCTCTGAGGAGCCACAAACAGGACTCTGCTCCATCACTGGTCACCACTGGGCTCTGCAGTCTAAAGACCCCATTAGGAGTGTGGCCCTTCTGCCCATGGAGGGGAGTCTTGGTGATGTCCTGTGGCTGAATGCCTTCCCTCCGTGAAGGGTACTGCCCATACAGGGCTGGCTAAGCTGGCCTGGCCCATGCCCTCACCACTGGAGCCTTTCCTACTGGGTAGGACCCCCTGAAGCATGACCTTCCCTGGCTAGGCTGGGCCTTCGGAGGCTCAGAGATAGCCTCTGGCTGCCTCAGTGCTGCAAAGAAATGGCTCTGGGCTCATTCTCCTCCCCAATGTGCCTATTTCCTCTCTTGGAAGAAGTCTCTTCCCAAGGGCCGGGATGAAGAGGCCCGTCCTTTGTCCTCAAAGAGAGCATCCCCCAGCAGGGACTGTTGGGTGCCTATGCAGCCTTCTGCTGCTGTATTCTTTGTGGACAGCTCAGAGCTGCTGGGGTCAGGGGAGCACAGGGGTGCCCCAAAGGCCTTCTCCTTCGTGGGCATTCCTGAGCAGCCCACCAGGGCATTGGCTGTCACCCCTGGCATCAGGAGCACTACAGAAGAGGTCTGGAATGGAGCCCCCTCATGGCCCTGGCCTCTCTCCCTGTTGTCCTGCCTGGGCTCTGGGCTCTCATTTTTGTGAGCCACTCCTCCCCATCCCCACCTCCATTCCCACCCCCACCCAGTTTCTCATCAGCTGCGTCACATAGGGAAGGTTACACTGGGAAATAGTCTTGGCTTTTAGGAAACAAAAGTTGGTCCACATCTGTTTAAGTGTGGCCTCAGACAGCTGGGTGCTGAGATAGCTCCAGGTCTCAGGGAGTGTCTTGGCTGACTACGCAGAGGCCATTGGGCTGTGGGACTTCCAGCAGGCAGCCTCTGGGCTGCCCCTTGGGTGAGCATTCCTCCCCCTCCTCCCACCTCTGACTCCCTGTGGCCGTGTTCCAGCTGCACCCATTCCTACTGACTTGGGTGGGGGGACCTTTGGGCCTGGTCTTTTTGCCCCCTTCCCATGGAGGAGAGCCAGGTAAAGGGGGGATTCTGGCTTTGGCTTTGCAGAAACCAGAGCTCTGGGGAGACGGCGGCCGTGCTGGCTCTCACACAGGGTGGGCACAAGATGTGCCCTCCTTGGAATGAAACATTCTGGGAAGGCTGGGAGGGCTGGGCTGCCCAGCCAGGCCAGGCTGGTGGCATTCCCTAGATCTCCTTACCAGGGGCGGTAGCAGAACCCTGCCCGTCGGCTCGTCTCAGCCCGGCTGGAGGAGGCAGCATTTTTGTGGTGACCCGGGGCCCGGCAGCTGTAGCCACTGCCACTTCCAGCCAGCCAGGGCCATTTAATAAATGCTAGCCTCTCCTCCAACAATCACAATTATTGAAAGGGTTTTCAAAAGAGAGTGAGCAGGCGGGCCAGCCGGCAAATCCAATCAGGCCATTAGGGTGCCTCTCCGCTCAAGTTAAGTGTATTTTTTTTATGCCGGCTTTTTTGAGTCCCTCCCAGTTTTCATCCATTATCACAATAATTGAGTTTGTAGCTGGAATTAAATTTATCAAATTGTGTTATCCTCTTTGGAAATTGGATCGGGATCCTGGCGAGGGGAGCCAGGAGTTAATCTGCTTTGCCCGGCCTCCAGTGGCCGACGGCCTCAGGATTGAGAAGGCTCAGACGGCTCTCCCTGTCACCCTGGACACGATGTAATTTCTCCTCAATCCCTTGTACAAATAATGACATTTGAATCGAGCATTAACAGGCTTAATTACTTTAAAATTGTCGTTTTAATTTACACTGATATAGTATTGATCACACAGTCAGAGATTAAGCTGTTCAGCAGAGCGGATGATGGGGAATTAAACATTAACGCGGCCTCGTGGGGCGGAGGGGGCCGCCAGGCCCGCGCCAGAAGAGAGATGAGACCTCCTGGTAATGAACTGGCTGCATGCAGGGACATGAATCTTTGGGCTCCAGGAGGGAGGGAAATGATGGGGTTGGGGAAGCGTTTGCGGGTTATTCATTCGCTGACATGCACCAATTCTCCGGTGATTCCTTCGCTCCCCCAACATTTATTTATCCAGCAAATCCACGAGCTGTGACCTTTCTGCTAAGTACATTTGCCATAAGTCTGTCTCAGGGAAACGTTTCCAGGTGTAACTTTTCCTAAGTATCAATGATTGTTTCTGATGTGAGGGTAACATCACACAAGGTTATTTAATTTTCCAAACAGACTTCTGCTCCCCGGCCTCATGTCCACTTATCATTTAGACTGTATAAACGGATCTGGGCTGAGGGGTGTGTGGGGGGCCTGCCCGAAGGTAGGGGATCCAGCCTGTCTGTCCCTGGACAGAGCTTTGGGCTGCTGCAGACTGGGCTGAGGAGTGTGCGGGGGTGGGGGGGCCTTCCTGGAGCCAGGGGGACCGGCCTATCTGTCCCCTGACAGAGCCTTGGGCTGCTGCAGAGGCTGGGGAAGACAGATGGGGTCTAAGAAGAGTCTGTCTTTTCCTCTGAGCCTCCTCTGGGTCTTTATCTGTAAAACAGGGACAGGTTGCTCAGAACATGACTTCACCGGGGCCAGCAGTGAGGGGCTCTGAGAACGCGGATGTCTTCTTTCACTCTGTGTTATAGAGACCTAAAGCTACACTGTGCTCCAGAAGTCTGCATTCTTCCCAGGGTGGACATGCCCTCTATCGGGGGAGATCCTCACCCAGCCTTGGCTGGGGTTGCCCCTTTCAGCCTAGAGGAGGCCATTCCAGGGGCCTAGTCACATGCCTCAAGGGCCATTGGCACATTGGGGCTTTTGTTTGCCTGGTCTCCCACATCCTCATCACTGGACCCAGATGGCTACCCATTCTCCATTCCCATCTCTGTCTCTGGAGTGCGTGCTGGGAGAGGGTACATCCTTAGGTCCGTGTGCCAGGGAGCAGCTGCATCAGACAGGGCTTGTCTCTTCATTTCCTTCAGTGGGGGCCCAGCTCCGTGTCCAGCAGTACGGCCTTCTCTGAGCCCATGGCTCTCGATAACAAAAATGGGGGCCACTCATCCATCCATGAGGCTGTTAAGGGGCACCACAGTGCGTGGAGTGCCGGGCCTAGAGTCAGGAAGGCTCCTCTCCCCAAGTTCAAATCTGGCCTCAGACACTGACCAGCTGTGTGACCCTGGCCAAGTCACCTCACCCTGTTTGCCTCAGCTTCCATATCTGTAAAGTGAGCTGGAGAAGGAAATGGCCAATCCGTGCAGCATCTGTGCTTGAGAAGGGCCCCTGAGAGTCAGGCATGATGACTGACCAATGGTCAGAGCTCCTGGCTCTGGGTCAGGGAGTCTGGCTCCTGTGGGGCTGGGGCAAAGTCTCTAGGGCTTCCCAGCCTCCTTTCCCTCTGAGTGGTTTTGCCGCTCCCTTGTAGCACTGTCAGGACACCCAGAATGTCGAGGAAGCCTGGCCGGAGATGAGCCTGTCTCTAGGCCTGTGGCCTAGGGGGTGGAGTTAGTTCACTGCCCCTCTGGATGGGCAGATGGCAGATCTGACTGTACCGTGGCCATGACAAGAAGGAGCCTGCACCGGCCCCTCTGCCCCCAGCCCCTGCCTGGGTTGGCTGTGAGGTTGTGTGTCCAGGGCATCAGGAGGCCTGAGTGCCGCACTCCCAGCTCTCTCTGCTCTAGCCTGGCTTCGTGCCCATTGGTTTTGTGGTTTTGTCCAGAGGGCCATTGGCTGGGCTTGCTTAGGGATGAGGTCAGTTGGGAATGGGAACCTCGCCTGCTGCTTTGGGGAGAGAAGAGCCAGGGTCAGGCTCAGGATTTGGGGACCCTCCCACTGACTCCAGCTAAGCTTTCACCAAAAGAAGAGAAGCCTCAGAAGGTCAGGTTTGCCCAAATGGAGGGAGAATGTTCAGTGACTTCTCCACTTTGTCATAGATTCTGTGCACCAGGTGTGCAACTTGGTGTAATGTGGTGCCTTGAGCCCAAGGTGAAAGCTGGGGCTGAGCAGAGACGGGAAACTGGCATGAGTGAGGCGGGGAAGGCTTCCCAGCAGGTGGCAGGACATTCGATCTTTAGACCCGCAGTTAAGACAGTTTTGCAAATGGCCTGAGCTGGCCTGAATAAGCCTCATGTAATTATGTAAATGGGGCATACATAGATACATATTTGGAGAGCTCTGTTCTCTCCTTGCTTGCTTCAGAGTTGATGGCGCACGCCTTTCCCAATGTGGCAGAATGCGTCTTTCTGCTGTTGTGGAGTCAGAGCCACTGAGGGAAGTCTGTTAAATTCCATTACCCTTTTGCTGATGCAACTTCGGGCCCATGGTAAAGGAGAGAGCCAGCCTGCATTTCAGAAGCATCGCGCATCCATGGAGGGCCTGGGATGAAGGCCAGCCATCTGGGGTGACTTCAGGGGTGGGGATGGCCTTCTCCTGTCCCTGGGCTTGCCAGGGGAAGCTGCTTGGGTCTAGGGGAGGCTGCTTGGTCCAGGAGGCTGCTCTGGCCTAAGGGAGGCTACACCAGTCCTGGGGAAGGCTGCTCCAGCCCAGGGGAGGCTGCTCAGATCTGGGGGAGGCAGCTCAGGTCCAGGGAGGCCTGCTTGGGACCTGGGGGAGAGGTGCACTGGACGGCATTAGGTGATGGTTGGGATGTTTAAGGATGCTGTTGGCTGTACTGACTGTTATGGACATGACATCCATTCCAAACCTGCCAGGAGCCAAGCCCCATGTTCTTGGATGGAGGGATCAGACTCCCCAACAGACAGGAGGGCCCTGGGTGTGAATTCCACTTCTTCTCATACTTCCGTGCTGTGTGACTGTGGGTGAGTCCCTCTCCTGTGCTGGGCATCAGCTACCCCACCTGTTAATAGAGAGAGTGCACTGCCCCGCCCCTGCATCCTGGGGCTATTGGGAGATTCTGGTGAGGTTCTGCCTCCAAGGGACACTGAAAGCTCCAGCTGGCCCTCGATTGCAGGAGGTGGGAGGATCAGTGAAGCTGGGGAGCTACCCTTGACCCCCTGAACCTCGGGCTCCTCTTCAGCAATGTGGGGACAATACTTGCATTCCCTACCTCCAGATTCTTGTGAGAAATAAATACTGTTAAACATTTATCAAGTGCCTGCTCTGTGGGAAGGAATAAGCATTTATGCAGCACCTATTGTGTGGGATCAGGGAATAAGTATTTATATAGAGTGCCTGCTGTGTGCTGGGCACTGTGCTAAGTGTTGAGGATGTGAAGAAGAGCTTGCAGTTGAGTGGGAGAACAGGGGCAGGAGTGGGAAGTAGGGGCCCAGCTCAGGGGCACTGGGGAGGCCAGGCTAAGGAGTGGAGCTGCTGGGAAAGGAGGCGTTGCTGGTCTGACTGCCCCTTTCAGCGCCAGCGTGGGAGGAGTCCTACCATCGGGGGGCCGAGACACTGGAGGTCCTCACTCGCTGTGGGCACCCAAGCTGACTCAGTCTCAAAGGATGGGGGTGGAGGCCAGCCCGGGAGGGCACCTGGTGGAAAAAGAGAAAGCACTTGGACTCCCTTCACATGTCGAAGGAACCTGGGAATTATGGAAAGCCCTTGATGGGGGCTTGGGGACTCTGTTGGTGTGGATGTCCCCTTTGCCGGGCAGGCCTCCTCACCTCCTCCTCCTATCAGCCCTCCCATAGTACCTAGGGCCATTCTGTGCATTCTCCTCTCATGGCTGATCCAGCCAGAACTTTACATAGGACCCTACACCCAGCAAGTGCCTACTAATTGCTTATTGGCCAGGATCGTCTCTGATTCTCCTATGGCACTATGTCTAGGCCCTTTCAAATCTTGGTCACCCTCTGCCGCATCAGTATCCTCCAGAGCTGAATGCCAGGCTCCAGGGTGGTTTGACCAGGGCAGGGCTATCCCTTCCCCAGAGCCTCACAGTGACTCCTGTCTGTGCCTTTGTGCTCTGTGTCAGACAAAGTGTTCTCTGGGCAGCGGTTAGGCCCAGGGCACCTTCCCCTGCTCCCACTAATGCCTTCTCTTCTCCAGTGGCTGTTTTTCCATGGAAGCATCTCCAGGGCCTTTCACTCTCCTTCTGCCTGGGCATCCTCAAGGAGCATGGTCTAGCCTGGTTAGAATGCATCGGGTATCACCACCTTCCCCTGGATGCTGGACCCACCTCTTTTAATGGAGCCAAGACTTTATTAACTCTATTTACTGTCACTCTCATGCTTAGCGATTTCTGTTGAGCTTATGGTCCACTCGGATCCTCCGATCTTTTCCTGCCTTGCTTTAACTGCTTTCTAGCTGTATCTCTTCAGTACAGTACATGGACAGTTCATGGGTTTTATTTCTTAAATGCAATTGGGAGATGTCCTCCTCTCCAGGTTGGCCATAGTGTGGTGTGAACTTTTTGTCCATTCTGATTCTTGAAGACAACTTGCCAGATCCAGTTGGAGCTGTGTCCGTAGAGCAGGGATCCTTAGCCTGGGGTCTGTGGATAGATTTCAGGGGGTCTTTGAACTTGGCTGGGGAACATCCAAATTATGGTTCTGTCTTCACCAGCATCTAAATGCAATGGCATAAAAACCTGAGGCTGCCCACCCATGGGGCCCAGGACCTGTTCCCAAAAAGGTGAAGCTCCCCTGCTGGGGAGGGAAGGCTGCATTGATGGAAGCAGGGAGGGGCTATTGTGTCAGCAAAAGCCGAGACACTGGTCTCCCCAGATCTTCTCTTCAGATGTGGTAGAGCTGGGGAGTCTGAGCTTGTACTGTACCTAGCACCCAGCGCCTAGACCCAGTGCTTACCACCTAGTAACTAGCACCCAGCACCTAGCACCCAGCGCCTAACACCTAGTGCCTAGCACCCAGCGCCTAGCACCTAGCGCCCAGTGCCCAGCACCTAGACCCAGTGCTTACCACCTAGTAACTAGCACCCAGCACCTAGCACCCAGCGACTAACACCCAGTGCCTAGCACCTAGACCCAGCGCCTAGCACCCAGCGCCTAGCACTCAGCACCTAGCTAGACCACACTAGCCCTGCACCTCGTACCTACTCACATGTTGTAGGGGTGGGGCAGGAGACTCCCTCTCCGTTCTCAGCCTGCTTCCTCATCTATGAAGTGAGGACATTCTCCTTCTGGCTCCTGGGGGGAAGAAAGAGCTGGGATTGAGCCACAGGGGGCAGAATTGTGCAGGCTTGGGAGGGGCTGAATGGCAAAGAAGGGCAGGGAGAGGATGTCACATGTTGGAGGAGGGAGAAGAGGTGGGTTGAGTAAAGGAGGAGGGGGCGGAGTCCGGAGGCTGGGGAGGGGAGGACCCTGAACAGAGCCTGTCCTGTGGGGGAGACCTTGGGGTTGATCTTTCTACCCAATGTGATATCTCTCTCTCTCTCTCTCTCTCTCTCTCTCTCTCTCTCTCTCACACACACACACACACACACACACACACACACACACACACACACCATACAGTTTAATGGTAATTAAGGGGGGACATTTTTTACTGTTTTCTCTTTTAGAATGCTAAAGTAATCAAGTGCCTTTGATTAGGTCTTGCTAAGTGCTAAACCCCAGGCCCACACCCTTTTGCTGATATATATATATATATATATATATATATATATATATATATATATATATATATATATATATACATACACACATATATACATACACACATATATATACATATATATACATATACATACACACATATATACATATATACATACACACATAATTCTTTGGTCAGACAGCTAGAGGCCTGTCTGTTGATAACTGTGTGTGTTTGCTCTGTTTGTAATTTCTGTTTATATTTTCTCTGAAGTTCAGTGTCCTGCTTTTCCCCTGGAAATAAGTGAATGCTCTATATATAGTTTGATTAAAGTGAGGCTGTTAACCCCTTAAAGTTGCTTTCCTTAGAAAAGCAAATCAAAGAACCTGTGCTGGCAGCCCTTTTTTGTGCTGGTGTTATTGGTCTTACATAGCCACAGTATTGGCAAGCAACATTGTTGTTACACACAGATGCACACACACACACACACACACACACACACACACACACACACACACAAACACATCATATGCCCCTTTAGAGCCACAAAGGTGACAGTGTGGGCTACAGTCAGGTGGCGGATAGGTCAAAGAAGGCGACCCAGGAGAAAGGGAAGAAGGACCCCTTGGCACCCTTGGCGCTGAGAAAGCCACATGGGGTGGGTCCCCTTCGGAAGAGAAGGGAGATGGGTGGCCAGCCTGGGGATGGGGAGGTCTGTGCACTGGCAGCCCTCTGGGGATGCGCTTTCCTTCGGCATAGGGGGAATTACAGTGAGACGTCCAAGTTCTCGGGGAGTGTCTCTGGCCTCTGCAGTCGGTGCCCACCGCTAACCAAGAGATGACTCTGAGACCAGCCCTGGGGAGGTCTCCCAGGACTGGTTCTAAGTCCTGTCTGGCTCCTGGTGCTGCCTGCGTTGGGACTTGGGCTTTGGCCACGACTGAGCTTGGTGTTTTGGCTAGGGCCGTGAGGTGCCACTTGGGCAGAGAGTCTAGGAAGGTAATAGAGCTTGGGTTTGTTTCCTCTTGGGGCCCCCCGAAAGAGCCCACCTGTGGTTATTTGAAGGGCCGCCATGTGGAAGAGGGATTGGGTGTGTGCCCTTGGCTCCAGAGGAGAGAACCAGGAGCCGAAGGTGGAAAACTTAGGTCTGATATAAGGAACAGCCCTCCCCCCACCCCAGTCTCGCCTTCCTCCTCCATTATCCAAAGGTGCAATGGACAGCTTTAACAGGTAGTGAGCTCCCCGTCACTGGAGGTCTGTAAGCAAGGACTATCTTAGCACTTGTCCTATGTGAATGGTTCTAAAACATTCCAGGTCGAGATTATGTTCAGCATTCTGGCCCCTCCTCACTTTTGGTTCTTGGCTTTCTGGTGTCCGAGCTCTGGGCAGCCAGCCCTTGGGCCAGATTGACTCCTTGTCCAAGGAGAGCCATGTGGGGCAAAAGGGATGGGCAGGGAGGGCAGTCTCTCCCCTCTGTCCCGACTCTAGTGGCCTCAGACCAAGCCACCAGTGCCGGTTAACCGGTTTGTAAGGAAAGCCAAGAAAACAGCGGGTCAGACCAGCACGTCCATTCTACCGAAGCTGGTGAGGCAGATTGAATTTTGAAACTGTCCAGGGAAGTTTTCTTTCTCTGAGAAGTTTAAAAAAACAACCTGCGTCAGGCCCGGCCCTGGGTTGAGCCATCTTCGCCCAAGGTGATGAGCTCTGCCCCTGGTCAGGCATCCACCGAGCCCTTCCCACCGGACACTGGATGCTGCCAGTAGAGGGGCAGGGGCAGGGGATCCAGGCCGCCCCATTCCAGCTGTGCACACAGCAGCCCGTACGTGGTCAGTTAGCAGCAGGAGGAGCAAGGCTCACCCAGTCCTTCTTGGCCCTTGCTGCTAGGTTGTGCCTAGACTCTTCTCCCTGTCTTGTGGTTATTGTTGTCCCAAGGCATGCAGCTCCCCCTCCTTCCTTCTGCCTCCAAAGTGGATCTCAGGGCCTCCTCCTCCCCTCCTCCCCCCGACTCTGCATCCACCCTGTGCAGCTGCTGGGGCCTGCAAACATCTTGAGTCCTCCCCTCCCCCAGAATGCCGGCTCCCCGGGGGCGGGGCAGCCTGGTTCTTGTTGGGGTTTGTATGCTAAGTGCCTCACCTGGCAAGGTGTCCAACACACGGGAGATGATCAATAAATGTTAGTTCATTGAGCGTATTCTTCTCAACCCCACACGATGACCAGCACTTCTCCCTCCATTCATTATGGGGCCCTTTTCTGCGCCCCTCAGTCTGGAATGATTTAGGGAATGCAGGGAGCAACGAGGAGGTGGCAGGCTGCACGGGAAGCTGGCCCTGGAGTCAGGAAGACCTGAGTTCAAATTAAGCCTCAGACACCTAGTAGCTGGGTGACCCTGGGCAAGTCTGCTTAACTTCTGTCTGCCTCAGTTTCCTCATCTGTAAGATGGTGACCCTGGGTATTGTGAGGCACTTTGGACGCCATTATTTGTTATTATCTTCATTAGTACTACTGTCAGAGAGGCCTGGAGAGGACAAGCCCAGGCCCACTCATCATGCCTGGGCCAAGCCTCAATCAGCACCGAGTTCACTGTGGTCAAGCCTTGAGTGGCATCATTAGGCCTCAGGCCCTTCCTCTTTAGAGAGGGTGAGTTGGGCCCAATGCCCCCGAGTCCCTTCCAGCTGCCCATGATCCTGCCACCACACACCCAGTGACAGAGAGGCTGCCAGGGAACCATGCATCTCTGGTGCCTTTGCCCTCCCTGTCCTGGTCCTTTCCAGTCTCACTTTGTCTTTGGCCCCAAGTGGTCTTTCCCAACGTGGTCATCCACCTGATGGTCTGGTCTGAATAAGACATGCATCCCATCACTTCCTAATTACCCCCAGCGTCCCAAGAGTTAGTCCTGGGGTGCTCAGACCCTGCACTGACCCTAGACTCCTTTGCCCCTCTCCGCAGCAGCTCTCATATTCGAATAGGTCAGGCACTGATGACCAAGACCAGCGCAGGAGGTGACAGTCACTTCTCTTGGGCCCTGAGAACCTGGGACACTGACTCCCCCCTCCTTGTCTGGGAGGTAAGGCTGGGAGGCCCAGGGAGCCAGAGCCTTCTCTGCAAGGAAAGTGCCCGGCGTAATTGCCATTTTAAAATCAATTAGAGCTGCTTAGGAGCATTTGGTATTCACTGGCCGCTCACAGCCGGGAGTTTGTAAACCTCTCGTGTTCAATGCGCTGTCCCTTAAAATGCATTTTACCTTAATTGTCTTATATCCATAATGCACGAAGTACTTTTCTCGAGAACGTTTAGAGGAATGAAATGGGGATTGAAAGCTAATGATTTCCAAAAGACAAAAGCTAGAAGTCTGGGGAGCTCAATCATGATTCAGATTCTCCACATGATTTAATTGGCCTAAAAGTATCGATTTTCTGTTACAGCCATTTAGATTTCTTTTTTTTTAAAAAGCCAAGCTAAACTAAATAAAGTCAGATTTGTAATTAAAAAGGAGACTGAGATAAAGATAAATATTGTTCTCTCCCAACTTCCTGGGCTACATTAATTATTAAAACTTGATTTAAAATGTCTGTACTATGGAATATTTTGCATGGTGTAAATGCATCTCATTTTTTAAAAAACATATGTGCACAAAAGGAAACCAAAAGCCTTGGGAATTCTTTTGGGTTAAGGGAAATTCTAAGGCTTTGGTCCTAATTGTTTCTTTGCTCAGAAGGTGCATTCTTTTGCTCACTTTGCCCAGCATGGGTTAGATTTTTGTTCTCAGGTATATTCTAATGGGATCCCATTCATTAACGGGTTGGATTGGGCGGGCACTGAGAATGGTAACCCATCTTTCAGAATCTGGAATTTGGGGAAATTTCAGGAAAAACAGCTTTGGCTCCCCCTCCCCCTCAATAACCCCTACTTCAGCGAGTTAAGGAGGCTGGGATGATGATTATGGAAGAGCTGGGCCCTTCAGGCTTCTCTGAGATCAATTCAAAGATTGCTCATTAGGGAAAAATCTGGCCTTAATTTTCACTCTTGTTGGGGGAGGTGCAGCCCAAATGGATCACTGCCTTTCCATCCATGAGCACTCGCAAACCCAGGGATGCTGCTCTGCCTAGCGACTGCCACTGCAGCCCCTAAGAACCCCTCCCCACAAGCCTGGCCACTGCCCTGCCCCCAAAGGCTGTCCTCAGCCAATTAGACTGGCAGCTCCTTGAGAACAGGACTGTCTTGCCTTTCTGGTCCTCCTGCCCTTGGCCTCCTTCCTGGCCCTTGGTGTGGCATGTTAGGTCAACAGTCCAATCAGCTCAGTCCACAGGAAGGAGCTTTTACCAAGCACTCACTATGTGCGTTACATAAGGCTAAAGGCTGGGGATACCAATACAGGATGGAGCCCCTGTGGCAGCACCATAGGGAGCAGCAAGCGGGACCCTGGTGAATCCTTTGGAGCTGGTCTGAATTGGGTCTGGACAAAGAGCAGGAGTTTCTTTCTTGCCACCCAGAGGTGTTTTCTTTGACTTCACAGGCACTGATTACATGAGAATCCACAGGTTTTATTTTTCAGATAACAAGCATTTAAGGTTTTTCCCCTCCTGCTTCCCCAGATCCCCACTGAAAAAAATAAAAACAAACGACAAAATCTCGTACCAGATCAGCACAGCCAATCAAAGCCAAGGGCTGCATTGGCCCCATCCAAAGAGGAGCTGCTCTGCCTCCTCCCCACCCCACTGAGTCCCTGTGGTAACCACCTGGAGGAGGAAGGTGCAGGATCCTGCAGACCGGATCCTGCTCACACAAAAGTTCCAGTGTCCCCGCTTTCCTCCCTCGGCCCTGTGGGTTTGCCAAGCTGGCCTTCCTGCTTTCCCTCCCATGGCAGGCTCCATCTCCCCTCCCCAGGCCTGTCCTGGCCACGCCCTGTGCTCAGAAGGCTCTGAGTCTTCATGTCTTAGATCCTCAGACCCTTCAGAGCTCAGTCCCTCCTCTCCAGGGCTTCCCCTGGGAAATCGCCTCAATCTCATTCACTCATCCATCCATCCATCCATCCCTCCCTCCCTCCATCCATTCTTTCTTTTTAGTTTTGAAACTGGGTGTCCTGGTCTCTCCTGGAAGAGGCTGGACAAGCAGTGCTCTCTCCTGGGCCCAAGGCCACTGCTGGTCAACGTGGGAGCTCCGATCTTTTCTGCTTCCCTCCTGGGCCAGTTTGCCTTCTCCCCCAGGTAGCCTGGTGATCCCTACTCTGGAGGCTCTCCATGTGGGTGTCAGATGCCATGTGGTCACCAGATCAGCATTGGCCCTGCTGCAGCCACACCCCCTCCCCCATAGCAGGGACTCTAGGTAAGCATTATCGCAGACCCCTTGTGTTCATTTTGTGGGGCTCTCAGCTGTACTTGTGTGTGTTCATACTGCCTCTCCCAATAGAGTGGAAGCCCACTGAAGGCAGGCCATTAAACTTTGTTCACTTTGCAGTCCCAGTGTCTGGCCCTGAGGGGTGCTTCATAAAGGCTCATTGATGGAGACCTGACTCTCTGTGAACCTGGTCGCTCCAGGCAGCTTGGGCAGGGCCTCATGTCGATGTCCTCCTGGGCACTCCAGGCAGTTCAGGCGGGGCTACGTCCTTAGGTCTGGCCTCTCCTTTCTTCAGCCTCCTCAAGCAAGGGCTGTCATCTCCCACTTCCACCCTTCTCTCCCTACATTATGGTAATGCAGCATTTTAGCGGGTTTGTTAATCCTCAGAATTGACGATGGTCCAACAGGAGATATTAAGTTGTGATTGTAGAAGGCGTTTAGCATCCCTGTTGGAAGGAAGGACACGGCCCTGCTTTGGCAGACGCAGCCACATCCATTTTGTTTCCTAATTAGGGCAGCCGCCGCCATGAGCTTTGACAGAGTTCAGCCCCTCCGTGTACAGCTTGCCAGGCTCTGTGGGATGGGCTTTATAAAATTCTCTTTAATTCAGGAACAGAATGTCATTAACTTTGTAAGTGGACGAATACAATGGACAAGCAATTTAATTAACTTGTAACATTGGATGTTGGAGAGCAGACTAAAGGAGGGGATGCCTGCCTTCCTCCCCATGACTACAAGCCTTGAAAGGGACTTGATTGGGGTGGGTCAGACAAGGAGATGACCAGACTCGGGTCATGTCTGAAATGGGGAATTTGGTGCCTGGTAAATGTATCACCTTGTGTTGGGAGGCAGCAACAAAAATCTAGGGAGATGCCCTTCCAGCCGCCATGATGTGCTCACTGCTACCTTTGACGTGGTCCCTGCTCTGGAGGAAGCTAAGTGGAACAGCCAGGGAGGCCCATCTGGCCTTCTGCAGGTGGTTACTGTGGGGTGGGGAGGAGGAGGCAGAGCAGCTCCTCTTTGGATGGGGCCATTGCAGCCCTTGGCTTTGATTGGCTGTGCTGATCAGGTACGAGGTTTTGTGGTTTGTTTCTATTTTTTCAGTGGGGATCTGGGGAAGCAGGAGGGAAAAAACCTTAAATGAATCTGAATGGTTATCTGAAAAATAAAACCTGTAGATTCTCATGTAATCGGTGCCTGTGAAGTCAAAGAAAACACGTCTGGGTGGCAAGAAAGAAACTCCTGTTCTTTACCCAGAGCCAATTCAGACCAGCTCCAAAGGATTCACCAGGGTCCCACTTTCTGCTCCCTATGGTGCTGCCACAGGGGCTCCATCATGTATTGGCATCCCTAGCCTGTAGCCTTATGCTGGACACATAGTGAGTACTTGGTAAAAGCTTCCTTCCTTCCCTCCTTCCTTCCTTCCTTCCTTTTCTCTTATTAGGCTGCTGCTTTTCTGACATCAGGTTCTCCCAGTCTTAACTCTGACCACCATATTGTATCTTCTGTGGATAAAGAAAGAAATGTCTTGTGAACTTCCCACTTGGAACCAAATGTTTAATCAAGTGAAGTCAAGAAGCATCCATTGAACGCCTACTATGTGTCAGGCCCATGTTTAGCCTTGGAGACACAAAGAAAGGCAAAGCCATGATAGATATAGGGCCAGATAGGATTCTGGGGTCACTCCTCCTAGACCCTGGTTCCAAGCCATTTTGAGATGGACACTCAGAGGTCCTTCCTGACTCTCCCTCCTGAATGTTTATCACCTGCTACCAGTGAGCTTCATACCTAGTCCACCCTCTCAGTATGTGTTCGAGCATGTGTGTGCGCACGTGTGTGTATGTGTGTGTGTGTGTGTGTGTGTGTGTGTGTGTGTGACACCAGAGAAGAGGAAGGAAGGGGCCTTGGCTCCCACCCCACCAGCAGGCAGGCATCGTCCCTGATCCCTCCCCACTCTCCCATTCTCCCATTCTCCATTGCTCCCCCTGGTCGGGTGCCCTCTCTCACTGCCCACCCCACCAGGATCAAAGACAGCTCTGGGGTTTTCTCCCACAGGACTTCCTGCCTCCTTCCAGGGTTACCTCCTTAATTCTTACCTCCACCTAAGCGCTGCCTTCAGAGGCAGCCTGTGGATGAAAGGTCGGGGGTCTCTAAGTCAGGACACTCTCTTTTATCCTGGGCAGAGCATTCTAGTATCACTCTATCTGATTTCCCTCCATCTCTCTTTTCTATGCAGTTGCCACAGGCTCCCCTCTCCTCCACAAGAAGTCTTTCCGCTGATCCCCTCCCCATCCCACCTGGGCTTCCCCTCCCCCCAGCTTTTCTCACTTCAGTTCCTTAGGGAAGAAAAACCCACATGAATGACTTGATGGCCAAAAAGATCCCTTTGTAGTTATTTTGCTGATTCTTCCTGAATTGAACCCAAATGGGAGAGATCTCATCAGATCACAAATTCAGGGCTGGAAGGGATCTTACCAGGGGGTCTTATCAGGGTCATACAAAGACTGAGTGTCAGTGCTGGGATTCAAACCCAGTTCCTCAGACCCACATCTCTCATGCTATCTGGCCAATCCAGCCTCTTCTTCCTACTTCAGTCAGGATCTGCCTTTGTCACTCACCTGTCCATTCATCCATCTATCCATTCATCTGTCTGCCCATCCATCCATCTGTCCATCCATCCATCCACCTATCTGTCTATCCATCTGTCCATCTGTTTCTGTCCATCTAACCATTCCATCCATCCATCCACCCATCCATTCATATATCCATACATCCACTCATTCGTCCATCTATCAATCCATCTGTCTGTCCATCCATCTGTCCATCCATCCATACCAGCACCATATGAGGTCAAAGAAAGCCCAGGCTCATCTCTGCCCCATCAGCATTGTGTACCACAGCCAGAGCAGGAATCTCAGTGTTGCCTTTGTGCCCAGGGACTGTCCAGCACAGGGATAGTGCCCTCCTGGCAGCCCTGGCCTCTGTACACTGTAAGCCAGGCCACAGCCCATTCTTTGATGACAGATGTGGTGTGTTTCCTTTCTAACTTCTGTATTCCATGATGACCCTCAGCCAGTATAGCGGGTTATGATCTGTGTAGGGTGGGTATTGACTCCTGCCAGGGTGGGCAGGACTCAGATGCCAGTGTGGCACTGGGCCGTTCACTGACCCTCCAGGCCTGTTTCCTCTGCTGTAAATTGTCAGGATTGACCTTGGTGCTCTCAGTGGTTCTGGTGCCCTGGTGCCTTTGGTGATCCAGGGGAATTTGTGTTTGCAGCTGGATGAAGTTTTCCCATAGTCTTCCATGCTTGGGCCACATGGAAGCAGGATCCCCACCCTCAGAGCTCCAGCTTCCTTTGGCTCCAAGGGCCCACAGCTGAGGCTCATAAGGGCCGAGGCTGCCTCTGTCTATCCTGCTGCTGTTTGTAACTGGAAACTGGCATGGATAGACTGGAGGTGGGAATGGGAAGGGGTCAGTCTTACCTTGTTCTAAATGATCTCCCTTCCAACTTAAAAGAA
The DNA here is from genome assembly GCF_011100635.1 of Trichosurus vulpecula. Lineage (NCBI taxonomy): Eukaryota > Metazoa > Chordata > Mammalia > Diprotodontia > Phalangeridae > Trichosurus > Trichosurus vulpecula. The sequence goes on along the minus strand of NC_050580.1, from coordinate 1,359,362 downwards.
ACCTTCAGGACACCCTGCGGCCAGTCAGTTCCCTGAATACATCTGTCTGTTCTTCGGAGAACTGGGTGTTTCCTTGCTTTTCTCTTGGGTTTATTCGATTTTCTGAAGGGGAACATACATGCAGAGTTCCTTCCCCTTCACAGAATCTATTCTAAAGCATCATACCTGGAAGAGAGCCTTCTGTGTGGCGGGGCCCAGCCCCCTAAGGCACAGAGCAGGAAACTGGTGGAACAAATGTAAAGTCGAGGGGACGTTATCCCGATGGAGTCTCCAGCTTTGGTCCTCAGCCCAATTCTGTCCCTCCCCTCTGATTGGAGGGCTGGAGGGCAGAACCACCAGCCCCTCCCAAGGCCTCCCAAAGTGGCCCTTCCCAGAGGGCTCAGAATCTTCAGCCTCCCTTCCCCTCCAGCCAGTGGCCCTGAGTGGTCTTGACTCCACCAGCACCACCACGGCCCTGTACCGGGCACGGTCTGACTCAACCCTGACCCCTTTGGGCCTCCTTTTGTGTATTGACTCCCATTAGATTGTAAGCCCCTTGAGGGCAGGGACAGCACTTGGCATGGTGCCTGGCACATAGTAGGCGCTTCATAAACCGCGTATTGGAGACTGACGCTGGACATTGGGGCCAGTGAAAGGAGGAGAGGACTTGGGGAACTGACCAGTACTAGCCCTGTGACTATGGACAAGGTGTCCAACCTCTCCTGGCCTTGGCTTTTTCCTTCCTCTCCTACAACCTAGGAGATGAGCATGGCAGTGTGAGCAGTCCTGGTCGGGGTCCTCCTGGCCTCCCCGCAGAGGCCCTGGGAGGTCGCAGGCTGGTTCCTCCAGCAAGACACTGCCTGAGGAGGCTGACCACAGATGTGTCCAGCCCCGGTGCATCCCCTGCCCCTGCTCTGCCTCTTGGGGTCATTTGTAGGCAGCTGTTTTCCAGTTTTCTGTTCCCCAAAAATAGGAGTCAGGGGGCAGGTCTCCAACGCCGGGCAGTCTGAGGTTAGGTGTGTCTGAGCGGACACCACCCCTCCCTGCCCACCCCCAAGCCCATCGGCCTGTTTCTGTGTCTGACCAGAAGGGCTCACACTGTGGCTGAAGGCAGAGAGGGGACAGGGCTAGTAAAGAGTTAATTAAGGAGTCCTCTAGTATCTCCGAAAGAGAAGGCAACTCTGATGCTAATGGTGTGTACTTTGGGAGATAAGTCTAATTCAGGAAATGATCAATGACTGACGCCCTCATTGTTTGCAAACACAACCTGATGGAGGACTTTTTGATGAGTTAATCTCTGTGAGGCAGTTTCTCACCTCAGATGAGTCACCATCCTGGCCTGGGCCTGGACAGGCTAAGGTGGGCTGGGGCTCGAGTGGGCTCTGTCTCAGGTGCACTCTGGCTCAGTCAGCCCCTTGGGGTGAACCCTCTGTCTCACTGTCCACACGGCTTGTCCCTTGCCACCTCTGGCATCGAGTTCCATTTGGAAGGAAGGTGCATGTCAGAGCCTGCCCTTCACTGGGCATTCAGGTTTCCCTGAGCCCAGTGTCAGCTTTATGTAGCATTTCATTCCTGCTAGCTCCCCGGTAGCCAAAGAAAGCAGGGGTCTTAAGGGGGGGGCGGCGCTCTGAGAGGTCCGGGCCTTCTTCCTGGAAGCAGGATGCCCAAAGGCCTTTAGAAGGTTGTCACAAGTCCCCTGTGTTCTTCCTTCCTGTCTGTAGCGGGCTGGAGACAGACATTGGGAGTCTAGAAGCCTGAGTCTAATGGAACTTCCCCTCCCTGGGAAGCCTCTCCTCCTCCCCCAGCCTGATTTCCTTCACTGTCAGATGCTGGGGCTGGACAGATCGCTGGGGTCTTCTCACCTCTGCCAGTCTGTGTGCATTAAGGGTCTGGGGAAGCCAGCCCCATGGCACTGTGTAGTCAGCTCACCCCCAGCCACGTGTGATGGTGTCTCCTAATGCCTGTACATGGACGGTTTGTGCAAGGGCCTTAACACAGGGAGATTCCCGGGAAGGGGGGGTTTCATCACCCCAGAATTTCCTGGGGATGAATTCAGAACAGGAAATGCCTCCATGACTTCTTTCTGTTTCTGCTTGAAATATGGCAGCTAATAGACTGAATTTTGCTCGTGGAAAATTAATAAGCACCCGTGACAGGTTTATAAATATGTAAAAATGGTTTTAATTGTTTTTAGCCCACGAGGCAGGTAATCAATAAGCGCAGCGGTGCCAAACACACTGTTGACATACACCCATACACCCTCGGAGATAGGGGCTTCCTGTCAGCGGGCGTGGGCTAATTCATATTCAGACGTTGTCATGGGCCATGATAAATGGATGCCTTGAACTGTATTGATAGAGTTGGTTAAACATTGAAAAAGTTGGGTTGAACTTTGACTTCCAATATTCATTAGTGCTGATTATGGATTTTCTGACCACATGAATTACCGTCTCTGCACCCTCATTGGCCGCTTATTTTCAATTTATTTATTGCAATCTCCATAATATTATATTAGCCTTATAGAACTCAGTGAGATCTCGCAGGCAAGCTTGTGCTGCCCCTTGTGTTCGGGGAGCTTCCTCAAGGGGGGAGTCACAGGTGAGACCAGTGAGGGGAATATGAGAGGAGCATATACCAGCCCTCTCTCCGCCTCTGTCTGATCTCTGTCTCTGTCTCTATCCCTGTCTCCATCTCTGTCTCTGTCTCTCTCAGGGTTGAGGTCATCTTTATCTCATAAAAAAAGTTAGGCAGCATGCCTTCCAAGCTATATAATTTGGAGGATGGTTTTTGCAGTGCGGTGGTGACATCTTCCAGGGCTCCATGGGGCCCATGGCAGGCACCCCTGCGCCTAGCACAATCATGGCTGACAATTTTCAGTGTCTTTTTTTGTGAGGTTGGGTTGCTTCATCTCCATTTATGGTTTGGCTAATTTGTGGCTGTTTTATTTGCATGATTTTGCTGTGTACTGGCCCAGTCCCCTTGGCTTCCCCTTAGCTACTTGGTCTGTTGGTGGATGATCGTGGATCAGAGTTTGTACCAATTCTCTTTATTCCTCCTCTGTTATGAGTTCACCTCATTTCCTTTTGATTCCAGTCCTTTGGTCTCTCTCTCTCTCTTTGCCAGGTTAACTCATGCTCTACAGATGCTCAGTCTTCAAAAACCAGCTCGCCATTTGATCATTCTCTCTTATTCTCAAGGTTCTCAATTTCTCCCCTCACTTTCTCCTTTGTACTTATCTCAATGTGAGTTTTCTGTCTTAATGGCGTACTCATTTATTCATCTTCTTTTTTTTCTCCTGTTTTGCTGACAGAGATTTTTGGAGATAGCAGTTTTCCTCTGAGCAAGGCTTATGTTGGTGCCATAAGTCTGGGTGATTGTTACCTGTCCTCTCCAATGGAATCACTTGTTTCTGTGATTTGTTCTTTGCCTACTCTTTATTCAGAATATTGTTGCTGATCTCCATTGGGTTCTGTACCTTTTACTTGTTTTGCCTTTCTTCCTTAATAGTTGACTGCATTAGGATTGGTGGGATAATGTGGGTACAGAATGGCCAGCCACCCTCTGAGCCAGGGAGGCCGGGTGACAGTGGAGCCTCCGACATAGGCTGACCGTTCGACCCTGGTCAGGTCTGTTGCCTCTTAGGGTTCCCAAAACGATGCTGAGACCAGAAGTGGCATGGCAGGTGGTGCTCTGCATGGACTGAGAGGAAGTTTTCTCAGCCAAGAGTCACCTACAACAGTGACATCTTAGGTCTAGTTCAAACACACACACACATACACACACACACACACACACACACACACACACACACACACACACACACAAGATTGTGAGACATGGGAGACACAGCACAGGACTGCCCAGCGTGGCATGCCTGCATCAAAGCAGGCTCTGTACTCTTGTTCATGGGGACTGTTTGTGCCCAATCTGTGTCAGAGCCACCAGGGCTGGGATTGGTCTGGTCAGCCACAGTCAGGCACACTGGACCTTGACCCTGACATATCGATGTTATTTTGGTCCTCTTTTAGCATCAAGGACAGCAACCAACCAAACTCAAAACAGAACCAAAGGTCTCCTAAGGATCCTTACCCAAATTAGAAGCCATATCATCTCATAAGGCAGAGTGAAGAAGACAAAGCTGGGCAAAGTGGTCAGACTGCACCAAATGGATGATGGGGAAAGGCCGGAGGCAACATCATTGGGTGGTCATTGAAGGACCCATATGTAAGGCACCTGAAGAAAGGAGACCATCCAAAGATATGGGAGGGAAAAAATCCTGGACTTTATTTATAACCCCCAAGGTGACTAGGAGAGCTATTGACCTGTATATCTTCTCTCTCATATTTACAACATCTTTATGAAGGTCATCCATAGACAATTTGAGGGAATCTTTGATGTAGGGATTAGAGGGAACAAGCAGGATTCTGAAAGCTTTATCTAACGATGACCACATCTTTTGCCATTTCGCATTTATTTGAAGGATGTAGAGAATATATGGCCTTGTTTGTTGATAAAGGCACATTTGATTTGTTGAAACAAAATTCTACCTTTATAGACTGTTAGAGCAAAGCATCACACATATCATTCAGGATTCCATGAAAAATGTGACCACAGAAATAACTGTTCAGTGACCCCCTGGTCATACGTGTCATGCAAGGCTAAAGAAGGGGAGTGTGGAGGAGACCAGGGTAGTCTGGGTTAAGGAGGGATTCCCTGGAGATTGTGAAGGTTGCTGCTGAGGATGCCACTTGCATCAAGCCTCGAGACAACACAGAGGATATTGGAAGAAAACAGGTCCGGCTGTCCATCAGCCCAGAAAGACCAAGCAGATGAATGATTTCTGTTGCCCAGATTTCGAGGTGCATCTGAATAGACACTCTGGAGTATTCTCTATGTTCATCTGGATCAAACAATACACAGAAAGAATGAGCCGAGCCCAGACTTGAATAGGAGAAGGAGGGTCATATAGATGACTTCTTGGACATGACAACATTCTTTTAAGAGCTTTCCATGACAGCCAAGGCCCATCTGTGCAATACTTCCATTTTACTGCTGTAGCTCTATGGCAGTAAGACCTGAACACCACAGCCTCTGAAGAACTGTGACCATCCCACAGAGGTGCATGGTGGGTATGAGCAGGCACGCACAGCATATGGGCAATCAAAACCTCCAGAGAAAATCAGGAGTAAAGGATGTCACCAGTAGTCATGTGATGGGAGCAAGGAAAGACGGGTGGATGACTATCATCCTCCTCTAGGACCCTCTCCATATTAGGAAAAATGAGGGAAAGAACTGTTGGGTGGGCCCCTGGCTAAAAACCTTGGCTAGAGATACACAGGTCAGGCCAGCAGATCGATTGGAGGATTTCAGTAAAAGTGTGCTCATCACTTCTGCCTTTTAGATTTGTTTGGGGTTCCTTTAAGTCCTGGCCCATGATCATTGTTTCTAAAGGTACTCTTAGATACTAAGAAATATGTGAAGTTTAATAGTGCCTTTCAGAAGTCATTGGTACTTTGGAAAAATCTAATTTTTCCAACTCTCTTCAGCTCTATATTTTTATTCTTGTTTACTTTTCTGTTGGATCTGTCCAGCTTTGAGAGAGAAATAGTAATCTCCTACCGTTAATGTAAAAATACTCCTTTTTTTTCAGTTCACCTAAGATTTTCCTTTTAGTGCCCATACACATACTGTTTTTTTTTTAATTTTATTTTATGAAAGAACTCACCATAGAATAGGAACACTTTGGGCATTTCAAATGTGGTTAGATTGGGAGACCCTGTTTACACGTAGCATTTTGGGAACAATATCTGTTTTATAAAATCAGGAGCACCTACACTGTCTGCAAATGAGGAGAACTGAAACAATGCTAGCCTGAAGGATGAACTCTCAACGAGAAAATGCTGACAACTGAGCCAGTCAATTAGAAACAAAGATAGAATCATGTTTGAAATCCTCTAGCTCTTTGACGGCAGGAAGCCAAGTGCCCTACACCTGGTCATCCAGTCAGGGTCCCCCACTGAGAGGCTCACACTGTGCCCCCCAGGCCTCCCCAGACATTTCCTGGGGGGTTTTCGGGGCCTGTCCATAGCAGTCAGAGTGGACCTGGCTTTTGCAGCTCATGGTTTGGCTTGAGAAAGGGCAGGAGTTGAAAGATGTTTCTAATCCTTTTTGAGTCTTTCCTGCCAGGCCCAGGACCAGAGAAAGTGACCACAATCCACGGCTTGGTTTTTCTCTGGGCTTCACCTTCCTGTTCCAGCAGGGAAGGGGGATTTTGAATGAATAGCTGGGCAAAGCAGGACATGTGTGCGCAGAGCTGGGGGGTCCTGGGAGGATGGAAGAGGCCCCCCCGCCCCAGTGTTTTTCATGCAGAGAGTTTGCCAGAGATGGGGGCTTTGGCCCAACTTGCCCCTGTGGGGGTGGAGATCTTCTCTGGCTGCCTGTGCAGGCCGGGACTGTCTGAGTCCAGTGTTTAACTGCAGGCCTGCGTTCTCCTTGGGTCAAGTTTCCTTCCACGCCATCTTTGGGCTTCTGCTTGTCTATCCACATTTCCCCTCCCCAAATAGAAGCAGTTATAGCCACAGCTCTGGGTGCTGGTGTTGCTGTAGGTGTAGACGCCTACTTTCACAGCCCCTTTCTGGAGCAGGGCACCTGGGTCAGAAGGAACAGTCCTCATCAATTAACTGCTTGGCAGCTTTTCTGCTGGATGAACTACTGTGCTCAGAGATGGGCAGGAGCCCGTGTCTCTGCTTTTGACAAATCAGCAACTGTTCCCTTTCCCTGGTGTTTCATAAATAATGCAGGAGGCATTGAGGCAGAACCCACCCGGGTGGGGTGAGGTGCGGGGTGGGAGTCTCTGCACCCGCTACAGTGGAAAGACAAGATGGGGCAGCCCCTGGGGAGGTGCAGGGCCTCCAGCCCCCAAAGCCAGAATGAGCAACAGTGGGTCAGCCTTGGTGTCCCCCCAGGGCTCTTCCTGCACAGCCTCTGGGGCTCCACCTCAGGCTGTGGACTGATGCTGAGCCCCAAAGATGAAAGGGCCCCGGGCTCTCAGTCAGTCCACAGGTCTTTAGGGCAGGTAAGACCAACTGCTCAAGTGAAGGGCTTTTCTGGATTGCAGATGGGAAGTTCCCCAGTGCCTTTGCGTGTGGCTCCCAGAGCACAGGCCACAGAGCCTGGAGGCCCATCACGCCGGACTGTGCAGAGGTCTGTCAGCCCAGAGTGCCACACAGCTGGCTCCCTGGAGGGCCCTGGAACCTCAGCAGCTTAGGTTGAGAGTCCTATGCAGGAGACAGGGCCCAGCTGGTGCCTGGGCCTAGTCTCGGGCTTGTTAAGGGGAGAGCTGACCTTGACATGTGCTCACAAGGCTCCCTTGGCAGGGGGCTCTGCCAAATGCTTATGACTGGATGTTTGGGGAGATTCTCTGTCCATCCATCCAGCTTCGTATTTCCCATTCTGTCCATTGGTGGTCATGGAGGTCAGAGGAAGTGCCTACCAGCCCCTTGTATGTCTGTCTCTAGAACTGCCCTGGACATGGGGCCAATGGTCCTGCCGATGAGGCGCCCCCCTCCATTCTCTCCTGTGGGGGAGGGGTTTAGGCCTCTTTGTGCCCACCTTCCTTGCTGGGCCAGCCAGGCCTTCTGTGGCACTTTGGCCTCCATTTAAAATGATCTCGTCTGGATTTCAGAATCCAGACATGTGGCCCTAGGTTAAAGTGTAATTAGGAAGTGTTTCACAAAATAAGTCATCAAGACAGCAGCATACAGATGATGTGAATATGGGGTTTTCTAAGTCAGTTGGGGACCTGTGAGGATCCTGAGGCATGGTTTGATGCCCCCTCCTCTTCTCCTCTGAATCTGACACCCCCCTTGGCCCACAGCCAGGGAAGGTGGCCTTGGCGTCCGGCCAACAGCATTTAAAGTATGCGGCCTGGGTGCAGCCAACCTGTGGACGTGTCTAGGCTGCCCAGGAGCAGTGGGTTTACAGAATGGGGATTGGTGGGCTTCCTGTGAGTGGTGCATAGCCATGTCACCTGTGAGAATGTGAGGCAGCAGCCCCAGACAGATGCCTTTGGGGAAGGACGACTGGCCGCAACCACGATCTTTTCTGGTGCCTTTAAGCTTGTGGCTGCTGCCTTGCTACGTCAGAGCCCTGTGAACGCTGATTTCCGGTTGGTTTTAAAGATGCAGCTGAAGAGGATCCCCAAGTCCCACTGCCAGCTTCCTAATTCCTTTCTGTTGATTTACCTCCCCAGGCGCTAGGAAGCTTTTATTTCCTTCATGAATCCTTGAAGAACATCTACCAGTTTGACTTTAAAGGTGAGTCCAATGTCTACCATCCCAGGGCCAGGGGTCCTTGTGACACAAGGGACCTTTTCTTGGGGCTGCAGTGAGGCCCAGGTACCCTCATGGCCACTAGGGTGCAATGGGGGAGCAGAACCCCTCATGTGCAGCTCCCCAGCCCACCAGGCTTATCAGCCTTGGAAGGGAGGAGGCAGGCCCTTGGAACTTGGCAGGGGAAGAGGTTTGGCAAAGTCAGGCAATCAGCCAGCAATTAGTAAGTGCCTACTGTGTGCAGGTCACAGTGCTATGTACCCAGGATACAGAGAAAAGGCAGGGGGTGTCCTGGTGTGGGGGCTGGGGTGAGGGGCAGCAAGAACCACCCTGGAAAATAAGAATATTCATGATCATAATGATAAAATAGCTAAAGCTGATATAAACAGAAGATGCCAGTCACACTCATACAAGACAGACACTAGACAGAACCATAGAGAATAAAAACAGCATACGTGTTTGTGTATGTTGTGTGTATGGATTGTACATGTGGATAGCACGTGTGATATGTGTGCATACAGACTCTCCAGGCCATCCGTCCAGCCCTCCCAACTTAAAATGTCACCAAGTACTGGATGGCCCATTGGCGTTTGGTCCATAGTGATGGAGAGACAGAGACTGAAGCAGAGAATGTAGACATGCGTGTGGGGGTGGGGGGCTGTATGAGTGTGACTCTGTATAGGTACGTCTTTGTGTATGAGTGTCACTGGGTATGGGTGTGTCTGTGTGTGTGAGTGTGATGATTCCTTCACGTCCCAGGTTGGGTGGGGGGCAGTCCAGAGCTGGGCCTTAGAGGCGAGGCGGGCATGGCGGCCCTTCCAGATGATGAAGGAATGGGGCTGATGAGCACCTGGGGGCACGGTGGAGGGGCATCCTGCTTGAGTTAGGGTTGGGAGACAAGGTGGAGCAGTTTGTAGGGTCCAATGTGGGGGTTCCTCATCAGAGGAATGACCCCCATCAATGCTGACTTGGTGGGGTGGTCTCAGCACTAATTTCAGGTGTGAGTTGTTGGTGGAACAGGGCAATGCCTTTGGGTTGGCAGAAGTCATCCGGGAGTCTCTTGGGTAGGCTCTCCGTATTAGGCAGGCCTTGAAGGAAATGGCCACTTTCACCCAAGGGGCCTCGGACGTCCAGACAAATAGGACCGCTCCTTTTTCCTGAGCTCGGCTCTTGGGCTGGTGCCGTCCATCAGTCTCACTGAGAGAGGGATCCCTTTCTCTTATGGGTTGAGTGCATGAGATGCTGGTGTGGCTTGGACCACTGGTCCACAGGGACTTCTGCCTGACAGAGATGCAGATTTTGTAATGCTGCACTGGCAGCCTGTTTCAACAATCTGGCTAGCAGCTGCTGTGGGGGTGTAAAATGAAGGGGATGCTGCAAGCCCAGGTTCTTTGGATCTGCTTTACTGAGGAAAGCACTTTAAGGTGTTAACAAGCTTACTTTAATCCAGCATACAAATATCACTCGCTTAGTTCAGGGGAAAAAGCCAGCCCCCTGAACTTCAGAGAAAATACAAATGAAGTACAAACATCAGCAGACAGACCTTATCTGATTCAAATCCCAATTCGTAGTTACCAGAGTTTAACCAAGTCCCAGCATCCTGTTTACAAGCTGGAGGGCTCTTAGCTACAGCTCCCTGGAGTCTCCACACCTCCCTTCACTGGCCCCACCTGGAGCCCCACCTTAGCTACCCATTCACACCCACATAGGCTTAGCATCTAATAGGGGTTGGGGCCTGGGGCTTAGCACCTAGTAAGGCTCAATCAAAGACACTTAATTAATCATTTTAAAACAGTAAGAAAGTCCCAACTTAATTGACATTACATGGCCCATGACTGGCCAGATGCTAAGGTCCAAAATACCTTACCGCCCTCCAGTGGTCTCCATCTGCCTTGCCTGGGCCACTCTAGCCAGGCCAGACCCTCCTCAGGCCAGCCAAGATCAGCAGAGGGGGCGCCCATGACCTGCGGCATTGGGAGCAAGAGGAACATTGTGGCTGACAGGACCCAGGTCTTGTCTTGTCTCTTCAAAGTTTCAGAGCTGGGTCCTTGGCACAGTGACTCCATCCCCAGAGGGGCAGATGCATGCAGATGGGGCAGACCCCTTTACCTCTGGCTCTGCCTCCTCATGCCTTGACAGCATCCCTCGGTGCTCCCCACACCAGCAGGCAGGCCCCTTGTGCAGAAGGGTCATGGGAACAGGCAGAACTTGCTGGGCAGAACACAAGCCCCAGTATAGGGGGGAATAAGGGGTAGTAGCAATGAGGTGGTGATAGCATTTCTCTGCCTCAGCCAATCAACATGCTTTTATTAAGCCCCTGCTGCATACCACGTACCAGGCTGGGTGCATGTCCTGCCCTGAGAGGACTTCCAGCTTCTTGGCAGAGACGCCCTGTGTGTGGGTGTAGTCGTCTACACAGCCTGGTGTTCTGTATGAGACGGACATTTCTGGACACAGCCTGGACGGGACTTGGTGCGGCTCAGCGATGTGTGTTTGTTACAAGCATTTTTTCTTTTCCAAAATGTTTTGGGGTGGGGTAGAGAATTAAATGCCTGTTAATTGAAAATAAGAAAAACACAAGGGTTGTTGGTTTGTTTTTTCAAAATAAAATAAATGAAGAAAGCTAGGGGTTTGAAGAGGCCAGGGTGAAGAAGGAAGCCCTTCCAGGCATAGGGTAGGGCCATCTGCGCTGGGAGAGGGTGGAACACAGAGCCTGTCTGCCTCAGTTTCCGCATCTGTGAAATGGGGATGATAGCCCCTGCCTCCCAGGGTTGTCATGAGGAACCAATGGGACAAGAATTGTGAAGAACATTAGTTTCCATACTGTCATCTTGGCTCCTTACCTCTGGCAGTTGGGCAGGGTGGGGGTGCAGGGCAAAGCAGGAAACATCAGACCATGGGATTCCAGAGAGTAAGAAGGGCCAGAAACAATAGAACTCAAAGCCCAGGGTTTAGAAAAACTCTTTGGAGCAGGGCTCCCCACTTGGCCCGAGCTGTCAGCAAAGCCAGAAGGCAACTTTGCCTAGGTCAAGTTCAGACCGATGTCTTACACCACAGTCGGCAGTGACCTCAACAGGCACATGGGGCCTGAGTGTAAAAAGTGTCTTTGTCTGTCCTTCAAAGAGGATTATGACGTCGGGAAGGCGATGCCATGACAGGTGAGTGCATTGGAGTTAAGTGAGAGAGGAAGAGAAGGAGGAGGAAGAGGAGGAGGAGGAGGAGGAAGAGGAGAAAGAGGAGGAGGAGGAAGAGGGAAAACGGGAGGAGGAGGAAGAAGAAGGGAAACGAGAAGAGGAAGTTTCTCAGCATTTTGGTGACATGAAATCGAAAAGCTTTCTTATGAAGACCAAGGTGACAGACTGAAGATGGAAAGCCCTTTGCCTCAGGTGTTCCTAATGAGGACAGGAGACTCCAGATACAAACAGGGAGCTGACGCTCGCTTGCATACAAGACCATGAGCTGTTCCCTGAGTTAGGGGCCAAAGAAGAGTTGTAAACCAGTAGTAACCATGTGAAGCCTCATGCTGAGCGATGTGCAGACCCAAAGGAATGGCTCTGAAGGAACACCTCCCACCTAGTGAGTCAGCATAGAGGAGGCAGGATGGAAATAATTCATGATGGTGCTTCCAAGAGAGACAGGGATAAGACGTCCCTGCAGGGCGGGGCCCTGGGACCCAGACCATCACTAGCCATGTGCTCTGAGGATGCTGACCATGCCCAGAAAGGGGCCACACTGTGCTGGCACAGAGCTGGGGGGAGCGTGGATGCCCAGCCACTGGGAAATGGAGGCATATGCAGTAGCCCCGTATGGGATTGACCCTAGTTGGGAAACTTGGGGTCATTGGGGGACCTGAGTGAACTGGGGCAAAGTGAATTAAGCAGACCCAGGAATAGAGGAGGCTCAAGGATGGTGACCATGGAAATGCAAACAGAGAAAATCATAGTGAGGCTGTCGGGCCTCTGAGAAGAGCTGACCCAGGGCACCACCCCATTCTTCCTGAAGGGGGGCTCTGTGTGCAGAATATGGTGCCTGCTGAAAGACTCTGCTGGTGTGTGCTTACTCCCTCTCTGTCTCTGTCTCTCTGTCTCTGTCTCTTCTCTCTCTGTCTCTCTGTCTCTGTCTCTGTCTCTGTCTCTCTCTCTCTCCCTCTCCCTCTCTCTCTCTCACTCACTCTTGCTCTCACTCTGTGTCTCTGTCTCTCTGTCTCCATCTCTCTCTCCTCTGTTTTTGTGTCCCTCTCCCCCCTCCCTCTCACTCTTTCTGTCTCTCCCCCCCATCTTTGTCTCCCTCTCCCCATCCCTCCTACTATGTTCTCTGTGTCTCTCTCTGTCTCTCTCTCTGTCTCTCTCTGTCTCTCTCTCTCTGTCTCTCTCTCTCTCTCTCTCTCTCTCTCTCTCTCTCTCTCTTTCCCTCTCACTCCCTCTCTCTCTCACTCACTCTTGCTCTCGCTCTGTGTCTCTGTCTCTCTGTCTCCATCTCTCTCTCCTCTGTTCTTGTCTCCCTCTCCCCCTCCCTCCCACTCTTTCTGTCTCTCCCCCCCTCCATCTTTGTCTCCCTCTCCCCATCCCTCCTACTATGTTCTCTGTGTCTCTCTCAAGAGTCAGGTATGAAGGAGATGGCATAAAAACTAAGGACACCAAAAGTAGGAGTTGTTCAAAAGGACCCCCTGCGCATGCTGGTGGCACGGCTCTTCTGAATCTTCCCATCTGTCCTGGCTGCTTCAGCTCTCAGTTTGCCCACAACAGGAACCTTCAGCTGACATGAACAAGAACATGGAAGATCTCTTGTCCTGGGTCCTGAGAGCTGGGGGGCCAGGCAGAGCCAGGGGAACAAGGAGGAATGGAGGAGGAAAGGCAGGACCTTCCTCTTTGCTGGGCCACAGTCACAGTCACAGGATTTTCACAGGGATAAAGTCTGGGCTTGGACATGCTCTCACCCCCTTCTTACTCTGTTTTTCTGCTATTGACTTCTTGAACCCAGGTGCAAGACTTTACATTTATTCCTATGAAATTTCATATTTGATTCAGGCCAATGCTCTGAGAACCCACCAAGAGCTTTCTTTCTTTCCAACCCTAATTCAGCTTTTCACAGCATTTTCTCTTCTGCATTTGAATGTTTCATGAAGGAAATGGCAACAGTGAGGGAGGGGGCAGGTGGACTGGGGACAAGTGTTTATAAAGGAAGGGGTGTGCGTGTGCGTGTGTGTGCGTGTGAGTGTGTGTGAGTGTGTGTGTGTGTGTGAGTGTGTGTGTGTGTGTGTGTGTGTGTGTGTGTGTGTGTGTGTGTGTCTTAAAGCCAGCTATTTGTAGGCAAGGAGTTGATTCTCTTCTGGGAGCAGCTGGGGTGGCTAGGTGGTGCCATACTTCCCAGAATACTGGGCCTGGAGTCAGGAAGACCTGAGTTCAAATCTGCCTTGAGACACTTAGTAGCTGTGTGACCATAAGTCATTTAACCTTTGTTTGTCTCAGTTTTTCTATCTGCAAAATGGGGATCCTAGCAGCGCTGACCTCTGAGGATAGTCATAGTAAAGTGCTTCGCACAGTGCCTGGCACATCAATGTTGGCTATTGTGATTATCATCATTATGTTTCTTGTACCGGGTTGCAAAGACACAACCTCCTGCTCACTAGTGTTCTTTCTTCTTTTCTTAGCAAAGAAATATAAAAAAGTTACTGGCAAAGAAATCTATTCTGACACGCTGGAGAGCACGCCGATGCTGGAGAAGGAGAAGTTTCCCCAGGAATATTTCCCAGAGGTGGGTGTAAGCAGAGTCATCTCCCCACCTTTGGGGGTGGCTACCCTGAGGGAGGGCTCTCCCAATCACATTTCTACTGCTCTGGGGGTAGGTCAGTGAGCCAGCACTCATTAAGCACCTACTGTGTACCCAGGGTCAGGTAATAACAACCACCACCTGCAAGGAGCTCCCATCAGGTCACAGTGAATTGTCGATGGGGTCAGAGGTCTCAGAGGGGGCCGCTAGCTCAGAGTGGGAAGGGGAAAGCAGCTGCCCATGGAAGGTCAATCTTGAACTCGAGAAGGCAAAAGGTGGAGGAAGGAAAGAGAGAATTCTTCGCATGCAGAACAGACAAAAGTATGGTGATGGGAGATGACAGGTCCTGGGGGAGGACCAGCCAGGAGGCCAGTGGGGCTGGATCCCAGAGAAGGTGGATGGGAGGGAAGTGGGTAATGCCATACATAGGGTTTTCTGCTCAATCCTGGAGCCCATAGGGAGCCACTGGAGTTTATTGAGGAGGGGAGCCTGTGGCCTGGAGAGGAGAGCCGTGAGACCTGAGGCGATAAGGGTCTTCACTGTGACACCAAGGAGGAAAGAGATGCATAGGAGAGATGTCAGGAAAGTAAAACAGTAGCATCTGATGGCTGATTAGACGAGAGTGCTGAAAGACAGTTAAGCCTGGCACTGGAGAAGAAAGCCTGCTGATGGAGAGGATGGTGGTGCCCTGGGCGGTCTGTGGGAAGGTTGGGATGGGGCATGGTGGGGGTATGAACTCGGTTCTGCACAGCTCAGCACGTCCAAGGTTGGTGATGGGAGATGGGAGGTCTTTGGAGTAGTTGGGGCCGGACAAAGAGATCTGGGAGTCGTCTTCATATAATGGACCCTGGGTTCAAATTCTGTCAGTCATGAACTAGCTACAAGACCACAGACAACCCTCTTCCCCTCACTGGGCCCCTTCTACAAGGCTCCTTCTGAGCTACAGACAGAGTACCACTCTCCAGCCGTCCCATTCCCCCCCATCATGGATCAGATTGAAGACCAGCGATGAAGAGCAACTGGCCCCAAGGTATCCTCTCGATGTGGAGTGGGAGAATCGGGATCTGAACTGGGGGTCCCTGGCTCAGAGTCCTGCACCCCACTGCCTTTCTTCAAATAGAGTCTGGTAAAGCCCAAACCCCTAAAAACCCCAAGAACCAAGAAACAGCTGGCTAGCAAGGTGGCGGTCGCTTGTGTAGACAGACCATGGACCAGTCAGCTTGCGATGAAGAGAGGAGAAAGATGAGAGAATTGGGCATCCATTTATAATGCGGGCGTGAATGCATGAACGCGGGCATCGGACTGACTTTGGCATGGACTATCACCATTTGCCGGGCACGTGGAGCTGATGGAAGCCTGTTGAAGAATCCATGGGAGCTGAGAAGCCACCAACAGTCCAGCCCAAGCATGCAGGAGCCAAGGACGGCACCGTATCAGAAAACCGTGTCATGTGTAATGCTCTCCCAGACATCCAGGAAAAGAGAAGGAGTCACGCCTGGTCAAGGACACTCGTGGAAGGGAATAAAGCTGGCCCAGTTAAGGGGGCTCATTCCAGGATGAGGAAGGGCTTAGGTGTCACGTCTCAATCTCTTTGCCCCAGGACAGTTGAGCCGCCGTCATTGGGACCTACCATGACAATCTTGGAGGAGGCCTCTGGATGCCGAGAGTGCTCACAGTGCTGTGGAAGCACCACATCCCCAGAGATCTCTCTGAGAGTGGAGGGGATCCTGAATGATTGGGAAGCACTGGTGGAAGGATGCGTGTGACCCAAGGGGTGGCCCTCTTCTCTCGCTGACTCCTCCAGCCATCTATTTCCCTGGGGCTGGTTTGGAGGAGGGGATGCAGGCTTTTTCCATAACCTTCTGCTTCTCTCTGCCCCCCATCTCACTCAAGGACCTCCAAGGGGTGGTTTCCCTGCAGAAGGCCCTTTTTCAGGCACTGACAGAACGACAAGTCATCAGCGAGAGGAACGACATCCTTCTAAGATACAGAGGCCCCACGTCCTTGGGCTGCTGGGGGTGCTCAGTTCTTGGCCCTGATTGGCCCATCCCTGGAAGTCTTGGCTAGATGCTGATGCCACAGGACCGCTTTGGAGAAGGCATTTTCTGAGCATCTGAGCATGGTCAGTCTGAGCACCTGTACTGCTGTCACCCTCTCTCTGGGGGCTGTTCGTCCAGGAGCTCCGTTGGCCGCCCAGGACCGTTGCTCAGGCCACAGCCGCTCAGGATGCATCATCTCTTTCCCTCTAAGAAGGAGGAGGTGATGGGAGCTCGAGGCATAGTGCACCTAAGCCTGGGGTCTCAACGGCACATCCTGGGCCCAAACATACAGATGGGAGGCCTGGTGTACCCCCTGTTTTCTTTGGATGATATTGCAGCGTGACCATGGGCCTGGGTGTCCTTGCAGAGCAACTTTGTTCAGGTCCCTTGGGGAATCATCCTGTTGACCCAATATAAAGGGGCACCTGGAGGCACCCTAACCACCTGGGAGACTGTGTGGGACTCGCCCCTCCACAGACCACTGTGGGGAGGTGGTGTGCCAGCCTCCTGGGCTCCCTGTGTCGGCCCTGACATGGCATCCTTCAGCCTGGCTGGGTGGATTCCTCTGCAGCTCTCCCTGGTGCGCTTCCCTGGCTCTGGGAGCCATCCCCAGTGATCTCTGACACACTTGCCTCTCTTCCTGCCTGACTCATCTCAAAAAGAAAATGGTTTCTTTGAGACACTGTTTTCCTTGTAAAGCAGCTCAGGAACATTGTCCCCTCCTCCCTTCTGTCTCAGAGAACCCCCTCCCCTTCTTCCCAGGCTTGCTTCAAGCACCTTCTTTGGCGGCCCCCACCCGCCCTCCCAAACACCGTTACGCTGGAGAATACTCTCAGATCTTCTCTATAGACCCATGCTTTCCCTTCTTAGGACGTCAGCTGCTCACAACTGGCATCCTCCCGGTCTTTGCCTTCGTCCCATGCCTGGGCTAGTGGCAGGGGCTTCAGCCGTCCTGAGTCGGGGGCACACTTGAGGCCTGGGCCAGCTGTCCTCTTTGGGCCATGCCCTGCCAGCATGGCCTATGTACCTGCCCTGCCCCTTGGTGCCTGAGGCCTCACCCCATCACCTCCCCATCATCCCAGGCCCCTGAGAAGGGTGTGAGATCGAGGCCCGCACCACCATGACTCCCACGGGTCTGCTTCTCATGGTCTGCTGCCAAGCCTTCCACATGGTTGTCCCATTTTGGATGGCGAGAATTGGGCTCCGACTGACTCCTTGTTCTTTTATTACTGCCGCTTAAGGATGATCTAAAAGTAATTACCGTGATGGAAGCGCAGCGCCACTCCCCGTAATTACTGCCACTATGTAGAGGACGAACACAAGTCCGGCCGCTGATTTACTGCAGCTCCTGGCGGGCCGAGCCCGACGACGCCTTGGGGAGCAGCACTCCAGATAATGGGAGGCCGGCTTAAAAAAGCAGGCCTGCATGGCCGATCGAGGCAGTCATTTTTTTCCTCGTGCCCGTAGTGAGAAATTGGTTGTTATCATAGATCACGGCTCCCGCTCCCGGCTCTTATGAAAGATGAATTAATTTCACTAATGCTTTAATGCAAACCTTTCACGGAGGAGGCTGGTGCCGATAACCTCCCTGCAGTCTCTCCTTTCTCCGTGTGATTTATGGGGTCTTTAAGTAGATGAAGCTGCCTGAGTTTCCATCCATCTGTGGGCTAAAGGAATCCTATTAAGCAGGGCCCGAGCAGAGCGTTTGGGAGGAGGTGAAAGATGTCATGGCCCTGCCAGAGGGGCCCAGGCCTGGAGGTGGCAATGATGCCCAGTCTCAGCAAGCATCTGCCTGAAGGTAGTGCCCTGAACTGGGGCATCTTCACCCATGTCTCCTTGTTCACCTGCAGCCCAGGGATGGCCCATCACACAGCTGCTCATCACACAGCTGGTCAGAGTGGCCTAAGCCAGGGGGAGGGCTCTTGTGTCCCTTGCTTCAGGGGGTGACTGATTTTCTCTGGAGATAGTTATGGCCTGGCCCTGCTCACCCCCTGGCTTGCTGCCTGCTGCCGGGCACTGACAATCCCACGCTGGGCCTGGGGTTGCATAGCATCGTCACACCTGCAGGCAGCGCCCTGCCATCCGCCCCTCAGAGATGGATGCAGCCTTCGATGCTGCCTTAGGGGGTCCACTGCAGCACCAGCTGCTGCCTCCCTGAACACTGATCTGGAGTCACAGAGGCTGGCAGGAAGCCCCTGCTGCATGGCCTTCATCAGCCTCCGCCTGCTGCCTATACGGGGAAGGGCTTGAGGACTGTCCCTCCCAAAACCTGGAGGATGGAGGGCCCAGAAGAAGTGCCCAGAGTCAGACCCCTTTGTCTCTCACTAGCAGGACGGTGGCCTCCTCCTTCTGGCTTGCACCTGGGCACTCCTTCGCAGTCATTGACTTCTGTGGAAGTGGCTCCTCCCCCTCCTCCATCCTCCGCTCCTTGAGGACCAGAGGGATTTGTGTGTGCAGGGGTGGTCCAGTCTTAGGTCCATGCTCATAGATGCGGGGCATCTCTGGCAGTGAGCCTGTGGATGAGCAAGCTCAGAACCTGGGTCCCATCATCCCAGCCCAGGCTGCTTCATGAGTCAAAGACAGAGACAGTTATCTCCATCCTACCATCTCTGCCAACCTGCCCTGGTGGCTGAAGCCAGGGGCAGCCTTCCTCAAGTCTGTGCCTTGGACTCCATTTGAACTCCCATCAGACAATCCTGAAATGCATACAAGCCTGCATTGCTGGTGTTAACAATGCTCTGGTTTGGGTCACTGAAGGGGGATGTAACGAGGCCTTGTCTGACAGGCTTGTGGATCAGACCTGGGCCGCCTGGAGCAGGTAGTTGGAATTTCAGGGAGTTAACCCTCACATGCTGCGCTCACAAGCAAGTACGTAACGTCTACTCGGTCCAGCCATGTTCCTTCTTGGGAGGGGAGGGCACACCACAAACTCAATCCCTCTGACAGGTTCTGAAGAGCCCAGAGCCTTCCAGAGCAGCCAGATTGGGCTGTGGGGACCTGTGGTCCAAGGCCCATGCAGCAGCATTGAGAGACTCTTTTCCAGTGCTGACCCCAGAAGGAGGACGATGTCCAGACATCCAGGATGCCCATCCAAGTGCTGACCCCAGAAGGAGGATGATGTCCAGACATCCAGGATGCCCATCCAAGTGCTGGCCCCAGAACGAGGACAATGTCCAGATGTCCAGGATGCTTGTTCCCGTGCTGGCCCCAGAAGGAGGACGTTTTGGGCCAGAACCTCTCTCAGAGAAAGGCTGTGAGCCTGTCCAGTGGAGCCCCCACTGGTGCAATTGCCAGCCACTGAAACATGTCAAGTTGTGAGATTTTTTGTGTATTTTTCCTGTGTCCTGCCAAGAATCAACATCTGGCTGTCCGCCATTTCTCGAGGGCCAGCCTTGGGGTCAAGGAAGCCCTGGGTTCACATCACATCTCTGACCCAGACCCTCAGAAGCCACGTTTCAGGGCAGGGGCTGAGTTTCCTCGGTGGGCACTCTGGATACAGATGGCCCCAGAGGGCTGAACAAAGAGGCCTCCCTGACTCTGCGGGCCTGTCTGCAGTGGTGAGGTACTCATGCTGAGGACCAGAGCCACCTCTTCAGGGAAGGGGACCGGGGCCTCAGGTTTCTCATCTGTGCCACCATCTTGTGTTTTGGTAAGCCTCTGGCTTCCTGGCATGCCAGGGGGAGCTGACTTGAAGCCATTCTCCAGGACTTGGTCTCCCCTCTGTGATGGCATCTGGGGGTCAGTCCCACAGGCATTGCAGAGGGCAGAGGAGAGGGAGGTGGGGGATTTCAGTGCCCCAGTACTTTTTCAGTGGGAGTGAAGGGACAGGGCTCTCTCCTGGACAGTCTTTAATTTGCTCACAAAGGTTGTGAAAGTCAAGAGGCTGTCATGGCTGTGAGCTGCTTCCAGGAAGGTCTGGACAAGCCCCTTTCTCTCTCCCTCTGCCTCATGCCCCAGCTAAAGTGGAGGTGTTTGGAAAGGGGAGGAGCCTCTGCCAGAGTGCTGGGGACAGCGTCCTCTACCGCTTGGGCCTCAGCAGGATGTCTGGTGGACCAGATTGGCTTTCTTTGCTCACAGAGAGATGCATCTGAGGATGTTCCCTCCTTCTTTGGCAGGTCCTGGGCCGCAACCCTGTGGCCCAGCCCTGGCTGGCACGCTGCTTAATTCACTATGGTGCCTCTCAATAAAATGAGGGTGAAAAGATGGAGTGGGGCTCTGTGCTGGTGATGATCAATCAGAGCCAGTGGGCCTTAGGCAGCGAGCATGACCTGTCTAGCCTCCCTCTTCCTAGCAGTGCTGTCGGGAGGACTGAACCCCTGCTGCAGAATATTTATGGAGCTGCTGTTTCTTGAGGGTTCCAAAGGTCGGCACGCTGTCTCTGGGGATGCCGCACACATCATCCCGGGTCAGGAACAGCCAGTCTCCCCAGGGATAGAGAGGCCTTAGATTTGTAAGTCATTTCAAAATTAAAAGTTGACAGCATTCTACAGACCCTGCACTGCAGTGTTTGATTTTTTTCAGCTGCGATTAAATGAGCGTAGATTGGATGTGAGGGGAAGTGTGTGAGAGTCGGTGGCTATGAGTGACGGCTTGGATCACAGGAGGGATGCAGCTGGCCACCAGGGGGTTGGGAGTGTGCTTCCTTGGTGGCCCTCGAGGTCCAGGACAGTCCCTCCTGCCCATCATTGGCAGGTGCCAGTCCAATAATGAGGTTTGTGGCTGCTTTGCTTGGAGCGTCCAGTCAAGGTCCGGCCCTCATTACATGAGGCTGGCCCACTGCCTTCCCTCAGGCCAGCAGCTCTAGGTTAGGACCCTGACAGAGCCCTTTGGGTTGGTCTCCCCTAGTATCTGTCCCAAAGGGCTCCCCCACCCGGCCTTTCCATGCCTCTGCTTCCTCATCAGAGCACTGGTATATAGGACCAGGATCAGGACTAGGAGAGGAGCCTGACCTGAGCTTTCACTGTGTAGGGTGATCCTGGGTGAGGGCCACCCCCCACTGAGACTGGGTAGCACCTTGTGTGCAACACACATTGTCTTCCAGGGTGACCCAGACTGTGTGGCCAGTGTGGGCCGAGGGAAGAACTGGAACAAAGATCTTCCTGGCCCTGCCCACTGCCCCTCTCTGCTCCCCGTGGCTGCGAAAGAGTTAGGTTGTTCCATTCTCTCTTCACACGTCCTGTTTCCTTTGAGCAGATATGCCCTTTGAGCATTTCAATTTTAGTGCATTTATGAAGCACCTACTGTGTACAAGGCCACATGGCAGTGCTAGGGACACAGTGTCATGTCTCTGCCCTCTGGAGGCTTCTGTTCCCGAGGGGATGCCAGGTGTAAATAGAGAAAGACGTCCCCGGGGATTTGACTGAGATATGGAGAGCTGCTGGCGCTCTGGGCCTGGGGCTGCGCCAGTAATGTGGAGGCTGCCCTTGGCAGCAGGGGCCAGGACCAGAGCTGCTGGGGCCGTCTTTCCTCTTCTGTGTCATCCCTGGCCAGCAGACCAAGATGGCACCCCTTTGTCTAGGAGCCCCCGAGAAGTGTACGTCAGGTCTGGATGGGACCTGAGAGAGGATCAAGTCTGGTCCCTCTGGACACTGGTGCCCAGAGAGGTAGGGCTTATATGCAGTAAAGCCAGGATTCGAATCCATATCCTCAGCCTCCAAATCGTCGGGCCTTCCCAACATGTCTCTCCTCCCTCCCTCCCTCTCTCCCCTACTTCTCTCTCTCTATGCTTCTCTTTCTCCATCTCTTTGTCTCCCCCCTTTCTCTCCCTCTTCCTCTATCTCTCCATTTCTCAATGACCCAATTTGGTCAGAGGGACCTACAGCCTCTTTCTAGCCCCTGAGAAGGAAGGGTTTATCCAGTCCTGTGGGTCCTAGCACTGTCCCCCTGATGTGTGTCCTTGGGTGTGTGCCCAGCGAGATCTCAGGGTGGTGCTGCCTCTCATCCATGGAGTGACAGGGCAGACTGCGCATTCCCTCTGGGTTTGGGGCCCATAGGGATCTGACTCTTCTTCCCTCCTGTGAACTGACGGACCCTGCTGTGCTTGTTTTTCAGTGCAAATGGTCCAGGAAAGGCTTCCTTCGGACGAGGTGGTGCATCTCTGACTGGTACGTCCTGGCCAGTTCCAGGGGTTAGCAGGGTGCGGGCCCCACATGCACTTTTAGGGTTGGTCTTTTTAGCCACTAGCATCTGGGGGGCCATCCAATGGCAGCCCTGCCTGCCTTTGTTAGGACAGTGGAGACTTTCCTCGAAGGGTTGTGTCCCTTTGTGAGCAGTAAGGACGAGCTTTGCCTCTGGCCTCACCACAAAGGGGCGATGTTGCCTGAGGGCCTGGCCTTTCCCCTTGGGCCCCAAGCCTGACAGAAATGGGCTCTTGCCCCCCGCCAAAATGGGCTCCTGCCCTCCCCAGGAATGGGCTCCTGCCCCCTCCACCTAGATATGAGCTCTTGCTCCCCCAGAAATGGGTTACCACCCCCCCCAATGGGCTTCTGTCCCCCCACCCAGAAATGGGCTCCTGCCCTCCCCAGAAATGGGCTCCTGCCCCCTTCCACGTGGGAAGGGCCTTTATCCCTTTAGACCTGGATGAGTATGTCCGGTTTTTCTTTCCTGTCCTGGCAGCCCTGGACTGTGCACTTTACCAGGATACATCTTCCCCAAGCCCTGCCCGCTCTGCAAGTGGTCCCATGAAAGGCCCTGCCTAGAAGGAGCAGAGAACCTCCCACCCCCGTGTAGTGGATGCCCTCCCACCCTGCCAGCCTGTGGGGGCAGGGGGGGTGGAATAGGGTGGAATGGGCCTAGCTTTTGGTCTTATTTCAGTCACACCCACGGGCAGCTCTGGCTGATAGCCTCCAGCCCGGGAGGAGATGGAAATTGTGTCTACAAGGTATTCCCAAGCCCCCTGATCCCCGGGTCCACGCTGCCTCGTGCAGAGGGATTGATCAGTAGCCATGGCCTGTATCCTGAGTGCCGTGTGACTAAGCTTCCCCCCAGGGTCCTGGCATCATGGCTGTGTGGCCTCCCCAGGGCACCTGGCGGAATGATGGTGGCACCAGGCCATCTACCCCTTTTCTTCCTTGGGCCCTTGCTTGCCTTGCTTGAACCATGGAGGTCATCCTTGGTCTCCCGTCGGGCCATTGTCTGAGCTCTCTGCCTAGGGCAGGCTCTGGCTCCCCATGGCCCATCAGTCAGAGGCACCACCATCATCACTAGACTCGATGGTCCTGGACTCCCCACACTCCGTCTGCCCTCTCCAGCCTTCTGGGAGAAGGGAGACCATGGTCGGATCCCACCTTAATAGCCGGGAGTGCCTGGGCCGAGCTGGTGCCTCTCAGCCTCAGTGCTTCCATCTGTAAGGTGGGGAGATGGAGCACCTGCCACATAGGGTCCCATGGGAGCAGAGGAGGCAGTATATGGCACCTGATGGAGGTCGGCTGGGTCACTGCTCACTTAGCTGCCATGGTACTTCTGGCTGGGTAGAGGGCCTCAGTTTCGCTGGCTGTGTGAGGCCTCTGAGAGCCTTCAGGCTCTGGCCCTGGGGCGCATCTGCCCCTCCTTCACTCCCAGGGTCAGTTCAAGTCCTGCCCCCCAGGGTTTTGGGGAGTGCCAGACCAGACGACCTCTAGGCCTGAGCGTCTCCCTAGCTCTCCGGGAGGCCATGGAAGCTCCCTGTTGTGTTGGAGTGCCTGCTACAGGCCTCAGCAGCGGGTGAAGTGGAAAAGGCTGTCCACAGTGCTCTCACCAGTGCCTTCTTTCCGTCCTGCAGTGCCTTCGACCTGGTGAACATCCACCTTTTCCATGATGCTTCCAATTTGATTGCCTGGGAAACCAGCCCCTCAGTTTATTCCGGAATTCGGCACAAGGCCCTGGGTTACGTGCTTGACCGGTAGGTGTCATTGGCTCCACGCCCTCCTTGCCCTGCCACTCCCTCTAGCAGGATCCACTAGGGACATATTCGAGCCAGCGGCCAGCTCACTTGCTGTTTGAGACAGTGCGAGCAGGAGATGGGGTGGCAGGTTTGGGCAGGGTGTGCATCACTGACCCCCAGGCATCAGGGCCCACATCCACCGAAGCTACGGGGGCTCCTCTGGCGGACCTGGAAATGTGGTGGCAACTTCAGTGGGGCCATGGGTCTCACATATCATGGCTGCCCATCCAGACTTTCTCTGGCGGGGGGCAGGGGGGGCAGTGTCCACTGGTCCCTGTGTCCTCCCAGAGCCGTGAGGGTGAAAGCGGGGAGGGGGGAGCACTGTGGGCATGGACGTGTAAAGCCTGGTGTCCTGGCTTCCCTTTCCTCCTTGGCACAGCGGTGCTGATGGTGCCTCTCTCTGCCATCCCCTCCCCAAAGCCCCGTCCCCTAGCAGTCTCTGGTCCTTCCCTGTGCCCAGGAGGCCCCAAAACTCCCTCCCCTGGCAACTTCTGGTCCTTCCCTGTGCCTAGGAGGCCCTGCTGCCCCTTTCCCCAGTTTCTTTGGCTTAGAGTTGTCCTGGGGGCAAGTTCTCTCTTCCTGGGCATAGTGTATGTCCTATGGTGCCCTGCACCGTCATTCGTGACCCCCAGGGAGCAGCCAAGAGCCTCGGAGGGGACAGTTTCATGTGATAGCCAGGGTCTCTTCCTAGCACTGGGCAGCCCCTCCCATCTGAGCTGAGCTGTCCTGGAAAAGCAGCCCCTTCCCCTCTGGTATCCCTGCTTCTCCCATAGTGAGGGGTGGGAGGGGAGAGGTGAATTCCTGGCCCCCCCACCCCACCCCGTAGTGACTGGGAGAGTTTGGGAATAGCCTGTGGTCAGATCAGGAACAGCTTTTGGGTTCAGGGCACAGGTCTCTCCTCTAACCCTGATCCGGCACCCCCAGCCAGGGGTCCCTGCTGGCCCAGTGAGCGTGGGGGGAGTTGGAGGCCCCTGGGCCTCTCTGTCCCAGCAGGCTGGCCTTGTGTGTCCCCATCCCAGGCCAAGGCCCCTGGCTGTGCCCTTCCCTTCTCTGAAGGCCCAGCTCTGGGGCCAGACCCTCCAGGGGGCCTCCCTTCCCTCCTTACCCACAAGACCCCTCTGTCTGTGTCTTGGCCCCATGGGCCAAGACTCCCTAGCCCTGTTGCACCGGACATTTATGGGTGTGCTGTCCACCAGCTCCCTGCCCGCCCCAGGAATTCTCTCCTGTGTGCCCAGTTTGGGGCTCAGAGCTGGGTCTAGAAAGAAAAGATGAAGATGTGCCTGTCCTCTAGCAGCTCACTATCTACTGGGGGTGTAGGAGGGTTATGCAGAGAGGGCTGATCCCCCCCCCCAGACTGAGCCCCCAGGAAGCTAAAGAGTCTGAGGGACAGAGTGGGGGGCAGGGGCATTCTTGGGATGTGTGTGGGGGAGGGGGAAAGTCTGGGAAGCTCCTTGCTCCAACCCTGGCGCAGACCCTGGTCACCTTGCCTTGGACCATTCCGGTAGCTGCTGGGGGTCTGCTTGCCCTCAGTACGGGTGTGGCCGTGTTACCCCCTCCTCAATAATTTCCCATGGCTGCCCGTGAGCAAACACAGAATGCTCTGTGTGAGACCTCCTGCCCTGCCTGGGGTCGCTGGCTGTCCCTGGGACCCGGGCCCAGCTGCCTCCCCAGCCCCTCAGGGACAGTCATCTGGTGTTCATTTGGTGTGTGGTAACTCAGACACAGAACATCCTCTGGGATGGATGCTCCTCCAGGGCAGGGACTGTCTTTCCCACCTGGGGGTTTTGCCTTCCTCGCCTCCAGTGTGGTGCCTGCTCACAGTGGGCATTTGGCAAATGTCCGTGCTTTGATTGACCGATTGGTCGTGAGGCTGGTCGACCCCCAATTAGCTCAGACTTTAAATGGCCACTCTTCCCTCCGGCTCTAGGGACCCCCTGCGGTCACCAGCCCTCTTCCTGCTCCTCCACCTGGATGCTCGCCTGGCTCCAGGTCTGTGGTTCTGTCCTTCTCTGTCACTTTCCCAAGTTCTCAAGTGTAGGTGATGGCGCGGTGCCCCTGCAGGCCTCATGCTCCCCTGCAGCCGGTCATGAAGTGGTGCCCCCATGAGCTTCATGCTCCCCATGGCAGACCCTCACGGAGCCCACTGTGCATCTTCCTGGGACCTGGGAGGTGTCTGAGCTCTGAGCAGGGCTGGGCTGGAGACCCCCCACGACGCCCCAGGGAGCACGGCCCAGGGGCCAGGCCTGCTTGCTGTGGGGCCACGCATCATTAAAATGTGACCCCCACCAATAGTAGCTCGGGCTGGGGGCGCGAGCGGTGCTGGGGCTTTGCATTCCCGTGAATCGGCCTTTTGAGAGCTCAGCCAGCCGGAGCCAGGGACCTCCAGAGCGCAGCACAAAGGGGGAGTCGGGGGCTCAGTGAATAATGGGCAGCCCCTGTCAGCAGCCACCAGCAGGGTCTTTTCTGCTCCGCTGATGGGGGAGGACAATGCCGAGGAGCTCCCTTTGACGGAACATTGCCACCAACAGTGTCCCCATTCAGAGGCTTTGGGAACCCACGGGCCATTGTGCGCATCCCTCCTACAGACAGCAGGGGACTGGACAGGGCTGCTTCCCCTGCCTCTGATCTGCCCCCAGAGCACCAACCCAAGCCGGATCCTGGGCCGGGCCAGGCTCCCCCTCCGCTGCAGGCTTCCCGCCACTTCAGCCTGCTTCCTTCCACAGAGAGGCTCCAGCCCTGCCCCAGCAGGCCTTTGGATGGAGGCATCCCTTCAGACAGCCTTATTGGAAGGGAGAAGCAGGGGCCAAATCTCCTGGGTGGTCAGCCCAGGTGATGGCCCTGGGCAGCAGCCGGGACCAGGTGGGACCCAGCTTGCTGCTGAGGCGCACAGGGTGATGGCTGCCGAGTGAAGGGAGAGGCGTGCAGAGAGACACAAGGAAAGTAGACCCCACCCCCCAACATATATACTCACACTCACGCTCACATACACACACTCACATATATACATACGTACTCATACACACACGTATACATACATATTCATGCATGCACATTCATACATTCGTGCTCACACACACATTCACACTTGTGCTCACCCATACAGACACATTTGCACTCATGTTCACCCACACACACTAATGCTTACACACTCATACACTCACCCACACACATATATACATCTGTACATACTCATACATACATTCACACTCATGTTCACCCACACACACACACTTACACTCATGCTCACTCACACACACTTGTGCTTACCCACACATATATACATACACACTCATACACACACTCACTCATGCTCACACACACACACACACTCATACACAGTTACCCTCACATGCTCACCCACACACACTCACACACACACACTCACACTCAGTCTCACCCACACATACATACACACTTATACACACACTCACACTCCCCCATACACACGCACATACACACTCACCCATCCTCCTACTGCCAGTCACATGTACATACTCACTGATACACTCACACTCACCCAAACTCTGACACCCACCCACACCCATACCCACACCCACATACACATACACACACACTCTAGAGGTTAAAGGCCCAGATAATTGGTTGATGAAAGCAGATTTGGGCAGGATCACTTGGTACCTTCCCAGACACACCCTGGATGACCCACAGAACTCTGACCCTCAGCTGTTCACATGTGGCTGTCTTGGCTCCAAAGAGGAGGGGATCCCTACCGGGTCTGATCCCCCCCTTGCTGAGGGGTGGAGGCTCCAGAGGGCATGCTGGAGGGGGCCAGGGAGCCCCAGCCCAGCATACTAATGAGCACTTAACACCTCAGCCAGCCCAGCCCTGCCGATCGGGATGGGCAGCCCCCGTGGGCCATGGAAGCTTCCTGAAGCCTTCCACACCATTCAGGTCCGTGAAATGGGATTTTTTTTCACCAGTGACAGAGTTCTTCTGTTCCCTTTTGGAAACAGGGCTGGGTCTTGCTCAACAGAAACATTTTTCCATTCCGACTGTGAAATCCTGGCGTGAAGCAGCCTTTGTGTGCACGATCATTTTCTCACAAATATAGTCCATTGTCAGATTGCTGGAGTTAATTTGATCAACATTGGAGCATTTAACTTTTGTGCCCGCTCAAAGGAGCTGTTTCATGCCCATTTGGGGCATTCAAAAGAGATGATTACCAGAAAAATAATGTGCCCGTGCACAATTGAGAGCAATTAGTTTCCCAGGGAGCGGCGAGTGATGCACGGCCTCCACATAGCTCCCTTTGTCACTCTGTGGATGGTCATCAGTCAACTGTCACCTCGGCTCAAAGACCCCTCCAATCTAAATGTTTCTCTTGAGGCTTTTCCCAGAACGGGCAGATGAATGAGCCAAAGAAAAGCCACTTGGTCTCTAGGCAAAGTAAAACTCTACTCGAAAGATGTGGGTCATTTCAGAAGCCCCCAGAAGTTACCGCAGCATCCTGGCCGCTTCACCCGGAATGTGTGTGTGTGTGTGTGTGTGTGTGTGTGTGTGTAGGGAGTGAGTTATGACTGAGTGAATGTATGTGTGGGGGGGTGGTATTGTGGTATAGGGGTGGGGGTGGCTGCCAGAGCTGTCATTTTGGTAGGGGGGAGGTGCAGCTCTTTGCTCCCTCTCAGCTCTAAGAACTTCAGGTCCTTGGGTCTTAATTCGACCACTTTCCCCAAACCGAAAGCTAACCTGGAATCCTTCCAGCCATCCAGACAGCGCTGGTCACCAGGACCCTGTCCTCAGAGAAGCATCTTGTTCAGGCCTGTGTCTCTCTCTCTCTCTCTCTCTCTCTCTCTCTCTCTCTCTCTCTCTCTCTCTCTCTCTCTCCCTCTCCCCCATTCCCTTTCTCCCTCCCCCTTTCCCGACCCATCTGTTTCTAATTTTAATCACTCTAGAAAATCCCCTCCTGAGAAAATAAGCTTGTGTCGTGTTTTATGTAGCTATACCATACCTAAGTACACACCTATACTTTCACATTTTATATCTGTCTTACATGCACATAATTTAGTCCCCTATCTCATACATGTATATATGCTGCTGTCTTTCATTCCTGAAGAGGACAAGATGACATCTTGGTGCTGGAGTCCAGTGCCAGTGTGCCCAGCCGGGGCTGATCAGCCCAGCACGAGCTCAGAACCCTCCGGCGCAGGTGGGGCACAGGTTGGGCGCAGCGGTCTGTGCGCACTTTGGGGTGGATCCTCTCGCCTTCTCTTCTAGCTCCTTCGTTTCTGCGTCCCACAGAGCACAGCCCCTTCTTGGCTGAGAGCACGCCCCCTTGGGTCTTAATTCAACCACTTTCCCTGGGAACAAGAACACAATGTCCCTGTTCCCCAGAGTAGCCGTGTGTTCCTCTCAGGCCTGTCTCTTGGTGTGATGCTGGGGTGCTTGGGGAGGGAATGAGAGCAAGGGAGAGGTGAAGGAGAGAGGAAGGAAGACAGCTGGGCATGGCCTCGGAGCCTTGCCAGAGAGAAGCTTGGGGCCCAGCCGCGGCCAGGCGGGCATTGTTCTTGTTGGCAACGAGCATTTTCTCTTGTTTGTTTGGGTCAGTTGGGCATGAGAACAGTGCCTGGCTAATGCTTGGGTAGCCAGAAAGGTATGGAAGCAAGCATTTATTAAGCGCCTCCAGTGTACCGGGCACACTGTTGCCACCATCTCCATTCCGGGCCGCATTTGGGCTCATTGAGGCCATTCCTTGGTGTGTTAGCATCCCCGTGATGCTGACTGGCTTCCTGGTTGTGCCCAGTTTGGGGCTGGGATGCCCTGAGCATGCCCTGGGAGGTGGGAGGATCTGTATCTGCCTTGCTCTTCCTGAGGTCAGCCCTGGTCTGGGCGTGGCTGCCATCATGAGCAGCAGGTTCTGCTCACAAATGGATAGGACGGCTCCCCTCCTGCTGATTAATTTACACGCAAATGGAGATAAATTGTTCAGTGTCTTTGGAGATCTCTGCACATAGCTCAGAGTAATGAGCATTTCGGTTGTGGGTTAGGAGAGTGGCCACCATGCTCCCCAGGTTTACCCACATAATCCCAATTTGGAGAAAAGAAAGTTTAATTTTATAAGGTTATATGAGGAAGCATTTTGCCAAAGCATGTACCCCAGTTTTCAGTTCAGAAAATAATCCTCGTAGTTATATGAAATGACTTAACATGGATAAAATTGGTGGGATCCTTTTAATGATGTCCAGTTAGTCAAGAATTGCCTTAACTTAGGGATGGATGTGAGGAGCCCCCATTCTGTGGCCACCTGTGAGCCATGCGCAGATCCTGCCCTGATGTTCTGGCTCTGACCCTTGTAAATGGGTGTTTTGTGATCCTGCTGGGATTAGGGCAGCAGAAATGACTTCAGGAAACCAAGGCAGAAGGGCATGTTGGTTGACCACTGCCTGGGTCCCAGCCTATGGGTGCTGCCAGCCTCACCTGGCCTTGCAGGAGAGGAAACGAGCCCGGGCGTCTGGAGAAGAGTAGTGTCTCATTTCTGTGATTGGCAGGGCAATTGCTTCTTAGTGTCCACGTGGGAATCATCACAGACACAGCTAATTAAAGGTGCGCTCCACTCAGGAAGATGCGAAAGCTTTCCACAGGAGACCCTGTTTGTCCTCATCCTTTCGACAGAAGGGCCTTTCTTGGAAAGACATGATGCTCCTGTATGATGGGGCAACGGCTATTTGGAAAGATCCCCCTTTCTGGAGGCTCAGCTGGGGATGGCCCAGGCTCATGGGGAGGGGGAGCCCCTTCCTTTGTGGAGGCTTGACTGTGGTGGGGGAAGGGGAGACCCCCCCCTTCTAGAAGCTTGGCTAGAGGTGGCCTAGACTTGTGGGGTGGGGAGGGGGAGACCCCCCCCTTCTAGAGGTTTGGCTAGGGGTGGCCTAGACTTGTGAGGTGGGGAGAGGGAGACCCCCTTTCTGGAGGCTCGGCTAGGGGTGGCTCAGGCTTATGGGGAGGGGGAGCCCCTCCCTTTGTGGAGGCTTGACTGTGGTGGGGGAAGGGGAGACCCCTCCTTTCTGGAGGCTCGGCTAGGGGTGGCTCAGGCTCATGGGGAGGGGGAGCCCCCTCCCTTTGTGGAGGCTTGACTGTGGTGGGGGAAGGGGAGACCCCCCCCCTTCTAGAGGCTTGGCTAGGGGTGGCCTAGACTTGTGAGGTGGGGAGAGGGAGACCCCCTTTCTGGAGGCTCAGCCAGGGGTGGCCCAGGCTCATGGGGTGGGCAGGGGCCTCTAGAGCCTGCTTCTGCTACAAGTCCTTAACCTGCAGCCTCCTCCGATGTCAGTAAGTGACAGGTTCTTCCATCATTAGACCCGACTTCTATTACATCAGGCGGCCGTCAGTGTCACAGACCCGTCAAGCCAGAGCAAGGCAGAATTTCCAAGGCCTAAAAAATTGATTTTTATAGCTCTTCTTGTATATTAGGTATATAATATTGATGTGGTCCTTCTTTTAGCCTTAATAGATCCTGACAAGGGAATTAATTTTAAAAAACACAGCATTTTTCCCCCAAATGGCACCATATGGGAATTAAAAATGGCCATCCCAGCTGAGGGAGGCAGCTCTGGCGGGCCCATGATTGCCGAGGCTTTCTGACAACTGTTTTCATCTTGCTGGAGATTGTTGGGTGTTATTAATTGCTGCCGGCTATCCTATCAGAGAGAGTGGGACAGAAATATGATGAAGGTCAGCCTTTTAATGACAGGATTACAGCGTTTGAGACACGCCAGTGAAAACACTTCCATTAGGTCATTTTAGGCGCACTTAGCCTGTCACCGAGGAAGTCTTCCTTGGAACGGATTGTCCTCCCTGGACTCCAGGAGCCTGGAACCCAACCAGAAGCCTGGCCACGGAGCAAGACCAGAAGGGGGGCCAGGGATCCAGAAGCAGCTTTGGTTTACCAGAGCTCGCTCCCCAGTGGTGGTTCAACATCAGGCAAGGCCCAGAACATCATCCTCATGCAGGGTCAGTGTGGTCAGAGGCCTAGAGCCAGCTCCGTGCCCTGCCCCCAGGTCCTTCATCTGCTCCCTGTTCTCAGCCCCAAGGTGTCTGGGGTTTGTTTTCTGCTTTGAGGCAGGTCTCCCTGGCATTGCTATACCGGAGTTGGTAGGGGGAGATCCTCCTGCCTGCCCACCCCATCAGCACCCCCTCAGTGCTTGGCTGCCATTCTGTGTAAATGTGGATGTGTGTTGGCAGCAGTCGCAGCCCCAGGACTGGTTTCTCCTCCTTTTCACTGCTCAGCAGAGCCCCCTCTGTTTCTGTAGCCCCTCTCCCTGTGGTAACCTCTCAGTAACCTTCCCCTGGCCCGCAGGAAGATGCACTCCCCTTGTTGGAAATGGTGGGGCTTCCTAGTGGCCTGGCCTGAGTAGGGGGAGCGCATGCCCTCCATTGTCTCAACCCCAACACCGCTTTCTGAACACTTCAGCGACCACGCAAAATGCCCACATTTTCTCCCTCGTGCACCATCACCCTAGGGGCTAGTTCTGTCAGAGGCCCGCTAAGCTGGCCTGTCGGACAGGAGCTTCAGAGAGCATGGGTGCCCAAGCCGGGCAGGTTTTGCCCTCTCCCCACCCCAGACGGGGTCCCCCAGCCAGGCAGCCAAGGCGGGGCCCGCGAGTCCGGCTGGAGGATGTGGCTGGTGAATGGATGCCGGTGATTTTCTCAGTGCCCCCTCCCTGTTCTGAGCCCTCTCTGTGTGGGCCCAGTCAGGCTGAGGGGGAGGCTGGTTCCAGAGGAGGCCCGGCAGCCTGCCCAGCAGTAGCCCACAGTGGCTAGACCTGTCCTTGGCGTCCTCTTCCTCTGCTGCCCAGAGCTGTCCACATTCAGCAGCCTGACAGAGCTGGGGGTGGGGTGGGTTTTGTTTTGTTTTGTTTTTAAAGGGAAAAAAAGGCCTTTTCAGGAGTGTCGGGTTGGGATGAATTGGCCCGGGAAGCATGTTTATAGACTGAGCTCGGAACTTTGTCTTTGTGTGGGAATGTTGGGGACACGTCCTGGTCTGCCTCAATGAACTGGGCTGCCACGGCTAATGCGGCATCCTGCTGGGGGCGGGGGCAGGGCCAGCCCAGACCTCCCACGGCTCACCATTCAGCGCCAGCTCTAGAGAGACTTTCTCCCTTCCCCCCAATGCTTTCAGTCCCCTTTACAAACAGCAAAGTCAACTTTCTCACCGGAGGCCGAGAAGTGCTTCAGGAAATAATTGTGTAAACAGAAGGTTACCTTCTGACCTGCTATGCCTACCTCCGCTGGGGACAAAACCAGCCAGGCCATCGCATTAGGCATGGTTATTAGTGGGATAATGCGGCCTCGACCCAGCCTACACAGCTCGTGCACGAGGCTGGCTGGCTGGGGGGGCCTCTGTCCTCAGCCCCTCCCTTTCTCTTCTCGGTCAGCGCATTTCTCTGGCCTGTTCGGCTCAGTCCTGGCCATGGCTAAGGAGGGCTCAGAAATGAGCTCTTGGAGAAGCACAGAGACACTGGAGGGACCAGAAAGGAAGCCCTCTGCAGACCTGTTAAGGCAGGTTCGATGTGGTGAGGGCACGGGGGCAGCAGCCTGGTGAAGAAGGGCCCTGAAGGCTGCCCCGTTGGGTCCCAGCAATCTCCTGAGGCAGCCTTGTGCAGCACCTGGTGGAGGTGGGGGGTGGTGAGTGAGGAGCACGGGATACACTGGCAGACTTGGCTGGGGGAAAAGTAGATTGTGAGCTCAGCTTTCTCCTCTCCTTCTTTTGTGTGTTTGCTGCCAGAGATAGCAGAGGCTAAAGGTGATGGAAAGGGAAAAGGTTTCAGTCTTTTTGTTTTCCCTAACAAACCAGTTAAAAAAAAAAAAGCCGGTCCCCCCCCCACCCAAGGTATTCTGTGTGCCCACATGGAGTCCAGCCCCTTCCATAGTGGATTGGCCTGGAGGCCGGCCCCTCCTCCTATGATGGACCTGCATGGAGGCCAGCCCCTCCTCCTATGATGGACCTGTGTGGAGGCTGGCCCCTCTTCCTATGATGGACCTGTGTGGAGGCCGGCCCCTTCCATGGCAGACCCGTGTAAAGGCCAGCCCCTCCAAGGATTTGTCAAAGAAGTGGAAGGCCAGGCATGGCTACTCATGCTCTTTGGGAAGGGCCTTTTGGGACAGTCCTTGGAGTGTCCCTGTCCACATCATTTCTGTCCCTCAGGCCTCAACCCTGCTCAGGGGCAGACCCAGGTGCTGCCCCTGCTTGTGGTTTAGTGCAGGCACAGGCTGTGGGCCACAGGACCCCAAACCCAAGCAGGAGTGCAGCCCAGACGCCGAAGAGCCTGGCAGCCCTACTTGTACCAGCCCCAGAGTCCCGGCGAGTAAAGACAGTGGAGAGAGCACGGAGGGAGGTGGCCTTTGTCCGAGCTGTTGGGAGGGTTACAGGTGACTCCGTCCTTGGTCGCAGGCTGCCCTGAAGAGCCCCAGCTGGGTTTTTCACTTAGAGAAAAGGGTCAGTCTCATCCTGTTGTCTCTGGGGCGGGTGGTACAGGTCACGAGAGAGACACTGGAGGCCTTGGGAGGGTCAGTGAGCGCTCTCCAAGAGGCCTGGTTTAAGTCATCTCCCAGAGAATCACCCCCCCCCATCCCGCCCTCCATGCCCTCTCCTTGGGAAGATTCCAGTCTGTTTGGCCCTCCCCCTCTCCAGCTGCCCAGGAGGCAGGGCGGGGCAGGACCTGGCCATCAGCATGGACCCATTGGCCTTAGTCCTCCATCTGTCCCTCTAGGGATCTGTCAGTCTGTCTGTCAGTCTGTCATTCTGCCGGTCAGTCTATCATTCTGTCTTTTAGTCTGTCATTCTGTCTGTAATTCTGCCTGTCAGTCTGTCATTCTGTCATTCTGCCTGTCAGTCTGTCATTCTGTCTGTCTTTCTGCCTGTCAGTCTATCATTCTGTCTGTCAGTTTGTCATTCTGTCTATCTGTCATTCTGTCAGTTTTCCTGTCAGTTTGTCATTCTGCCTGTCAGTCTGTCATTCTGTCTGTCATTCTGCCTGTCATTCTGTCTGTCTGTCTGATACTGTCAGTCTGTCATTCTGTCAGTCTTCCTGTCAGTCTGTCATTTTGTCTGTCATTCTGCCTGTCAGTCTGTCATTCTGTCAGACTTCCTGTCAGTTTGTCATTCTGTCTGTCTGTCATTCTGCCTGTCGGTCTGTCATCCTGTTATTCTGCCTGTCAGTCTGTCATTCTGTCTGACATTCTGCCTGTCAGTCTGTTATTCTGTCTGACATTCTGCCTGTCAGTCTGTCATTTTGTCTGTCATTCTGCT
The DNA here is from genome assembly GCF_011100635.1 of Trichosurus vulpecula. Classification (NCBI taxonomy): domain Eukaryota; kingdom Metazoa; phylum Chordata; class Mammalia; order Diprotodontia; family Phalangeridae; genus Trichosurus; species Trichosurus vulpecula. The sequence continues at coordinate 1,324,064 of NC_050580.1, read as the reverse complement.
TGTCAGTCTGTCATTCTGTCTGTCTCTCTGTCAGTCTGTCATTCTGTCTATCAGTCTGCATTTCAGTCTGTCAGTCTGTCTGTCAATCTCCATTTCTCCCCATCATTACTCAGTCTGTCCTATAGCTCTTGTACATCTTGAATGTGCTGGTCACTTCATTCTCAGCAGAGTCAAGCAGGTCTCAGAGCATTTTGTGATTCACAGAGTGTTCTCACTACAAGTCGGTTGAGAGTGGGCTGGGCTCAGTATCTTTTCTTGTCTCCATTGTACAGAAGGGCTTCCTGGGGCCCAGATTGGGGTGGCCCCAGCACCCCCAGTGCCTGCTTTGGGCATAGCTAGGACTCCACCCCTGGCTGCTGTCTCCAGGTCTCTTCCTATTTCCAGGTGACCCCATTTCAAGGTCTCCCGAGTGACAGTCACTCCCCCTGCCTTTTTTAGCACTAGCAGAGACTGTGTCAAATATAGCTGGCTGCCAGATGAGGCCACGCACGCCTTCCTAGTGGGTGTCCCCAGCTCCGTGCACAAGAGGGGAGGATGTAGTGGGTGGCCCCTCACCTGGAGCTGCAGGGAAGGGGCCAGGGTCTGTGACTCCGTTGTGGAGGCCGCCCTCTGTGGACCATTCTCTGGTGCTCCTGGAGGAGCTGGCTTCTCCCCATAGCCACGCTGTGATAGAGGCAGCCTCAGTGGGGGGTGGGGGTGGGGGATGACTCCCATTTAACAGGTAAGCAAACTGAGACCCAGAGGATGAAGGGCCTGGCTTGTTAAAGAATGTCTGCTCCTTCATCCTTCTGGGGTTCCTTCCTAGGGGGATGGGAAACTTGAGGCAGGGGGTGCCCTTGCTATCCTGGGGGGGCTTGGGCCCAGCTCATAGAACATCAAAGCTGGATGGAATGGCCCTTGGTCCTTCAGCCAGTCAGTTAAGTAGGGTCCATTGAGCACCTACTGTGTGCCAGCATCCCCCTCCCCACCAGACATTCTGCCCAAGCAGGGTCCACCTTGTGGCCTTTCTCCTTCCAGTCATTCAGATCAATCACCATCAGGGATAACTTGATTCACCAAGCATCTAAGAGAAGTGCTAATGATGAGAGATAGCAGCTCCTAATGCAAAGTGAAAAAAAAACACCTAATCAGCTACAAAGAACAGCTGGTCTAATGCTGGGGGTGCCTCTGCCCCACCCCCCTATACCTCTGCCCCACCCACCCCAGTGCCTCTGCCCCGCCCACCCCAGTGCCTCTGCCCCACCCCCCATACCTCTGCCCCACCCACCCCAGTGCCTCTGCCCCACCCCCAGTGCCTCCGCCCCACCCCACCCCCAGTGCCTCTGCCCCACCCACCCCAGTGCCTCTACCCCACCCCACCAGTGCCTCTGGCTGCTGGGGTGGGGGGAGGAGCTAGGACCCCCAAGCCCTTCTGTCTCTGAGCGGTTGAAAGGGTGGGCTGGGCCCCCACAGAGGCAGTGCCACAGAGAGGAGGGGCCTCTGGCGCTAAACTTTGGTGACTGACAGGGTCTGTGGGGTGAGGGAAAATGAGGAGCTGAGGATCATATAAGGGTTCAAATCTGGGGGAGCAGAAGGTTGGGCCCCTTCAACAGAGCTAGGGAAGTTGGAGGGTCGGGAAGTTCACGATAAGTGACCAGCTCTGCTTTAGGCAGGGTAACTTTTCAGCATCATTGGGACATCTAACCCACCTTCTGCAGGAGGTCTTTCATAGCACACACACACACACACTTCATACACACACACCACTTACTCCAAAATTTGTGCTCTCCACACCACCCAGGCCACCTTCCCTCCACTCCAAATGAGAGAGGCCTGGGAGGCAGGCATTGGGTGGCAAGGGGCTTCCAGGGCCTGGACTTGGCATGTCAGGCTGAGCAGGACAAGGGACAGGGCAAGGAGGAGACTGGAGAATAGATAGAGCTAGCTGAGCCAGGGCCAAAGCTGTGGCCTGGGAGAGACCTGAGGGGAGTAATGGTCTCACTGGGTTTAAGAAGGAGGAATCCTGGGGAGCCATGGAGGTCTGACCACTCCTATCTAAAACTTTGTGAGGTCTCAGCTTGGGTACCCAGGGAAGGATTCCAATCTCCTCTCCACCCCCACCGCCCCCCATCTCCAGCCTCTTCACTCTATGCTCCCTGATTCCAAGAACTATTAGCCCTGTTTCCAGGCTCAGAAGTCCCACGGTAATGCAGTGATAGCTCATAGGCTTCATCTCAGGGCCTCTGAGTCCTTGGCCAGAGCGTGCCAAGTCACTGTAACCCAGCCCTTCTTGCCTTGATAGCCTGGACATGACTCACACAGAGGGAGAGCCATAAAGACCTCGTTGCCCAGTGATGCACCCGCCTTTGGCAGTAGTCAATGAGATGAAGCAGCCTTGGAGTCACCCCACTGTGGTGCCACCCTACTGGCCTCCGTCTTCCCTTCCCAAAGTTCAGTGCCCTCATCTCTAAGATGGGGATGAGCAGATCCCTGATGGCCCTTCTCAGGGCTGCCATGGGAGGATCACGGGATCTGGGTAAAGTCTTTCACAAAACTCAAGAGTGGTTAGAAATGTCTGGGACCTTTACCATCCTATTTTTACCCCTGAAGGCCAAAACCTCTCATTGAGGTCCTACCAGCTTCTAGGGCCAATTGCAGCCTTGTCTGAGGGGAAGGGGCTTCTGTCCAGACTGGAGCAGTGACCTGAGATAGCAGTAGGGGCAGAGTGGGGGTGGGGTGGGAAGGGTGTGCCCCAGCCCACATTTCGGCAGCCCACAGAGGGCATTGTTGGAGGGCCACAGCTGTTCCCCTTGGGGATATTGGGCTCAGGATCTTTCTTCCCCCTCCAGCCTTCTCTAAATTAGACCCTTTTGGAAAGGTTTCCATTTCCAGGCTCACTTTTCTGTCTGGGCAGTTGGCTTGTTCTCCTGTGTGTCAACAGGAAGTTGCTATGTCTTTGTGCCAGCTGGTGAGAGCTGGAGAAGCCCTGGGGGCAGCAGGCAGAACTCTGCCCACTGCGTGTCCATGTTAGGGGAAGACCCTCAGTGGGGAGGGGGAGAGCTTGCCCTAAGCATCTACCTATCAATGTCATGCTAGGGTTCTAAATTCTCATCTCCTCATCTTGAAAACCATTTTGGTTTCTAATCTGTAGTGATCACATCTGTTCCAAGCCCCCCACGGTCTATGCAAGGGTGGGAAGGCATGGGCATCTCCCCTGTCGTGTAGGGCAAATGGATCTCCTTCCAAAGCTCAGCCTCTCAGCAAGGTGTGAGGAAACACTCTTCTCAGGAGATACCCTTGGCCCCCCAACAGAGCATCCCAGTCTGGAGGGGATCCTCAGGCCTTCTGATGGGTCAGCACCAGAGGCTCTGAACAAAGCCAGACCTAATGGGCCTGTCCAGCCCATGAGAGGTGACCCATAACCATGACTGTGGCAGCCTCAGGATGACTGAAGGGGTCTCCAAGGCCTGGCTGCTTCAGAGGGTCAGGTGTGAGGAAAGGGAGGCTAGGTCCATTGCCACAGGCTTGGCTTGCCTGTGCCTATGGTGGGCAGCCACAGCAAGCTCTGGGGGCTCCCAAGTGCTTTGTCTGTCCCAGGCAGGGTTTGTTCTTCCTGAGAAAGAATGACTGGCTTCTTGCAGGAGAAATCTCTTCAGGTTGTCACTGTCAGACCTCTCTTGGGTAGGAATTTATCAGTTGAGTAATCTCTGGGATATGGATTGTCATGGCTTTAAAAGCGGCATGTTTCTGGAGTGAGGCCAGAGCTTAGCAGCCTGCAAATTTCCAAGTGTGACCGATCTGTGCAGATTTCAGGGTGTTTTCAGCCCTCCCTCCTCTCTGGGCTGGTCTGAGAGCCCAAAGTGGCCAAGGTAGCCCCTCCCCCTAATTAGTTCCTTGTTCCCTCCAGCCAGCTCCTGTCCTTTTCCCAGGGACCCATGGGGAATACACAGGGGTTGCCCCCATGCCCACGTTTTCAGAGAGAGTAGAGGCTCTGGGAGACCTTCATTCCTAAATGTTAGCCCAAGGCCTGGACTTAGGTCTGGTTGTCTCTTCCTCCCAGAGAATGCTCCATCTGCTGTCACTGTGCTGGACCCCCTTCATGGCTGCCTCCTTGGCCTCTTGGAGCCCGGGCTTGGAGTTAGGTCACACAGCACCTCCTCTAGGAGGCCTGTCCTGATTCCTCCCCACATCTGTGGATCCTCTGCCTGGCTTGGAGCAAATGTACATTGTCCCTTCTGCAGAGAGCATGGGCTGCTTGAGGCGATGACAAGGGCAGCTTCATTCTGGGAGGGGTCCGCACACAGTAGGCGCCTCATGAATCCCCCCTTGGTCGGCTGCTGTGGGAATGAGTGCCCTGCATGTGTAACGAGGCACTTATCTTCTCTTTCAGAATCATCGACCAGCGGTTTGAGAAGGTGTCGTACTTTGTCTTTGGAGATTTCAACTTCCGACTGGACTCCCGATCCGTGGTGGAGGTGGGCATGTCCTGGTACTTGTTGGGGGTGGGGTGGGGTGGGGCTGCACTCATGAGGAGCCTCGGGCAAGCGTCCTCAGGATGGAGGGTGCACACTCCTCTGAGCTGGGCCGGGGGAGGCCTTGCTCTGGCTGCTGCCTCCCAAGACTCTCGGCTGTTGGCTCAGAGTCTTGCTGGGAGGCTTTCCTGGTCAGAGCTTCTTCATGGTCCTTCTGTGGGCACATTCTGCTGCTGGGAATTCCTGAGGCCCCCTAGAAAGCCTTGCAGGGGTGGGGTCTTTGGTTTGGAAGTGGAAAGGACCAATTTATTATTGGCTCCCATACCCACAGCTTCCTCACGTGTATGGGTGTGTGTGTGTGTGTGTGTGTGTGTGAGAGAGAGACAGACAGACAGACAGACAGACAGAGACCACCAAGGATTTGTGGCCTTTGGTGGGGAGAGGAGGTTTAACGCGCTGCCATGAGGTGTCCCTCTGGGTTTGCTGAGATGGTGCGATGCTATGTCAGCCTCCCTGCCAAGGTTGGGAACTTCATCCCTCCCAGATGCTGTCAGGCATATTCTCTGGTGCTGATGAGACTTCTCCTGGTCTGGACACTGGCCTGGAAGCGGCTTTTCCCTGCAAGCCTCCCTTTGTCCTGCCTCAGAAGGACACACATGCAAATGGAGGGAGGGGACGAGTGGGTGTGTAAAACCAGACAGTGAAAGCTCCAGATGGACTGGAGGGCGAGCCTGCCTCAGAGACAGCCCTGGGTTCAAGTCCTAGCCCTGCCTGTCACTGGCTGGGTGGGGTGGGGTGGGCCTCTCTGTGCCCTTGGGAGCTCCAGACTGAGAGTTTCAGAGACTCTCCCTACACGGATGAAGTCAAAGGTCTAGTTGAAAGAACAGTAATTACTTTCCATTGGGGGTCTCAAGTTTAATCTCTTTTTCCTTCGCCTCCCCTGCCCTCTCCTCTCCTTGGACACCCACCCTCTCAGCCTCCTGGGCTTTGATCCTTGATCAGTGGGCACTCACTCTCCAGAGGTCTGATCACCCTCTCCCTGGTCTGGCCACCACCTCTGCAGCGATAGCAGTTGGTCCACACATGTGGTGAGAACCTGAGTCGGTCCCCCCAAGTCCTTGGACCTTCAACAGCTCTGGACACAGTGTTGGCCAACAGCCAGGATGTCCCCGCCATGGCCGGCCCTCTGGACAAAAAGGAGAGACTTGGCCCATTCACAGATTAAAGTGAAGAAGAGGTCACAGAGATGGGATTTCCTTCCTCCAGTTGTGGCCCGGAAAACCCACATGCAAGCTGACCCATGGCCACTGCTGTCTGTTTGTCGCTAAGACCAGACGTTCCTTAGAACCTGCTTGTTCCAGGAGGAGCCCAGGGTTGGCATAACGTTCGTCTTCCCAAATGTGCCTACTTCAGGAAGACCCAGCCAGCACAGCGCCATGTTATGTTTATGCGGTGAAGTGGTACACGCCTCAATTGGCGAGGCTGGACCCCCATGAGAGATAATGTAAAGAATAATGGGAAACCAGCGAGACTAACGAGCCTGTAAATCCTCATGGGCCTTCTGGTGACATCATCAACTCTCTAAGCAGGGCTGGAGAATTACAGCCATGGCTATCTGTGTCCCTCTATTGATTAACTCAGAGGAAGAGTTATGGCGGGCTTCCCTATTAAATACGGCACCTTGGAAACATGGAATTGGAGGGCAAAATCTCAGTGAGTTTTCAGAGGCCCTCTGGATGCTCTCCAGAGAGGCTAAGGCCGGAATCATCCGGTTCCGGTCCATGGTCCATGGCATCCAGACACAGGAAGGAGCTTCCTGTCCACGGGGGCTTCCTTAGCACTCCTCTGGCCCACCCCCTTAGTACCATGTTGCCTAGTTTGCCCTAGTCTTGCCCCCTGGGCCCCATTGTGCAGATTCACCTTGCCTCCCACCTGGCCCAGCACATTGGAATCCACATCTCCCTTCTGGCTGGTTAGAGAGAGACTCAGAGGACTCATAGAGATGGCTGAAAGGGACTCTTACGTTGATAACTTCTCTTCCTGTCCAGTTCCAGAGCTGGTGCTTAAGAACCCTGGGAGGGAAGAACAGGCCAGGCAGCTTCTTCCTAGGTCTCTTGTCCCCAAAGAGCCTGACACCTTCAGCTCAGGGAGGGAGATGGAGAGGTGGGAAAGAGATGTGGGGGGAGGGTCCAAGGGAAGGAAGACCGCCAAGGTGCCAGCCCTTCTCCCTACCCAGCTCTTTGCTCATCTAAACACTCCTCCCAGAAAAAAATATAATAGGCAGGAAATTGAGGAACTGAGAATTGTAGATGTAAGGGAAGGATTTCTATGGGTGCTTCTCCAGATGGTACAGGAAGGAGGAAGAGACAGACTCTGGAAGGCCTAGAGGACCACAGACCTGATTAGGAGAAGATTGTCCCAGGCCAGGCCCAGGGGCTTGGTAAACCCTGTGGTGCCTGTGAGCTGAGGGTAGACCCTCCTCCTCCCAGAGGCATACTGGCCTAGGCTCAGAGTTGTCCAAGGGCCCCATGTGGGTGTGACTCCATACCCAGGCTTTTAAGGAGCCCCCTCCATGTGGCTTCACCAGGAGATCCCAAAGCACTCCAAGTCTTGGGTGGGACCAGGGCAGAACGAATGAGCACCACCAAGCCACCTCTCTGTGTGGCTGGGGTCTCTTCTTCCCAGCTCTGCCGTGACCTCTCAGCCGGGCCCATCAGCTGTGCCAGAGACCAGGGTCCCGTGGTGACTTCCTACCAGCATCCCAGGATCATTGACTGAGGGTTCAAAAGACCACTGACTGTAACTTCTCCTTCCTATAGTTGAGGTCCCAAGGGGAGCAACAGAGGCAGGGATCAAACCCAGCTCATCCAAACCCAGACCCACTGAACACTCCCTGAACCACTCCCAGGCTGGGCCTTGCTGTAGCTCTTCCTCTGTCCTGTCTCTTCCTTCATCAGTCTAGCCCAGCCAGAGAGAGACTCTAAGTTGCAGGAAATTGGGACAAAGTTTCATTTCATTTGTCTGATTTTCCCTTTTTTATTCTCCTCTTCACTTAACAAGATCATTGTGCTTGTCTGGAGAGCCTTCCTGAGACAGGAACAAGCATTTCCAGGCTGGAATGTGTCCTCCCTGAGCATGTGCCCTCTGTGAACATAAGTCCTCCGGGAGCCACACACCCTCTGTAAGCACATACCCACCCTGTGCAGAAATTATGAGAGGTGAGAGAAATTGGTGCATTTTCAAAAAGGAAATGAGTGGCTTTATCGATGGAGCCCTGATGTGTCTGTGCCTTTGCTAAAACAGGCTCTGGCTCCCACCGAGCCGAGTGACATTGGGAAGTCAGATGGCAGAACTCCAGCCTTAATTGACAATAAAAACCATAATCAGCATCATGCATTTATAGAGTCCCTTCCTCTGCACAGGTCAATTAATAGGAGATAAATCATTAGCATTCCATATATTAAACATTTTTATGTGAGCCTTAATCTGAAGTTGTATTGATTGCTCCATGAGGAAATTCTCCTTTCGCGATGTTGGAGAAATCCGGGCAGGATCAATAAAGCAGCGCTAGGCTGCCGTGAGGCAGAGCTTCGAGCACATGCCTGGGGAGAAAGCAGGATGGACCGAGGAGGAGGTGGATGGACGCTGCCCCACTGCAGCCTGTGACCCTGAGCACGCGGGATGGGACCGAAGAGGAGGAGGAGGAGGAGGAGGGAGAGAGCCGGCTGTCACGGGAGCCTGGGCGGGCTCCACGAGGTGCCGCTGGTGGACATTTCCTAACCTTTGAAGGACGAGAAGCCTACCGGGAATCGATAAAGCCTGACAGAAGAAGAGATTTTCCTCTTTCAAAGAACCCAGAATTCTCTGGGTAAACAACCACCACCTCGGAGTACAGACTGAAGCCCGGAGTGCCGAGCGCAGACAGGTCCTAGGCAGAGTCCAGGCTTTGGTGGCCAGCGAAGCTTGGTTCAGACGCCTCCGGGCAGCGTTGGTCTCCGAACTCTACAACCAACTTTGTCCTCCCTTCTTTGCTGGCCTCCCCAAAGGCCGGACTGGAAGGGACTGTAGCCGACTCCTCCCCAGGGACCCCGGCTCGGATGAGTCCCACTGAGGGGATGAGCTGATTGCCAGGATTCCGTGGAACGGCGGGGCTTGCCATCTTGGGCCTGGGTGCACCACGCAGTGCCGCGCTGCACCAAGATGGCCTCACGAGGGAGAGCTCTCACCGTCACTGCGCATCCCCTGAAGGCGCCTGCTGGCAGTGGCCACGCAGTTTTATGTCCTCCCATCCCACCCACCGAGAGTGGCGCTGGCGCTTTCCCAAGACAGGGAGAAAAATCAATCCTCCATAATTGTATTGTTTGCTCAAGAAATATATAAATGTGTCGGTGAGGTGCGCCTTGATTGGGGGTCGTTTGTTATCGGGGCTGTCTCTCCCGCGCCCCTGCTGACACCCGGCAGAGCAGACAGTTTAATTGGATATTATTTGCACACAATTTGTCCTTGAAGGAAGCAAACACACTTTTGAAAGAAAGAGTGAAATCTGCCTTTGGGCCATTCTCTGGCAAGTTTGTCCTGGGAATTAGAAACTGAATGCCAGATAAAGATGACCTCTCCATCTCTGCTGGAGACATGGGGGGAAGGGGGGAACTGTGTGCGGGGCACTGGGCTTAAGCACTTGACAAATTTGATCTCATTTGCTCCTCACATCAACCCTGGGAGAGTGGTATTATTATTAGGCTCATTTTGCAGTTAAAGAAACTGAGGCAAGCAAGGTGAAGTGACTTACCCAGGGTCACACAGCTAGCAAGCATCTGAGGCTGAATTTGAGCTCCTGGTCTTCCTGACTGCAGGCCCAGCACTCTGTGCATGGCAATGCCTGCTTGCTGCCCCAGTAAGCCCCAATTAGAGCTTGGTGGTGGCTTGGCCACCCTCCCTCCCCCAACCAGCTCCCCAGCTCTTCCTAGGACTGGGGCCCCCTCCGACCCCTGACTGAGAAGCCTGGGTAGAGATGGAGCAGGATGAATAATGGGATGGATCCGCTCTCCCAGGGCCCCAGCATTTGACCTGATGAACCAGGTATAAGCAAGTAAATGCACTTCTGGCCTTTGTCCTCAGCCATTCATGGACTGCCCAGAGCTGGAAGGCTGCCCCTCCTGGGCAGGGCAGGCACTGCTCTGACTGAGCTCCCCTTGTGCCCTTCTTTTCCACCAGGTTGGGCAGGGTCTGAGGGGAAAACCAAGGGAAGTGGGTGATAGGGTGCCTCATCCAAGGAGCAGAGAATAGGCCAGTGGGGCTGGAGCTGAGAGAGGCTTCAAAGGGCATGTGTGCATTCGAGGTTTTAAGAGAGCCCATGAGGAGCCAGTGGCCGAGTCAGGAAGGATGGGCCACGATCCACACCTAAGGGAGATCTCTCCAGTCTGTGGAAGGTGGGCTGGGGTGGGGAGGGCCTTGGCCAGGGATTCCTGTCAGGAGGCTCAGTTATCTGCCTGAGGGATGACCAGTGCTTGGGTAGGCCATGGCATGGTGTCAGAAAGGAAGGTTTGTCAGGTGGGCGTGTAAGTGAGGGGTCCAGGGTACTGCTGCTCTTAGGAGCCTGAGACTCTGGCAGTGGTGTGGACAGAAGAAGGGCTGGGCCTACAGGAGGACAGAGAGGAGCTTCCATTGTAAATGTGTTTAAGTCATTGCTGGGAAACCTGTGAGATGTTCAGTAGACCGTCGGTGGTACTCAGGAACAGCCCAGGGCTGGGGGTCTAGACCGGGATCATCTGCATGGAGATGATGGTTAAAGCCATGGGAGCTGATGAGGCCACCAGGGGGCCCCCACTCATAACAAGGGGGGCCAGGAGATGGTAAAGGGTCCCCCACGCATAACAAGGAGGGGTCAGGAGAGGGTGAAGGGTCTCTCCAGCCACAGTGAGGAGCTGTACTCTGCAGAGGAAGCCTTCTTTGCCTTGCCATGGCATAGGGCACTCCCCATGCCCAACCCAAGGCTCACAGATGGCTTCCCCAGGGGTGCTGGTGGTAAGTCATGGCTCTGAGAGGAGTTGAGATATAAGAGATCATGATGCCGTTGAAGACCAGGCTTTTTTTTTTTTTCATACCTGAGCCTTGTCCCCAGAGGTGGACCGGACAGTGTATTAGCAGCCCTGAGGGCAGCAGGAGACTTTAATCACTGCTCATGGCAGCTGCCCCAGGACAGGCTCTGGCTGTCCCATTACCCGGCCCCTCAGCTGCTCCGCTGACATCCCTGCTTCTGGGCTGAGGCTGCCAGGCTTCCTGGCAAGATTCATTGGAGGTTAATTAAATCCATCTTCAAAACAACGAGGGGCCAATGAGCCGTGTCCTCGTTGTACTAGTAAATTAAAGGATGTGATTGTTTCGTCCGGGAGCCGCCTCCTGAATGGCTCGTCCTTGGGCTGCCAGCTTCCAGCCGCCCCACGAGGGTCCCAGAGACCGCGACGGTCACCCAGCTTCTCATTTGTGACCGCAGCCGAAGACGACACCGTCAGCGGCCGGCCCGGACCCTCGGGACTCTCCAGGACTCGGTGACGCGAGAGCCACCCCGTTGGTGAAGTCAGAGGGCACGAGTCCCTCCAGGAATAAGCAGCTTCTCTCATTTCAGATGCAAATTGAACAGAAAAGATGATACTTTGATCAAATTTGGCACAGCTTGGGCCATAATTAAAACATACACAAATTAAATGCAATTATCTGGTGCTCCCTAACAGGTCGGCCCGTCATTGCACCAATTAATGCCGCAGCCTGTGAGCTCGGAGCTGCATGCGTCTGCAATTGTTCCCTGGGCAGCTGGGAGGCTCAGCTGGGCCACAGTGACAAAGAGTGACGGCCGTACCAGCGGCTCCCATCACCGCAGCGGCTCCCGTCACCGCGTGGCCCCAGCTCGGATGAGCGCTGGCCACACCTGCCATTCATCACCTAGCTGACAGCGAGCCAGCGTGATGGACGCGCCGGGCTGGAGCCTTTTGTTGCTTTCTTTAAATTTAACGAGCTGCTCGGTAGTGACAGGCAGGCACAGAGCCCCATATGGGCGGGCTGGGGTCCCTGCTCCAGGGCTCCTGGCGAGATGTGGCTTTAGCATCAGGGAAGCGCCCATGCTGAGCAGGCCTGGGAGGGACACTGTGGAGGGAGATTTGAACCCTGCCCTCAGGCAGCTCAGGGAGGCTAGGGCAGAATCTCTTCTCTCTCCTCTTCTGTCCCCTCCCCTTTCCCTCCCCCCTCCCCACCCTCCTCCTCCCCTCCTCTTTGCCTCCCCTTCTTTCTCTCTCTCTCTCTCTCTCTCTCTCTCTCTCTCTCTCTCTCTCTCTCTCTTTCTCTTTCTGTCTCTCTCTCTCTCTTCCTCTCCTCTCCCCTCCTCTCCCTCTCCTCTCTCTCCTCTCTTCTCTCTCTCCTCCCCTCCCCCCTCTCTTCCTCCCCTTCCACTCTCCCCTCTCCTCCTCCCCTTCTACTCTCCCCTCTTCTCCTCCCCTCGCCCCTCTCTCTCCCTCCCCTCTGCTCCTCTTCTCTCTTCTTGCCTCATCTCCCCCACCAACCCCAAGGACATAGTACCAATATGACAAGTATTTCCATAAGAGGTAGGTGGCAGTTTTAGCAAGGTCTGGAGGAGAGGTGATCTCCAGTTGGGGCAGTCAGGGAAGACCACCTAAGAGTTTTAAAGACATGGCCAGACTGTATCAGTCAGAAAAAGAGGAAAGAGTCTCCCTGACTTTGGGAAAATAAAGGCGGGGAAGAGGGCATGGAGTGAGCCAGATGTTGGAAAACAGGGAGTGGCCCAGTACAAGGTGCTGCTGACAAGATAGCCTTGTATGCTGGTCTAAGAAATTTGCCATTAGGAGGCAGTAGGGAGCAAAGGGGGGCATCCAAAGAGAATCGGGGCATGCTAAGCCCTGTGCCTGGGGAGGGAATCCGGGCCTGGGCTGAAGAGCAGGCTGGAGGCCGACACATAGAGGTGTCGATGGCGCTTCTGACATCACCGAGGAGGCCATGTAGGAGGAGACCCCAGATGGGTAGTGAGGAAGCCGAGCTGCTGATGGCAGATAGGGCCCTGCCCTGGCACCTGTGGCTCAGCAGGCTCCAGATGAGCTCCTTCACCCCCTGGCACCAAGGGCTAGCATGGTGAGGGGCCACACCAGCTGGCGTGGTGAGGGGCTGCTGCAGGTCCAGTGGGGGTCCATAATCGAAGGTGGGGGGCTGCTGCGTGCCCCCCTTCCCTCTCAGCCAGCCCCAGCCTGGCACTGTTGCTCATTGCCCTGAGATTGGATCCAGAGGGGGGCCCAGCATGGACCCCACCCTGGAGGCCACCTTCCCTTGCAAAGAAAAGACCTTGGTAGAGTCTGACTTTAATGCCAACTCTATCAGAACCTGAGGGTAGCTCATCGAGGGCCCCCAGGTCTGCTGGGGGGGAGGACCCCACAGGCATGTGACCCTCCTGCCCCTCCCACAAACCCAGAGACTTGTGAGTAATGGTCCCCAGGACTGTCCTGAAGGTGTGGGAGGAGAAGGCAGAAAGAGGAAAGGTGTTTTGGTGGCCAGGGCTGTTTTTCTCAGCGGGTGGCACATGAGACCCAGAGCTCTTGGGAGGCCACTCAGTGCTGACCTGATGGCCAGGTGGACCCAGGTCCAAGGTGCTTGGGAGAACCTCTCTGAGACCCTACCTTGGGACAACAGCACCAAATCCCGAATGTTTGGTGGATGGAAGCCTCAGGGAGGATTGGTGCCAGTGGACCCTGGGTGTCACCCACCAGGATTCTTTGGGAAGCCAGCCTCCGAGCAGACCCAGGGCAGTGAGAATGCTGAGCCGGGGCATCTGCTCACCCAAAGGCATCTCTGGGCAAACCCTGTAGGGCATGAACTGGAACAGCCTGCCATGCCCCAAGGGAGGGCAAAGACAGAGGCCCAGGTGGCCTGACCATCTCCTTCTGCCCCTCTGAGGTACCCAGCAAGGCCAAAGGTCTGAGACAAGATCGTTGGGAAGTGCCAGGCTCTGCTGACATATAAACCCACCACTAAAAGCTGGGTACAAAAAAGCTCACCATATTATCCCACCAGCTCCCCCCCAGAGCCTGGGCTGTCCAGGGCAGATGCCCGAGAGCCAGGCTGCCACCCGCACCCCCTCAGGAAGCCATACTTGGGGCGAGTGGGCCCCTGGGAGGCTCCCAGGTAAAAGCTGCAGGGAGGGCAGATGGGCACAACCCCCGTGAGCAGAGAATGCCAAGCCAGTGGTACCCGTGGGGCAGAGCAAGGGACAGATGCTTGGGCCTGCAATCTGTCCTTGCACTGCCCAAGGTTTTGGGGGAGGAGGTGGTGGGATCTTCATCACATGTTGTTTTTTGAACCCACAGTTAACAATCCAAAGGCTAGAAGGCAGATTTGTTACAGACACTGACATAAACATCTCCTCATAATAGCGTCTTTTCATTGACTGCATCCCCGCGTCCGTCCCAGCAGCTTGAGGACACAAGAGGCCCTTTGTGGGCCAGGATAATGGCTGCACAGTGATGTCAGCCCCTCAGGGGCCCCTGCAGTCTGGGGTCCCTCTCCCCAGTCAGGCCGAGGGGCCCTCCTCTCTTGGGGCTGGAGGAATTGGCCCACAGGCCCCAGACACTCATCCCATGCTCTGGTAGGGAGTGGGATCTGGGATAAAGGAACGACCCATGAGCAGAGCCCAGGAGCCAAGGGGTCAGCGGAGGCTTTGCAGTGGCGTGGTGACAGCCTGGCCAGCCAGCTTCCTGGGGAGCAGGGGGAAGGTGGAGCCCCCAGGCAGCCCCAGTGATGGCCTCCATTGAGGGGTAGAATGGATGAGCCTTTTATGGAAATGTCTCTTCATCCAACAATCCCCAGATTGCTTTTATTGATAGCCGTCTGATGCTTTGATGCTTGTGATGATCCATGATTCCTTGGTGGGGGCAGGCACCCCTTGCATCCTCATGAGCTTCGGTGTCAGAGACATCTATCACAGGGGCGGGCAGCCAGGGGACAAGCTCAGCCTGGTCCTCCAAGGATGCGGACAGTGGGCCTCTGCTGGGCTGGGCCCTCCAGCTCCTGTAGTGCCTCACTCTCACCATGGAAGCCTTGGATGAGGCCACCATCTTTGTCTAGCAGCAACACCACCTTCTGGTCGGTTTGGCGGCGCTTTCTGCAAGAGCAGCATCATTCTCTCCTCATGTCCCACCTGCCATCCATGCATATCTAGTCAGTTCCCAGATCTGATTGTGCCACCTTCCCAAAGTCCCTCACACTCAGCCCTTTCTCTGCAGTTGCTCTAGTCCAGGCCCTCGACTCCTCCTGCCTGGACGGTCTTCCTGGCTCATGTCTCTCCCTACTCCCCACACAGGTGATGTCCTCGAAACCCCTGGCTGGTGACCTTCTGTGGGTCCCGATTCCTTCTGGCATTTAAAGCTCCTTACCCCTCTCAGTGCACTGATTGGTCTGGCCAGGCTCTCCCTAGGATTGAGCCATCACCCCTGCCTGGAACACCCTCCCCCAGCCCTTTGGCTCTGGGACCACCCCCTGCACAGATCCTCATGTCTGTTTTCTCTCCCTTCTGTATCTGCATGATTCTCCACCAAAAGAGTGTCCACTCCTAGTGGGCAGGGGCCCTCTGGGCGCTCTCTTTCTCCCACCTAGCAAGGGGCAGGACACATAGGTGAATCGATGGCCAATTGGTGCTGCCAGCACCCAGTTCTGGAGGGCAGCCCGGGGAGCTTGGAGCTCTTTCCTTTCCTGTTTGAAGTCCTGGCACCATTGTCCCCCAAAGGGCTGGCGCCAGTGTGTTCTCTTGAAGAAGAGGAACCAGGCCCCGGCTCCTACCAATACCCAGGATACCATGGGTGTTCTGTCCTCATCAGGAAGCTGACCCAGTGCTCAGGGGCATGGAGACCCCAGCCAGGGTAGCCTGGAGACCCCAACTCAGTGACCATGCATTAAGCGCCTGCTGTGCATCAGAAGCTGTCCAGAGATGGAAATGACATGGCCTCTGCCCCAAAGTGCTGCCGGTATGCTGGTCAGAACATGGCTGAGCAGCCCTGCTCCATGGCTGTCTTGTCCCATGTCTCTGCCTCCTCAGATGGTCCTCACAGGGGAAGACTCCAGGCCAGGGCTCGTGGGGAGCAGGAGAGGAGAGCCAGGCATGTGGACCTGGGGGACAGTCTAGGCAAAGAGCCGGTGGCAGGAGACAGGATGCTCCAGAGGTGTGGCCTTGATAAAAAAAACTGTGCCTCAAAGACTCAAGAGAATGGCCGTTGCTGGAGACTCTCCGGAGAGGCCCATTTCCAGATTCCCAGGCAGGTGTCCTCACTGCTGCTCCGGTTCAGGGGGCAGGAGCAGAAATCTCCTGGGCCCAGGGCGTGCACCATCGCCTTTTCACCAACCCCAGAGTGACACAGAAGGAGATGAGCATTTATCAAGCACTGACTTAGGGTAGCTGGGGCAGGGGGTGGGGGGGTGGGGGGCAGCGCGCCACAGTGCCCAGAGCACCAGACCTGGAGTCGTGAAGACTCATCTCCTTGAGTTCAAATACAGCTTCAGACACTTACTAGCTGTGTGATCCTGGGCAGGTCACTTTACCCTGTTTGACTCAGTTTCCTTACCTGTAAAATTGGCTGAAGAAGGAAATGGAGAACTCGTCCAGTATCTGTGCCAAGAAAACCCCACATGGGGTCATGGAGAGTCAGACACAACTGAACAAGTGCCTACTACATGCCGGGCACAGTGCTGAGGGCTTCACTGATAGGATCTCTCTTGATCATCACCACAGCCCTGGCAGGGTTGCGCTCATGGTCCCCGTTTCATGGTTGAGGAAGCTGAGTCAGACAGCGAGGGAAAGCCCAGCGCTGTAGCCCCTGGCCACCAGTTGGATGTTTGCACTCACCCTGGCCACCTCTCGGTTCACCCCCCTGTCGCATTGGACCCTAGTACACAGATGATCCCGTTCATGGAGCTGGGAGATTTTGAGCTTGTCGTGAAATGGTCATTTTTAATCTCCCAAGTCTCCGTCCGGGAGTATCCCTTGGGGCACTGGAAGCGGGGAGGGTCCTTCATCCCCCGTGGTCCTGATGATCAGAAGCAGAGCCCACCCTGTGCTCCATCACGCTGAACACACTGGCAGCCCTCTGAGGACAGGGGCTCTCAGCACCGCAGAAGCCACCTGGGCAGAGGGACATAGGGACCAGTGGGACGCAGGGAGGCTTCCTCGGTGGTCCAAGCCCATCAGAACTGTTGGGGCTTGGGAATCGGGTTTTCTGGAGAACAGGCAGTTCTGGGGGCAGGGGACGCAGGGCACCAGAACTTTAGCAAGTAGGAAGAGAGGAGGAAAGAAAGTGTCTGTCTGGGCTTTGCCTGTGGGAGGAAGGGGATTTCAAGTGTGGGTGACTGGCCAGAGTCCAGCCCAGAGCCCACAGTGGGGCCAGAGGCTGGAGGCTTTCAGAGCCTGTGTGGAATATGGCGCATGTGAACTAGATGCAGGTGGACTGCCACCAATACAGAAATGTGGCTGCCCCCAGGGGGTCGGAGGTCCCACTCCTGCCACTGACTTCAAGAGATAAATGGAGAGATGCAGGACCCCAGGGGGATAAGGTGTGGATGCTTGGTGGGCATTCAGGGAGTGGCCTTGGCTGCTTTCGTTCACCTTATTTCATTGTTCTTTGTGGCTTTTCTTCGTTGTTGCTGTTCTCTTTTCTCCACCCCTTTGGCTTAAAATCAGACCGTCCGAGATTGGCTCCTCTTGTGTGGTTCCTTACTTGTCTCTTCCCTGAGGAATCGATGCTTCCTGAAGCATCCCAAAGGTCGTTTGTCATTATTAATCAGCATGAGCAGGACAAGTGCGTGGAGATGGCCACGGTGTGCCCATTTTCATGACTCATTTTCCTAATCAATGAACAGGCAGGATTTGAACCAGGGCTTGTCTGGGGGGGGGCATGAGCGATACCCCCCAGGCACCCCCCCGGGCACTGGAGCATGGCACATCCTTTGCGGGGGGTGTTCTCACAGAAGTATGAGGCCCCACTCGGGTCCCTTTTGTGAGGCTCAGCTCAGACTTTGCTCTCTGGCTCCTTTGGTTCTAAATAATGCCCATGAGAAGGTGGAAAGCGTGAGCCTGCTTCAGCCCCGCCGTGGGCTCCCCTGTCCTCTGCTAGATCTCCTCTAAGCAGATTCTTTTCATGACTCTTTGGGATTTGAAAAAGCCTGAGAAGCCGGCTTTGGGTGATAAAGGCCTGAGCTCGGAGAGGGATCCGGGCTGAGGAAGCAAACAAGTGAGTGCCCGGAAACGAGCGAAAACACTAAAGAAAGACCTTGGTCTCGGCCCCTGCGGGCGGCGGGCGGGCGGGCGCTGTCTGGGGCTGCCCGGAATGCGCGATGAGCCAGGCGGCAGCGCCTCATTGACATTCATGAGCTGACGGTTTTCTTTGCTGAGATTTATCATTGACAGCCACCGTGCCGGCCACTGCCCTTTCTTTAGAGTACTTCGGGCTCGGGCTTTCAGGCCCCTCTCCTTTACAAGCCTGCCCTTTCAGCTTGCTCAGGGATTGGGCCTGAGCAGGGAACATCTGTTTGGGGCTGAAACCAGGCAGGCCCGGGCGGCATCCTGCCCCTTAGTGGGTCTTTGTTTCCCAGGCCTTTGTTCCTGATTTCATGCTATCAGAGGGTCTGCATGTTTTCCTGCGTGAAGTTGTCAGGGGCATAAAAGCCTTGGAGCAGGGTCACATTTAGAGGGATGGGCATGAAAAATTGGTGAAGTGTATTTGGAAGCCCACCCACCCACCCACCAGCTCCAGATCTCTCCTGGGGACCATGAGGATGCTTTGAAAGCCGGGAGGCTCTTTGGAGATGTCAGTCGGCAAGCGGCCACAACAAGCATCCTTGGGTGTGATGGGGGCTTTGGCCTGCGCTGGCCGGAGAGAATGACTCCACCGAGATGGGCTCAAGTGGCATCTCCACTGTAGGCCCACTCCTGGCCAGCCCAGCCGCTGCAGACACAAACACGCAGCTCAGCCCAGGTTCCACAGTCCTGGGTAACAAGTGGGTGCTAGCCAAGGCTAACCACTGCCTTTGGCAAGAGAGCTGGAGCTTGCAGGCGGCAGGAGAAGCCAGGGGAGCAGGTGGACAGAGAGATGCTTAATTAATTTAATGGGATGTTCTCCTGTGGGGAGTGTGCTGGGGGATGGGAGGGCTGCTTTCCCCAGCCTCTGGTGCCTGAGCCTTGCTGATTCCAGAGCACCCAGGCCCAGCATGTCCAGAGGGCAGCTCTGATCTCACATCTCCACTGCCCGCTCTCGGTGGGCTTCTTTTTAAGGTGTTAGGCATTGTGGTCATTGTGGGGGTCAGCTGGGCAAAGGCCAGCCCCCAATCCTGGTTCTCTCTGTGGAGGCTTGGGAAGAGTCCTTGCACTCTACAGAAACCAAACCCGACTTGTCTATTGGGATGTCCCATGGAAGGGCTCAGTCACATCCTCATGATACCTGAGAAGCTTCCCAGGCCATTGTGCTGGTGAATGTGAGAGTCCCTGGAAGCAGCCTCAACCCATGTCCTGAGTGGGCCAAAGCAACATGAAATCCTTCCTGTGGGTTGGCAACGGAGTGAAGGCCTGGGCCCAGAAACTGCCCAGTAGGAGCCCCAAGAACTGAGCTCCCCAGGCCTGCATCAGGCTACACTGAAGGGTTTCCCAGGCACTTGGAGCTTGACAGAGTGCTTTCTTTGCAGTATCTCTGGAGGACTGTCCCTCTGGTCTGTGAGATTCCTGGGCCCTCAGGCAGCTCTGCCACTGAGAGGGCCCTGGGCAGTGATATTGTGCAGGCCACACATTTCAAGGGCAGAAACAGGCTGCTTTTCACACGAGGTCCCTTCCCTTTGGGCAGAAAGGGAGGCCAGAGCCACTTGCCTAGGAGGACTCTAGGTGGCAAGGGGTCTAGCTCTGGGTCTGCAGTCTAAAACCAGGAGCACCCAGGGTAGGAAGGCCATGACTCTCTAGGTGTCCAGACAGCCCCCCATTTCACATGGCCACCATACTGGTTGCTGCCTGGGTTCCTAGCAGCAGCCTTGGACTGCCTGGCATACATGGGGAAGAGGGCACCTTGTGCCTCCACTGCGTTCAGTTTGTTTTTTAGAAAGGGGCCGAGCTCCCCAGCCTGAGCCCACTCAACACCTCTGGCATCTGCCGGGCCCTGTAGGAGCCCACTTTCTGCTCCCTGGGCCATCAGAGGAGCAGCACTGTGTATGTTAAACAGTCTGGGGACATCTGTTCTGATTGGTTTTAATCTGCTGGCTAAAAAGTCAACATCCACCTCTTTGTCCCACAGTCACCAAAGTGACAGTTACCCAGAAACAATGACCTTCCTTATTCCATGCAGGGTGCCATGTGGCCACTGCCCCCCCTTCTTCCCAGCACTGCTGCTCCCATAAGACAATGTAGCATCTGGCAGGCTCTGCCCAGCTCCAAGGCCTGCTCTGGCCACAGTGCCCCTCCACCAGCCATGCCATGTGACCAGAAGTCAGGAGCCACTGGGATGCACACTAATGGGCCAGTCAGGAGTTTCTGGACTCTTCCAAGCCTTTGGGAGGGCTTCCCTGTGCCTCTAAGCATCATCCTTGAGCACATTGTCACCTGGTCAAAGAGGAACATTGTAGCCAGTGTGGGGAAGAGCGCTGCTGGTGGGCATGGTGCCACCTCTATGGACTTTGACATGTAGCGGGAGCCTCCCCGCCAAGGGGTACCAGGGCCTCCGCATCCTTGAGTGCCTGTGGCTTTCTTGTGGGAACCTGAGCCCTGAAGCATCACAGCAGGTGGTTAGTGCCAGCACCTACTTCTTTGGAGCATCTTTGTGTTGGGGCGATCACGTTCTGATCCGGAGTGTCTCCCAACCTCATCCAGGAGGAAGCATCGTGGACCCAAATTGAGTGTTTCGTGGCATTGAAGGCCAGCTCTGTGATCTCCATCTTGTCTGAGGCTTGGGCAGGGCCCTCCCCTCATCCGACTGACCTCCCCTGCCAACTCTCATGCCCCGTGCACTTCTGAGTCATGCGTCTGCCCCTGCTTTACCTAGCTGTGGGTTCTCTTTGTAAATCCAACTTTGGCTTCTTCGCCAGCCCTTGCTGCTGGGCCGTATGCTCCAGGAGCCACTTGCAGGAGCCAGAGCCCTCCAGCTGCCAGACCACCCCAGCCAAGAAATGTTCCCAGAGGCTCAGCTATGGCCCCTCCCATGGGGTGGTCCATGGCGATGCACCTCCTTCTTCCCTGGCAGCCAGGAAACATCTGTTAAGCCCCTACTGTGTGCCAGGCCCTGTGCTGAGCACCAGGGATGCAAAAAGAGGCAAAAGTGAGAGCCTGCCCTCGTGGAGCTCATAATCTAACAGGGAAGACAGCCTGCAAACACCAAGGTACAAACAGACTCTGTACAGGACAAACTGGAAATAATTAAAAGAGTCAGAAGGCCTGGAATGAAGAAGGGCAGGGAGAGCTTCCTGTAGAAGGAGGGATTTTTCTTTTGGGTTTTTTTTTAATTATTTATTTTTCGGTTTCAACATTCACTTCCATTAGTTTTAAATTTCTCCCCTTCCCCCAAGAGAGTTTGCAATCTGATATATGCTCTCTACACATACACGCCTATCAAACACATTTTTACATTAGCCATGTTGCATAGAAGAATTACAACGAGTGGGAGAAACCATGAGCAAGAAAAAACAAAACAAAACCAAAAAAAAGAGAAAATCATCCGCTTCGCTCTGCATTCCGACCCCAGAGTTCTTTCTCTGGATGTGGATGGCATTTTCCACCATGAGTCTTTTGGAGTTGTCTGAGAAGGGCTAAGTCTATCAAAGTCAGCCATCGCACACTGTGGCTGTGTACAGTGTTCTCCTGATTCTGCCCCCTTCACTCAGCATCAGTTCATAGAAGTCTTTCCAGGTTTTCCTGAAGTCCGCCTGCTCCTCATTTCTTATAGAACAATAGTATTCCATTGCATTCATATGCCATTCCCCAATGGATGGGCATCCCCTCTATTTCCAGTTCGTGACCACCACAAAAAGAGCTGCTATAGATATTTTTGTGTGTGTAGGTCCTTTTTCCCACTTGTATGATCCCTTTGGGATACAGCCCTAGAAGCTGTATTGCTGGGTCAGAGGGTCTGCACATTTTTATAGCCCTGTGGGTATAGTTCCAAACTGCTCTCCAGAATGATTGGGTCAGTTGACAACTTCACCAACAATGCTTTAGTGTTCCAATTTCTCCACATCTTCTCCAAAATTTATCATTTTCCTGTTTTGTCATGTTACCAATCTGATAGGTGACATATGGTACCTCAGAGTTGTTTTGACATTTTTTCATATGACTATAGATAACTTTAATTTCTTCCTCTGAAAACTGCCTGTTCATATCCTTTGATCATTTATCAATTAGGGAATGACTTGTATTCTTGTAAATTGGACTCAGTTCTCTGCATATTTTAGAAATGAGGCCTTTATCAGAGATGCTAGTTGTAAAAATTCCTTCCCAGTTTTCTGCTTCCCAAAGGAGAGATTTTTGAAGGAAGCTGGGGAGGTGAGGCGTCGGAGCAGAGGAAGAAGAGCATTCCAGATACAGAGAATGGCCAATGGAAATGCCCAGGGATGGAGGGGCTTGTTCCTGGACCAGCCTAGAGGCTGGGGGCCCTGGATCCAAGAGGCCATGATGGGGAGCAGGCTGTGAGGAGCCTTCCAAAGCAGGGGGTGAGTTGGGAAGGTCTTGAGCAGCCAAATGGCATTTTGTAGAATTGGGAGCCGCAAGAGTCGCTGAGTAGGGGTGACACCATCAGCCCTGGGATTTTGGGGGATCACTTTGGTGTCTGAAAGGAGACCTGAGGTAGGCAGAACCTCCCCCCCCCACCAGCAGCAACTTTTGCCCTAGTCCAGGCATGAGGGGAGGAGGGTCTGCACGAGGGTAGGGGCAGGAGCAGAGGAGAGAGATGCCACAGGGCTGAGATGGACGGGCCTTGGCACCAGCTTGGCTCTGGGGGTGAGAGACAGCGAGGGAGGTGAGAGAGACAGGAGGCTCCCTCATGAGGGACTGCAAGGATGGGGGTGACCTCCACAACCAGAGGAGAGGTAGGTGGGGAGAGAATGAGTCTGGTTTGGGCCCATTGGGGATCAGATGTCTATGGGACATCCAGTTGGAGATTTGTTTGAGAATCCTCTGGAGATGCAAGACTGGGGCAGGAGAGGGAGGGCTGAGAAGCCTCAGCAGAGGGAAGGTCATTAGGGAACCAACTCCTGAGCCTCTCACTCAAAGCCTGGCCTCAAGAGAAGCCAAGGGCATGGCTTGCACATCAGCACCACCAAGAGAGGATGAGAAGGTGAGCCTGTGTGAGGGTGCTGCTCCCTGCTGTTCCCCTTTCCCATTGCTGAGCCTGCTTCTTCCCCCAAAAGGTCTCTGAGGTCCTCCCAGCTCCAAAACCTCCAATCCTCTGTCCTAAACAATTCAGACTAGAGTGTGTTTGACCATCTGTATGGGCAGAAATTCAACATTGTTTGGCACAGTGGCTATGTTTTCTTGGAATGGAAGACCTGAACCTGCTGTATCTTTAGGCTGTGAGGGAAATTGTGTGTGTGCATGTATGTGTATGCATTCCTGTGTATGTGTGTAGATGTGTGTCTGTGTGTAAGTACATGCATGTGTGTGAGTGTGTTTGTGTACACGTATGTGGCCAGACTCTTCATTCAGCACGTGTGCACACATACAAGCCACGCCCCTTTACTCTGACCACCTCTCTGCATCTGGCTCTCCTTACTCAGTAAACCACAGTGGCTTCCTGTTGCTTCGTGGATGAAATGGTTCCTTAAAGCCCTTCACAGCCTGGCCCTGGCCTCCATCTCTTGCCTTCATGCACTCTACTGTCCAGTCAAACTGGCTTTCTTGCTGGTCCCCACTCGAAATCCTCTCTATCCATCCTTGCATGTGGGCTAGCCGTCTGCCACTCTAGGAATGCGCTTCCTCCTCATCCCTCCCTGGAAAAATCCTCCCCTTTCTGCCAAGCTACCCAAGCACCACCTTCTACAGCAGTACCTCTCCTGACCTCCCCTGCCACTGCTGCCCTCCCTCCCTGAGGGTGCAGTTCCTTCCTTGCCCCTCTCCAACCTCCAGGAGGGAAAGGACGATCTCTTGTCTTGGTGCCCCCAGTCCCCCCTAAGCAGGTGCAGGCAGTCAGTGCACATAGGAATCGGTTCACTGAGGCCTGGTGGGGGCTTGTTGCTCGGTTCCTGAACTGCCCTTTAGATCTGGTGGGCTGCATCTTGTCCTGCCGTGGGTTCCCTCGGGCTCTAGATGACAAGCGTTCCTGGGCTTGTGTCCTAGATCCCAGAGGCACTTTACCTCATGGTCTCTTAATGAAGATGGGGATGATGATGATAACAACAGGAAATGGCAGAATGTCTTGTTTGGCCCTATGAGGTCTGGATGCTGCTGGGGAATCTTCTTCTTTGCCTGTGATCTTGCCTCCCCTGGGAGAGGCGGGGTTGAAATGTGGATCTCCCTGACTTCTGGTCCAGCCCTACCCTCCAGGCCACACTGCCCTTGGGTTTGTTGAGGAAGTGCCTCAGTTTAGCAACAGTGTGTTTGAGTAGAATGCTGTTGTGTGCCCTTGGAGGACCCCTGAACTTCCAGCCAGAGGACCTCAGTTCAGATCCTGACCTGACCCTTGTCACTCAGCATTTGTTTGGTCAGCTTGTCCCCATTTCCTCATCTGCACAATGGGAGGGTACGCTCTGCCCTCTGTGGCTCTTGGGAAGGTGCAGTGACGGGTGTCTCTGGTGGGTCCCAGGCCTCTGGCCCTGCCCTTCTCTGTCAGCATTCCCCTTGGGGAGATGGTACACCAGGGAAAGGGCACAGTGTGGGATGGTGGTCCAGTGGGTCATCACAGGAGAGGGGCCTTGGTAGCATTGACTGGGTGCCTGCACTGCTTTGTGGAGAACAAAGGAGAGAAATCTGGTATGGTCCAGCGTGGTGTGGTGTGGAGCACCCTCCTGACCATTAGGAGCGTGTGACGCAGGGCGAATCCCTTGCCCTCTCTAATTCCCCAGTTCCCGAATGCCAGTGCAGAGGCCCGAGGGGTGTCAAGTTTGTCGAGTGCTTGGTTATGCTTCCTGGGACATGGAAGAAGCAGCTGTGTGGTCTCCTTCTCACCCCAACCCGAAGAGTGGGTGGGCTGGTGTCCCTTCCCCGGCAGCTAAGGTGGACTGTGGGCTGGCCTGCATCCTTGACCCTCCCACCAGCAGACAGGGGGCTGGTGGCCCTGAGCCTCCTGGGTCAGCAGCACCCACACCACCTCCAGCTCTCTTGGAGCCACAGGGAGCTTTGGGGTCTTCCTTTTCTAGATGAGGAAGTCAAGGCTCAAAGACACTGCCAATGCCCCCCACAAAGTGACTCAGACCCAGGTGTAACACTGCCCACCAGGCCCAGCAGCTGCCTTTCCCAGGGGCTGGGAAGGCGGATTTGGGGACGAAAAGCTCATTGCTTTAAGTGAAAAGCAGAGTTACAGCTACCCCATCCTCTGGGTCGGGGTGGAAGGGGCCTCACCTCTCTTATCCACGCCCCGCCCCCAGCCCTCACCCCCTCTGGCTCCCCTTCCCTGAACACGGATCTTGTCACTTTTCATTTCAAGAAACCAAAGACCTGGGAAAGGACAGACGTTGTGATAGCATTTTAATTTTTTCCCTTAAGAGACAAAAAACGGAAATCCCTTGCTAAGCTGGAAAGGCGCCCAGCCCGGGAAGGTTTCTGCATGGCTGACTCCGGCTGTGGGAGAGCTGAAAGGCTCTGGGGAAGGGGCCGGCCCCAGCTGGGATGGCAAAGAAGGGGGCAGAGCTTGGCAGCTCAGACTGGATTTGGGAATGAAACAAGGTGACTGTGAGCATGTGTCTGGGTGTATGGGGGAGTATGTGTGTGTGTGTACATGGGGGGGGGATGTGGGTGCGTACATGTGAGTGCATGCAAGTGTGTGTGTGTGCCCTCTGTGTGTTTGTATGTGTATGTACATGAGTGTGGGGGCATGTGGATGAGTACGTGTGTGTGCATGCGAGTGTGTGCACATGTGTGAGTGTGCAGTTGTATAAGTGTATCCAGGTGTGCACATGTGTTCTGTGTGAGTGTGTGCATGTGTGTGAGCATGTACAGGTGTGTGTGTGTATATGTGTGTTTCTGCCTATATGTGCATTGAGTGTGTTCTCAAGAGCTGACCAGATTTCCACTCACTGAGCAGGGCCTGGGTCTGAGATGAAGCCCCAGAGTAGAAAGCGTTCTCAGGCAGATGCCTTGCAAAGGGAGGCTCCCCCTTGAGTTGGGCTGGGGGCTGGGGGTGGGCCAGCCTTGGCTGGGTAGCCCTTCTCCGAGGCCCATTCACTAGAAAGCTGCTTAAGCCACTTAAACCCATTAGCATTTGGATGCTGGCCTTGGAGGGGGGACCCCATTGACCCTCACTGGGAAGGCAGTGTGAGTGAAGGCTGCAGAGGCTTGTCAGGGCTTTAGAGGTGGCTTTAAGCGGTGGCAGCGGGCGGGCGGGTTTTCCACTTTGGTACGTGTTCTAATCTGCTGCGTGTTTAAAGGCAACCAGACTGATTTGTGACACATGAGTCCAAAGGCGCTCTTCAGGGGCTTGACCCGATTAGCGGGCTGTGCCTGGAATTTCAATGCCTGCCATGGAGGGATGGGGTTGGGGGGGTACACTTGGGGGATGGCCCGCTCCTGGCAGACGACCTCTTTGGCGGCTGACTGCCCACATAGCCAGATGGCAAGATGGGAGGTCATTCCTTGGCTGGAGAGCTGGACCAAGGCTTGAGACAGATCAAGGGGGGTGACGTGAGGACAGAGACTTTAGTGGGTGCTGAGAGAATAGAGTGAAAGCCAAAACAAATTCTTGGCCTCTGCTAGGGTACCAGAACTGCGCCCCCCAATAGAGTCCTTACCAAAGGCCCTATAGGCCCCATGACCTAATGGTGGCAAAGCCCAGGCCATTTCCACAGAAGCTTGTGTCCCCAGGCCCTCCAACCCTGTGTCTGGCCTTGTTTCCAGGCCAGATGTTCTCTCTTGGGCACTATCTTGGGGCACCCATTTTCTAGGAATGGACTTGGTGCTCACGCTTCTCCTGGGGAAGGGGCAGGAAAGCCCACTGTGACAAGGACTCATCTTAGAATATGGGGCTAGGAGTGAGACCTGCAGGGACATGGTGGAAGGCTACCATGGGGAGAATGAGCAAGCTCGTTTCTGGGCTAGAGGGATCACACGCCTCCCAACTTGCTCTTTTGGGAAGTTCGGGCTACCATGAGCCTGTGAACACCCTGCCCCAACCTACCAGGGTTGTTCTTGCCAGCTTGCTTTCATTATGTGTGATAGGTCACAACAGGCTTACATCAGAGGCCATGCCCTCCCAGCCTTGCATCCAAGGTAATGTTCCTGGAACCCCCAGCCCCTACCCTGTCTTCCTGTTTCCATGTTCTGCCCTCATCTGCCACCTGTGCACTGGCGGCTGGACTGTGGGACCGTGAGGCCAGAGGCGGGGCTTGGTGATGCCTGGGCCCTGGGTCTGTTCCCTAACACCAACCACTGTGCTGTACCCATGCTAGACGTTTAACACTAAGTGTCTCTCTACAGATTATTAGTTTTCAAAGGCAGTTGTGTAATGAGAACGTTGTGTAGTGAGTCAGACACAGCCTGTTTCATGTGTCTTCGAGGGCTCTTATGGGCCTTCAGCGAGAGTCCCTCGGCCCAGACGAGTAGCATCTTTGGGTCTTAAAGGACCATGGAGAACAGGAGAGGAGCCACAGGCCTAGAGAAGGGCAATGTCCCCATTTCCAAAAAGGGAGGAGTCTAGCCCATGGAATTTGACTTGGATTCCTGGGAAATTCTAGGCTGGATCATTAAAGAGAAGCTTCGTGAACGTATTGGAATTGGAAGCAATGATGGGAGAGAGCCCCCCTGACATCAGCGAGCTCAGTTGAGCCAAAGCCACCTCAGCTCCTTAACAGGGACACGGGACAGGCCTCTCAGGGGACACTGTCCATCTTGGCAAAGCATGCATGGATCAAGTTGAATCGGTCTAAATCTGCAGCGTGACGGGCAGAGAGAGCCAGGGCGATTTGGGGCTTCTCTAAGACATGACAGTCCTACTGACCTGCACCCTGTCAGACTGGATCGAGGCAGCTGACAGGCCCAGTGGATAGATCTGAATTCAGATCCTGCCTTAAACAATAGCGGCGTGACCCCGAGTCACTTTCCTATCTGTAGAACAGGAGTTCATGGGCGTCTAGTGAACGTCACATAAAAGAAAGTATGGAAAGCATTTCGTGAACCTCAATGTGGGCTCCACCCAAGATCTCTAGGGGCCAGAAGACCAGGAGGGGCTCAGTCTGGGATAGTGTTGGGAAAAGGGACTCCCAGGAGGTGACACTCCCTCCACCAGTTTCAGTTGACCCCTTCTCTGCAGGTGCCCAGGTCCCCCAACCAGGATTTGGACCCAGCTCACTAGCCCTGACCTGGCCACCTGCTTCTGCCTTCCTTGGCCATTGATGGTATTTCTGCTGCTCTGGGTCATCCTCTGGGAAGGATACAGAAGCTGGGCAGTCCCCTGAAGAGGATAGGGAATGTAAGAAAGTCCCTGGAGCCCAGGTCCGAGGAAGATCCACAGGAGGAAGCGTTTAGGCCGAAGAAGAAAAGTCTGGGGAGTTGGGGGTGGGGCGGGGAGTGATGATTGGGAGGGGTCTTTGAGGGTCGTCCTGTAGAAGAGGGATCGGGCTGGTTCTGCTTGGCCCTGGTGGGCAGAACCAGGAGCGAAGGCTGGGGCGTGGGAAAAAAGAGTCAAAAGGAGATTTAGGTTCAATGTGACAAAAGTGGCCTTCAAATGCGCACTGTTCTGAAGTGTCCCGAGCTACTGTGAGGGCTGAATCAATGAAGGAAGAAGCACCGACCATGAGGGAGAGTTGTGCTAAGCCCCAGGGAAACAGGCTTTTTAAAAATGAGATTTCCCATCAATCAGGGAGATGGCACGTATGGAAAGCAGGCAGGGTGATGACAGTCACCCAAAGGACAGAAAACTCGTGTCTGCTTCCCCAGCCTTCCTCCTGCTCAGTCCTCTCCTGGCCTCTGCCTCCTGGATATCCCCACATCTCTACTCACAGAGATATTGGCCTGCTCCTTTCCCAGGCCCCTGGAATCTGGAAAGGCAGCAGGGCTAAGAGGAGGGACGTGGGAGCCATCTGGAGTCCTCAGAGACCTGGGAGTGCGTCTTGGCCCAGACGCTCATGGAGCAACCGCAGGCATGACCTCACCAAGGTGCTAGGAGCATCCAGCGAGATGCCTGACACCAAGCACTTTGTGGGCATTCGAGTGCAGCACATGTCAGGACTGCTAAGAAGACACGTGGCCTGTG
The DNA here is from genome assembly GCF_011100635.1 of Trichosurus vulpecula. Lineage (NCBI taxonomy): Eukaryota > Metazoa > Chordata > Mammalia > Diprotodontia > Phalangeridae > Trichosurus > Trichosurus vulpecula. Next base: position 1,295,209 of record NC_050580.1, on the reverse strand, counting down.
GAGGGGAGGATGGGTCTTCAGGTTGGACTGAGGCAGAGGCTGGTGGGAGGTACATAAAGGGGATCGGGACTGTGCCATGTTCTCAGCATCTGAGCATGGGGGCATAAAGGCAAGCCTCATCAGTGCCACCAGGAGCACGAATGCCCGTGCGTCAGGGGCCAGTGCACAGCTCTGGGAACACAGCCTGGGTTGAGGTCTTTTTGCCTTTTCATCCATGCTCTGCCCATTACCAGGGCTGGGGGTGGCCAAGAGAACCCCACTTCTCTCTTGAGCAAGTTTCCCCCTTGGTGACCTAACCTCTGTCTATCTGTTTCTGCAGACACTTTGTACAAAGGCCACAATGCAGACCATCCGGGCGGCTGACACTAACGAAGTTGTGAAGTTAATATTCCGTGAATCTGATAACGACCGGAAGGTAGGAGCGCCAAGATCTCAGCGAGTAGGCAGGTGCTCCCAGGCCCTGCAGCACACTGCCAGAGACTGGCACCTGCTTGTAGAGAGTAGGGGGCTGTGGGAAACCAGGTGCCCCACTCCCCATCTAGGACCCTTTGGGGAAAAGCAGCCCCCTGACCACGCTTCCTGGAGTCTCCCAGGCTCCTTCCCTTCCCCTTCTGCATGCTGGCCCAGCGCATTTGGGTAGATCCTTCACCCATAGCCTTTGGCCCATCTGCTTCCCCTCTGAAGCTGGGTGGAACCCAAGGGCTTGACTGGGGAGGTGGGGGAAGGGAGGCTTGGAGGCTGCCCCATGACCACTGAGCTGCCCTCCAGAGCCTGGCAGCCCTTGTCATGTGGCCTTGCTTTCTCCCCAGGTCATGCTGCAGTTAGAGAAGAAGTTGTTTGATTATTTCAATCAAGAAGTATTCCGAGACAACAACGGAACAGCGGTAAGCATCCCCACCCTGGTTCTGTGGGTCGCCCTTCCTGGTGGTGCCAGGTCGTCCTTTGTGGTGGCCAGCGCCCTCCTGTGCACCCAGCAAGGGGGAGAGGAAATCGTGTTGTGGTCCTTCTGTGTGAGATCAGCTCTAGAAGCCTGTCCCAGGCCAGCAGCACACACATGCCAGTGGCACTGACTGGAAGCCTAGGTGCCTGTGAGCACACACCAAGGGTCTGGCATTCTCTTTTGTATAAATAGAAAAAATCAAATTTAGAGTGAAGTATATGTGTGTGACTACCACATGTATGTGGAAACACATAAGCCCAACTCTCCAGGCACCTGGGAACACTGGGCAGGGTCTCAGGAGCTTCTGGGCCCTTGTGGTCTTCACGCTCCCCAGCATCCCTCAGTGCTCCAGCCCAGGCCATTAGCTAGGCCTGAGAAATTGAACCATGAGTGTAAAGCCATGTCCTTGGCCACTGTCTGGGATCTTGGAGGAGGGATTCTTCCTCAGGCCCATCCTGGATTCAAGGGCTTGGGAGGCCCCTGACAGCTCTGAGAACAACCCAGGGTTCCAGGAAGTTAGTGTCTTGGATCTCAATAGAGGGTCTGAAAGGTTGACTTGTCTTGGCTTTTAACCCTTTGCCAGAATTTATTTGAGTCACTGGACAGGATGACGTCTATGTGTCCATGTGTATGCATGTATCTCTGTACGTATGCATGTGTGTGTCCACAGTTGTGTGTGTGTGTCACTGTGTCCCCTCCAGACAAGTCTTTCTGATCTCCCAGTGTTTGTTCCAAGAGTCCTCCTGGGTCTTGAGATCATGGATCTTGAGCTGTCTCCACCGCCACTTTGAAGCTTCCGTAGGAAGAAGGGCCCCCCTTGGGATGATTCAGGGCCTGTCTCTGCATTTATACCTCAGGAGGAGATGGCACTGCCAGAACTTGGTATCTGCCGCACAACAGACACAAGACCAAGTGGGCTGAGGGACAGACACAGGTGTTCCCCGAGCCTCTGGGTTCTTGGGTGAAGAGAGCAGCTGCTAACTTAAGGAGGGCTTGTCCTCCTCTGGGCAGTGAGACCAGAAAGTGGCCAGGGCATCTGTTGGAGCCTTGTGGACTTGGGAGTCCAAGATGGGGACTCTGTCACCAGGGATAGATGCCATTTTCTCCTGGGACAATAAGCCCTGGGTGATGCCCCTGCAAGGTCACACTCTTTCACCCTGGTAAAATGCCATGTTTTGTGGTTACATGGCTTTCTAAAATGTAACTTTATAAAGCAGCTGATTGTAAAATTGCCGAGCCAGAACTGCAGAAGCCGGGTCTGCCCCATGAGACGGCTCACAGCCAGCCGTCAGCCTTCCCAGGGATCCAAGATGGAGATGACTTCTCTCTGGCACTCTCGCAGCCGTGCGCCTGGGCAGATGCCCCACTGCCACCCACTCATCCACGTCCGAGGAGGCAGGAAATCTCCCCGATCCTCTGTGGCAGGCCAAGATAAATGGCATAATGAGTCACCGGAGATCATCTCATCTTCATGGTCTAGTTAAACACGCACACCACGGTCACCAAGAACAAACTACCTCTCGGCGAGGATAAATGTCCCTGGGCCGAGCTCGGCCCCCAAAATCCATCGCATCCTTCATCAACCACAGGGCTTGTACCAGCCTGACAGAAATTTAATTCAAGCTGGCTCCTGAAAATAATTATTGTATTTTAAGAGCAGTAATCATTGGTCGGGACATGATTGAATGTGTCCATGCCTATTGACTTTTTCTATGATTTATAGCTTTGTTTAGTCGATATTCCCATCGAAATTGTATAATTAATTATAAGTGGGGCTGTCAGGGCTGCAGGATGGAGAACCCTGATGAGTATTTGGGAAGATTAAATTTTCCTTAGCTGTGCCGATGCCAGGCTTGGGAATTTTCACAGCCCTTCGGCTGCTGGATAAAGATGTTTTCTGTGTGTTTAGCAACTGCTCGAGCTCCCGAGCATTGATTTTTCCGGCCCTTTTTTTCTCCGTGTGGTGTCTCTTCAGTAACAGTGGAATTTGTGCAGATGTGCTGGTCCCTGACAAATATTTATTACCCAGAGGCTGCTTCATCATTGTCCCCAGGCCATCCTCCCCCACCCCCACCTTTTTTTTTTTTTTTTACATTGTAATCAAGGAGAATGCTGGCAATCCGTGTGAAAGCTGTTAGGGGTTCCGGAGAAATTGCAAATAGATACAAATTAAAGATGTGGCAGTTCCTGATCGTGTCTAATCAGAAGCATTTCCAAACCTCATGTTTTCTGCCAGCACCCCCGAAATGGTTTTCCTTCTAGGGCATTTATCCCCGTCTGGTGCTGTGCCATTGAGATCTGGCCTAGAGCCCCAAACCCAAGTGCCCAGGGTCTTCCAAAGGACTCTCTTTAAGCAAAGGAAAGCATGAAATAAACTACCAGGATTCACTGGTAGTAAACAGGGTTTACATGGCTGCAAGTCAGTCAAAGGCACCGAGATGAACTCCAGTGGACCTGATGTATCTGCTGCCTGCTTGCCCTCATGGCTCAGCTGGGGAACAGCATGACAGGCTTTTTCTTCTCTGGCTATCATATCTTTTCCATGTAAAATTTTACATTTCAAGACTGATGAGTGTGAAGAGGAGAGTGCCACCAAAGGCCTGCTGAGATTTCATTATGGCTTTCTGATTCTTAAAATGGCTGTTTATGCAGCACTGAAGCAACATGGATTTCATCATTTATAGACGTCCTTGTAACTGTCCGAGTGATAGATCCAGAATATGCCTCACCCCTGCAGGAAGGAGATGTGGCAGCTGGAGGACAGTACTAACCCCTCCCTACAACCCCCCAGTAGGTTAGCCAGGGAGATCCAAGTGTGCAACAGGCCGGTGCCCAAAGCCTGATGGCACAGGAATGGCAAAAAGATGGCATGGGAGTTTCTAAAGTAGTGTTCACTCCAGACCCTTAATAGCCTGTCCTCACAAGCCTTGGTGTCTTTTCACATGGTTGCCCCTTGCCTTTTGTCCACCTGATTTCAGATACACAGTTCTGTCCTTTCTGGGAAGTCTTTATTTAGGGACACAAAGCTAGGGGTTTTTGTTTTGTTTTAGTCTTTTTTTTTAAATCTCACATTTCTGACCAAGACTGCAGTAGTCACTCTGAATTGGTCCAAGAGTTACTCAGTGCTGTACCCACCAGATGCCTCTCTGGGGCCAGGAGCCCTCAACCATGCCCTATTGGACTACTGGATCCTTTTTACTGGAATGATGTAAAATGAAAACCCACTTGAGTTTCTCTCTGGTGTAAATGAAGTTTAAGACGAGTGACATTCACTTACTAATCCATTGTGTCTTCCCATGGCCACCCCGGATCCAGGGGCTCTGGGGAGCATTACAGGAGGGGGGGAGGGGCTTCAGACCACTTTTCCATATAATGAGGAGCTGTGTTTGCACAGCTCAGAATTAATTTGATTCTGTCCATTTGGTACTCAATTAAATAGATAGCATATGAGTAAAAGTTAATAATGACTTATGTGGAAATGATTGAATCATTTAAAATGACTACGATTTTATAATCTCAGCAGAGTCCAAACTGAAAAATGATAATTAGCTCACTTCCTCTCATTTGGAGCCCCATGCCGGCAGGCGATGCCGAGAACGGACGGCTGCAGCGCGGGTCCGGTTGAGGGGGGCAGAAACGCTGGGCAGTAGCACTAGTGCCTGCTGGGATTCCACACGGCCTCCCACCCAGCCATGGAGTCCTCACCGATGGGGGCTTGGGAGCGCAGGGCACAGAGAAAGCCGTCAGAAGAATCTGACCCTCCACTGGGGACTCGGGCCCCCGGCCTTCTTTTTATCTACTCTCCTGCTGCCTTCTGGTTCACCCCAGCAGTGTGGTCCGCTTCCACTTAGATGGTGGCAGTGAAGGTTGGGAGCACAGGGCACAGAGAAAGGCGTTAGAAGAGTCTGAACCTCCACTGGGGACTCGGGCCCCCGGCCTTCTTTTTATCTACTCTCCTGCTGCCTTCTGGTTCACCCCAGCAGTGTGGTCCGCTTCCACTTAGATGGTGGCAGTGAAGGTTGGGAGCACAGGGCACAGAGAAAGGCGTCAGAAGAATCTGACCCTCCACTGGGGACTCGGGCCCCCAGCCTTCTTTTTATCTACTCTCCTGCTGCCTTCTGTTTCACCCCAGCAGTGTGGTCCGCTTCCAGTTAGATGGTGGCAGTGAAGGTTGGGAGCGCAGGGCACAGAGAAAGCCGTCAGAAGAATCTGACCCTCCACTGGGGACTCGGGCCCCCAGCCTTCTTTTTATCTACTCTCCTGCTGCCTTCTGTTTCACCCCAGCAGTGTGGTCTGCTTCCAGTTAGATGGTGGCAGTGAAGGTTGGGAGCGCAGGGCACAGAGAAAGCCGTCAGAAGAATCTGACCCTCCACTGGGGACTCGGGCCCCCGGCCTTCTTTTTATCTACTCTCCTGCTGCCTTCTGGTTCACCCCAGCAGTGTGGTCTGCTTCCAGTTAGATGGTGGCAGTGAAGGTTGGGAGCGCAGGGCACAGAGAAAGGCGTCAGAAGAGTCTGACCCTCCACTGGGGACTCGGGCCCCCGGCCTTCTTTTTATCTACTCTCCTGCTGCCTTCTGGTTCACCCCAGCAGTGTGGTCCGCTTCCAGTTAGATGGTGGCAGGAACGGTTGGGAGGTGCCTGATTCTCCCATGTGCTTCATTAGACCGAGAGCTGTTTCAGGTCTGTAGGACTTGAAGGTTTGCAGAGTTTTTCACAAAAATCTGTGTCATAGAGAATCAAGTGACATAACAAAAAATATGATGTCCTTTGATTCTCTATGACATAGGTTCTATTATCATCCCCACTTTACAGATGATGACATTAAGGCAAACAGAGGTTAAGGGTCACATAGCTAGTAAGTGTCCAAGGCAGGATTTGAACTGAGGTCTTCCTGACTCCAGGGCCAACACTTGACCCACTGTGCCACCCAGCCTTCTCAAGGATCTACCTGCTCCTTGAGGGCAGGGACTGTTTTTTGCCTGTCTTTATATCTCCAGTGCTAAGCATACTTCCTGGCACACATTACATGTATCAGAAATGGTAGTTGACTACCTGACTGATACACTTAAGGAATGATCTAAAAATAGATCCAGACTGACCATCCATGAATGTGAGAGGGGACAGAGTTTGGCCATGGCACAAAGGCTGAACTCTTTAACTGAAATTGAAAATATAAGTAAACAGAAAAAGACAGGACACTATGAAGAAGTACTGTGGGTCACATCACACCCAAAATGTTCACCCAGAAGAAGAGAGTTATTCTGCCACAACTATAGCACAGCCTTGCAGGCAAGGCAGACCACAGTGGTACATTGAAGAAAGCAAGCAAGACAAGAAGGAGGAGGATGAAGGCAAAAATGACGAGAAGAAGAAGAAGAGGAAGAAGAACTCCTCTACAGGAAAGAATTAGAAGGCACTTAGAAGAGAAGGTAGAAAACCTTATCCAAGCAATGGGCTTCCTGAAAATTAGAATGGATGAAATAAAAAAAAAAAACAAACAACTCCATAAGACAAGAAATTTAGGACAAAAAAAAGAATGTAAAGCATCTCATATTAAAAATAACTGTTTTAGTTGGTTGTCCTTCATTCTTGAAGACCAAAATGACATCACTGTGTCAGGGTCAAGGTCCAGTGTGTCCACTGTGGCTTATCAGACCAATATGAGCTTGGAAGGCTCTACCACAAGTCAGGCACAAATAGTCCATGTGAACATTTGGAGTGGAGAAGGTTCAAAATTTGAACATCTCACATTTCTTTTGAGCTAATTCAGTTCAGCTTTGCTCATAGAGCACAGCACCTTTTCTGATGAGGGCACATCACACTGAGCAGTTCTGTGCCAGTGTCTCCCATGTCACACAATCAATTCCAAAGTTCTTAAGAGAGACTTTGAGAATGTCCTTGTATTGCTTCTTCTGACCACCATGTGAATGCTTGCCCTGTGTAAGTTCTCCATAAAATAGTCTTTCAGGCCAATGTATGTTTGGCATTTGAACAATGTGGCCAGCCCATCTAAGTTGTGCTCTCTGCAGTAGAGTTTGAATGCTTGGCAGTTCCACTTTAGAAAGGACCTCAGTGTCCAGTATCTTATCCTGCCAGGTGATCTTCAGAATCTTCCTAAAACAATTCAAACGGAAGTGATTCAGTTTCCTGGCATGGTGCTGGTAGACTGTCCAGGTTTCACAGGCATACAACAATGAGGCCAGCACAACGGCTCTGTAGACCTTCGGTTTGGTAATCCATCTAATACCTCTTCTCTCCCACACTTTCCTTTGGAGCCTCCCAAAAACTGAGCTAGCTCTGGCAATGCATGTATCAACCTCATCATCTATGTGTACACCCCTGGAAAGTACACTACCAAGGTAAGTGAACTTACCCACAGCATTCAAAACTTCTCCATTTGCTGTAACCAGTGGTCCCATGTATGGATGGTGTGGTATCGGCTGGTGGAGAACCTCTGTCTTCTTGGTGTTAATTGCTAGGCCAAAATTAGCACAAGCAGCAGAGAATCGATCCATACTTTGTTGCATCTCAGCCTCAGAGGCTGCATTGAGTGCACAGTCATCAGTGATCCACAAGTCAGGCACCAACTTTTCCTCTGCTTTACTCTTGTCTTGTAGCCTTTTCAGATTAAATAGCTTACCCTCAGCAGTAGCTGACCTTGATGCCCTGTTCATCCTCATGAAGGCAGCCAACAACATTGCTGCCTTGGGAGCAAGTACACAGCTTTGTTTCACTCCATTGGTGACTGGAAAACCTGAGAACATCTTCCATTATTTAGAAACCATGCAAGCGCACCACCATGGAAATGGCTTATGATACTGATCCACAAGCCCTCATGACTGACAGTCTCAAAGGCCTTGGTTAGGTCAACAAGGGATCATGTAAGAATCCCCAGACTCTCAGAAAACCATAGTCAAACAAAAAATATAGTTAACCACTTTTCAGGAAATTGTGAATGAAAGCCAACCAGATCTAGAAGGAAAAGTGAAATAGGAAGAATCTGCCAGTGTCCTCATGAAGGAAACCCTGAAATGAAAACTCCCAGGAACATGCTAGCCAAAACCGAGAGCTTCCAGGTCCAAGCTGCCAGAACAATATCAGATATCTGGACACTACAGCAGAGATCAGAGAGAAAATCGTGGAATATGATATTCCAGAATGCAAAAGATAAATGTTTACATCCCAAAATAACAACCTACAAAAAAGAGCCTCTAATAATACGGAAGATTTTTAAGTAGTGATGAAAATGACCAGAGATAAGTAAACACTTTGAAGTTGAAACACAGGAGTCAAGAGAAAGCCAGAAAGGTCAATTCACTTGAATGATTGAAAAGGGCTAAAGACTAATGAAATGCCAACATTCCAAGAGGGGAGAAAAGATACAAGTGTCCCTTCCAAACTGTGGTGTCTTCAAGGGTTGTGGAGGGGGTTCAGTAGCACAGGGGGCCTAGGGCTCATTCTCCTCCATTCAGATGGTCTGGAGAGAAAAGGGAAGAAAGAAAGAAGGGGTTAAATTGAATTGTTTTCATAGTTGGGGGAGCAATACAAACCTGAGACGAGGCAGAGCAAAACCCATCAGGAGAGTTGACTACACACAGGCCAAGAGCTTAGTACCAACACTTATTAAACCAAATAGAGGAATGGGGCGGGGGAGGGACAAGGAGAAAGGAAAGTGGGGCTTCAGAGGGGAACCTGTGGGGGAGGGAAGAGCCATCAGGAAAACCAGCTTTAGCTGCAGAGGCTGGATCATAAGTGACAATTAGAAGGACAGAAAGAAAATAAAAGTGCCAGTAATTGGAATCTGGGCAAGGGGAATAGAGGATGAACAGCAGCGTGGATGCCGAGAGCTTCAATTATAGAGGACAAACGTGGAATACATCCCTTCTCTTTCTCCACTTTCTTCTTGCAGAGGGAGATTAGAGACAGTAAATAGTATAAGGAAGTGGTATAAAAGAATATGATGGAGAAATACAGAATTAACAATCATAACTGTGACCACAAATGGGATAAAGTCGCCCATAAAATGGAATAAGTCGACAGTATGGATTTTAAAGCATTCCAGCAATATATCGTTTATTTGAAACATAAATTCATACAGAATGAAAATGACTTCTTGGAGCAGAATTTATTAAGCTCTAGGTGAATTCAAAAAAGGCTGGGCTAGCAATCATGACCTAAGACAAAGCAATGTGTGTTTAAAGAAGGTAAACAGGAAAACTACATTATACTTAAAAGCAGCAGAGACAATAAAGTAATCGCAATAAAATTCCATGAATTGCATAGCATATGAGTAAAGGAAAAGATAATTAGAGAAATTATAGACCGAATAATTATACAAAACTTTAATAGTTGGAACCTTCAGGCCTAGAAAGATCTGACAGCAATAAACTACAGCAACAGTGACAAAGAGCACAAAAACAACAAAGAAAGGAGTCCAGAACCTGAAGAGAATTTTAGCAAATTTTAGAAAGTTAAATACCATCGCCATGTAGAGAACACTGAGTGAGAATAGAAGAAGGGTACGTACATTTGAGCATGACACCTTTACAAAAAGCAGCAAATGCCAAAAAAAGCATGAATATTAAACACATCCTTACTGACCACGATGCAATAAAAATATTATCAGCAAAGTGCCTTTTCAAAGAAGATATGGACACAGAGACTAAATAATTGAATCCTAGAGAACTGGTGTGTCTAGTGCAAGTTATCGTAATAATAGATATTTCATCAAACACAACAGCAACAGTAAGGTCACATACCAAAGCTTTCAGAATGCAGCCAAAGCAATCCTTGGTTAAAATTTCATATTACTAACATTTTCACCAATAAAAGAGAGAAAGAATAGACCAACGAATTGGGTGTGCAACTAAAAAATACTAGAAAATCAACAATTAAAACTGAACAATAAAAGAAGATGATTGAAATGATAAGTAGACATAAAAGTTATTTCTAAAACTAATGAATTATTCACTGCTCTAATTTTAAAATGAGAAGAAAACCAAATTGCCTGCATCAAAACATTAAAAGAATTCACAAATGAAGAAATTATGAAAATTATTTTGCTTAGCTATTTGTCGATATTTAATATGTAATTCATATGTGACATTATAATTATGATAATTTAAATGAAATATAGGGATACTACCAAAATATATAATGTCTAGATGAATGGAACCTCAAGTAGAAAATTAAAATAACTCAGTCTCAGAAAAAAGAAATTGAAAAAGTCAATGAAGTAACTCCCAAAGTGGGGGAAAGAACCTAGAAAAGATAGAATTGTTTACAATCAAATTCTATCAAACAATTCATAGAATATTTAATTCCAACATTCATAGATTATTTGTGAAAATATGCAACAAAAGGATACTAGCAAATGCCTACTGCAATGGCCCTGATTCCTAAACCAGGGGGAGATAAGGCAGAAAATAAAAATAAGGATCATTATCTCTAAGGAAAGCCAATGTAAAATATCGATGAAAATATTAGAAAAGAGACTAGATCATCCCAATATAAAGATTATACACTATGCCAGGTTAGCTTTATACCACAAATTCAGGGTCAGTTCAATATTGGTTAAATTATAAACACAATAAACCATATCAATAACAAAAAGTTACAAATCCCATTATTACATCACAAGGTGTGGAATGGCTTTTAACAAAATATGCAATATGCCTTTTTGTTAAAAATATTTAAAATCATAGGAATAAATGAACTATTCATTAATATAATAAATAGTACATACTACATATGTATGCATATATGTATATAATATAGTAAATTAATATAGTAAATAGTATCTGTCTAAATCCCAAGAGCTAGTATTGTCTATAATTTAGAAACACTTTTCCAATAAGTGATGACATCGTTTCCACCAATATTCTCAAACATGGTTCTAGAAATGCCAACTATAGCAATAAGATAAGAAAAGGAAATTGAGGGAATAAGCCCAGGTAAAATGGAAACAAAGTTACCACTTATTACAAATGGATATAGTGTTATAACAATGGAACTCCCAAGAAATTCAACTCAGAATTGATTGAAACAATATCTTTGACAAGGTAGTAGGATATAAAATAAGTCCATGGAAATCACCAGCCTTTCTAAATACTTCAAACAAAATGTAGCAGGAAGAGATTGGGTGGGATCCTTTCAAAATAACTTAAAAATGCATAAAATCATTGGGTGTCTACCTACTGAGACATCCACAGAAACTATATGAACACAACTAACCTAGAAGAAGCTGGCTGGTGCAGTGGATGGAGCATAGGATCTAGAGTCAAGAAAACCCCAGTTCAAATCCAGCCTCAGACACTTCCTTGCTATGTGACCCTGGACAATTCACTTAACAGTGTCCTTATCTGTAAAATAGAGACATTAATAGCACCTACCTCCCAGGGTGGTTATGAGGATTAAATGAGATCATATTTGTGAAGTGTTTGCAAACCTTAAAGTGATACATAAATGCTGGCTATTAACTGTTAACTAAAAAAATCCTTTATAGAAATACAGACCTAAATAATTGGATAGAGATTAAGTGCCAATACAATAAAAATGATAATGCCACCTAAATTACTTATTCAGTGCCATATCGATGAATCTGCCAAAGGAATATTTTTTTAATAAGGCTAGAAAAAATAGTAATAATTCATCTGGAGGAACAAAAGGTCAAGCATCTCAGGAGAGATAATGAAAAAGTGGGAAGGAAGGGTTCCTAGCACTACCAGATTTTAAATTACACTACAAAGCTATAAAGATCAAAACTCTTTAGTCCTGGTTGAAAAATAGAGAAGTTGGTAAATGGGAAAGCAGTTTGGCAGAAAGTAGGTTGAAACCAACATATAACACCATGTACCACAGTAAGTCCAAATGGATACATAACCTAGATAGAAAAGATCACATCATAAACAAATTAGAGGAACAAGGAAAGAGATAGCTTAAATAATTATGGATAAAAGAAGAGTTCTTGAGTAAATAAAAGAATTGCAGGAGGTAAAATCAATAGTTTTCATTACACAAAACTGAAAAAGTTTTGCACAAACAAAATCAGTGCACTAAAATTTGAAGGGAAGCACTTAACTGGGAAAAAACAAACCTTTCAACAGTGTCTTTGCTGAAGATCTGACATTCTAGATGTATATAGGGAATGGATTCCAATATATAAAAAGAAGAGACAAGCAGTCAGAGTTTATGTGAATAAGCAGTTATCAAGGGAAGAAATCCAAGCTATCAACAACCATACCCCACCCCTTAAAAATGTTCCAAAAGTCATTAATAATATGCAAATTAAAGCAACTCTAAGCTTTCACTTTCCACCAGTCCAGTTACCAGAGACGACAAAAATAAAGGAAAATGACAAATATTGGAGAAGCTGTGGGAATCTAGGCACATTAATGCATGGTTAGAGGAGCAGTGAATTGTTCCAGTCCTTCTGGAAAGCAATTTGGAACTATTCCCTGAAATGTCACTAAACTATACAGATCTCAAAGGAGAGCCCACCAATAGAATAGCATTATAAGAACAGAGGGACAGATTCAGAGAAACTTGAGAGACTTGTGTGAACTGATACAGACTGAAATGAAGAGGGCCAAGAAGCTGTTTTATACAGTAAAAAACAACATTTTAAAGAAAAACAACTGGGAAGGACTTAAGAACTATAATTAATGGAATCACAGCCCATGACTCCAGAGGATAGATGATAGAATATGCTACCACAAGGTGGTGGACTACAGGTGCCAGCTGGAGCTGTTTCCACATGTGGGAAACCAGTGTTCATGATGGTAAAAATAAAAGGAAAGATAGTCACAAAAATGCACTAAAGTCAATCCAGAGGAGAGACAGAGAGCAAGACAGCTTTGAGACTACCCGGCTGACTTCATCATTAGCTTTTCAAAAATCCAAGTTGTGTATAATTGCAGTTTGCCAGTTCCCACACCGTCGTCTTTTCCTGTTCTGTGTGCTCATGTTTGCTTCTGTTTGTCAAGTTCAGGATAACAAAAAATAGCCTGAACCTCAGAGAGGTTGGGGCTGAGACACTCTGATGGTCTTTATTCTCAGGGGTCAAGGCAGATACCTCCAAGATGAGAGCAGATACCAAGGTTAGAGTTCCCAGAGCTGTGTGCTGGGAGACCTCCATTCAAAATGTTCGTCATCAGGCTACCTACGCATTAATGGCTGCTGGTATCTAGTGCTGCCCATCTGCAGTGGATGTTGCTGCCTCCTATTTGCTGAGCAACAACTGGCATGATCCTGGGTCCTGAGTGCCTCTGCTGCTCCACAGTGCCAGCAGTCAAGGGTATCTGTGCACCAAAGATCAGCATTTCCACCTTCCCTCTGGCTATGGGAGGCAGCCCTTCCAAGTCAAAGAATCTACAGGTTGTCCTCATCACCTCCAAGGTGAGAGAAATTATGAAAAATCAAAAACTCCAGGACTTTGGGGCCATTCCTTTCTTGAAGAAGGGGTCAGATCCAAAGAGGCCCCCAGAGCTTTGTGTCCTGGGAATGTGGGTGTGGATCAAGTCAGGCTGTGATATCCCTGCACATGGGTGAGTGATGCAGGCCATAAGAGAATCCAGTTTGAAGAAGGAAGACTTGGGGATGAGAAGACAGCTATCTTACCTTGTGGAGGAGGGGTCAGACTCAGAGCTAGGACCTGTGGGCAGGAGCCACCTCAAGGAAGACAGAGGAATGGCAGCAGGGGCTTCTTGACAATTAGAAATGGTTGAAGATGTCATGGGCTGCCTTAACTATCACTAAAGGGGGTTCCCCTTCTTCAATTTTTTTTACTTTCTTTTTTTAATTTAACAACTACCTACTTTCTCTCCCACACCCCCACACCCTCCTCCCCCATGGAAGGAGAAGAAAGGATCTATCAATAAAACATATGCCAAGCACCTACTACGTACTGGGAAGAAGAGGAAATGCCTTGAAAAGTGCATGAAATCAAGCAAAACAAGCCCCTCCATCGGTCTTGTGTGAGACCCACTTCATTTATCCCCTTTTAGCTGGAAGGCTCTAGAAGCCTCCTGGCTCAGATCAGGCTCAGACTCAATGTTCTCTTCCTCCATGACTTCTGGGAGGTTCTGGGTGCTGCCATTTTCACCTCTGCCCCAGGCACAGGCAAGGAGGAGCATTGGCTCAACTCTGCACACACTGTGTGCTTTACACACATTACCTGGTTTGGGCCTTGTGGTCCCAACTTATAGGGGAGTACAGTGGAGTCCAGGGAGGTGGTGCCATGCCCAGCTATGCTGTCAGTGTCAGGGCTGGGAGCTGAGCTGGGTCTCTCCTGGCTCTAGGTTCGGCCCCCTAGGCAAGCCTCTTAATAAAGCTCTGGTTCTGTCCTCACCTCCAGAAACTCAGGTGGAGCCTAGGGCTGTGTGCAGGGAAGCATTTAACCACAAAAACCTGACTCTCTGCCCCAGTGCCCATGTGGGTAAAGAAGGGACAGAAGCCCAGGACAAAGAGCCCAAGGGTCCAAGTGGGACCCTCCCATGCCACTTCCCTATTTGTAAACTGCACCAAGTGGTCTCAAGGGACCCTTCAGGCTCTAGAACCTGGGGTCCTCCTTTACAGAATTCACAATTGCCTCTGGTGTACTTGTACCTGCCAGTGGTCAGTGGAAAGATCTTGGCATGGTCTCCTCACTTCCCTCTCCAATCCAGAAGTGTCGTTCTCCTTCTGCAGCTGTGAATTTTCCCAGGGTGACCACTGGGAGCTCTGGTCAGTGGTGCTGACCTCACCTCCCAGTCTGGCCATGCGCAGACGCTGGACTCAGGCCCCCAGGAATGATGGCCATGGGTCTCCAGTGCCTGGATGAAATGGCCTCGTTGGGCAGGTCTGTCTTTGGGCATCCCAGGGGATGGAGACCTTTTTTTGACCCAAGCCAGAAGCATTGCGAGGATTTCATCTTCAGTGATTTAAGCATCAGAGAAATGTGAAAGAAATTGGCCCCCTCCCCCGATAAATAAGAGGCTTCATTTTTATCAAGGTTGATTTGATCACGTTCTATTCTGGTGTCACTAGGGCGGTGGCATCTCTCCCCCATGCAGTGTGCCAGGCCCATGACCCTGTGACAAGGCTGGCAATGGCCTCACTGTCACCACAGCAAGGGGAGGACAGGAGAGGACATGGCTGCCTAGGGATGGCCAGCCTGGCAGTGGGGGCCGGGCGGGGGTGGGCTAGGGCCAGGATCTCCTCCCAGAAGTCTGCAGAGGAAGCCAGATCAGCGTGGGGCGAGGCCTCCTGTGAGGGGATGAATGCAGCTAGGTCAGAGCCATCTGGAGAGTCCACACTTGCCCTAGAGGGAGACCAGGAAAAGGACAGGCTGTCACCCTCTAGAACAGAAGGAATGCGGTGTGGCCTGGGCCTCACTTTCTGTCCCAAAGCAGAGCCTGTGGGCCCTGGGGCTGCTGGCAGGGTTTCTTTGGGCCTGACAGCCCCTCCTCTGGCCGGGGCTCTCTCCTGGGCTGGGAGGGGCCCAGTTTGTCTCCAGGGCCACACTCAAAGCCCAGTCTCATTCCAGGGGCAGTCCCCGGGGTGCCCCAAGGGAGGATACACAGACCAACTCCGTGAATCTCTGCGCTTCTTCAGTTTGGTTTGCGTCTTTCCTTCCCCTTCTCTGCTGGGAATTGTACCTGATGCAGGTCCTCATGATTGCTGTTAGTGTATGCAACATTCTGCAGCCATGGTCTCCCCCTGCACCCTGGCCAGCAGGTCAGTGAGTGTGCCAGAATCTGCTTGCTGCCCCACCAGGGCTGCAGTGCCGCGAGAGAGATGGAGGAGTTGGGGCAGCCCCGCCCCGAGCTTGCAGAAGTGGGAGGGCCTCGGGGAGCCTCCTCCTGGGGCAGGTGGCTCAGGTAGAGGCTTTTCCCACAAATAATTAACGTGGGCAAGTAGCTGCTAATTGCACATTTCAGGAATGATTTATGAGGCAGTGGAAGGGATCTCATCGCGCTGGGAACGGCCACCATCCTCATCGTGGTATCAGCACAGCTGTGTGATGGGACGTGATTAATGAATGTGGGCAAATACAGGCCGGGAAGGGGAGTGGGGGACGGGGGTTGCCTTCATGGCTCTGCCCTCTGGCCCCCACCCTGTCGCTGTCCACATGTGCCCACAGAAAATCTCCACTTGGCAAAGCTCTTTGCGCTGGGTCTTTGTGAGCATCAGGTTCACCGATTTTTGACTGTTTAAATAGTGCTTATATCTGTGAAAGCCAAGCTGGTCCCAGAACTCTTCCCCATTTAAAACCTTGGCACAGTCGGGGAGGTTTTTAAAATCTCCCATGTCTGCTGCCCAGCACACACGTGGACAGGCCTTCATGGGCTACCTAGGCACCTCCTGGATGATGTTCGGTCCACACCAGTCCAGGTGTTTCTTGAGCACTCACTTGGCTGGAAGGTCAGAGCGGCCCCCGTGTGTGTCTGGAGGGGAGGAGGGTCCCTCCAGAACAAGTTTCAGAGCCAGCCCCAGCATCCCTGGGTATCATGCATGGTGTGAGGTGGACCCCCAGAGGGACCTGGGTGGTGAGCAGCCTGGGCAGTGGTGGCCTGAGCTCAGGTTGACTACAAGGTACCTCCCCTCCCAGGTGGTCCCAGAAAGTCCCAGAGAAGAAAGCTGTTAGTGTATGCCTCCAGCCAAGCCCTCCACAGCAATGGCTCACTCTGGCCTCTCTTCCTTTTTTGTAGCTCTTGGAATTTGACAAAGAGTTGTCTGTCTTTAAAGACAAGTTGTATGAACTGGACATCTCATTTCCTCCCAGGTAAGTGAGCTTCTCCGTCTGTCTTGTCCTGGCTGCCCTGTGTGGAAGCTGCTGCGTGGAGTGGCCAGGCCTGGGTGGTGGGAGCTGACCCATCACATTCTGGAGTGTCCTTTCCCTGGGAACAGGAGAAAAAGACTCTAGGGGCCTGAGGATGCCATCCTGGGTAAAGGATATTCTCGAGGGAGAGAAAATGGCCTGTGCTGAGTTTAACTGAGAGGACACAAACTTTTATAAAAAAAGCTTTGATCATACTTCAGGTAATATTTTCTTTGTCACCCTAGGTAGTTTATGCATTTAACAATATGATTCTGAGAAGCAATCCTTAAGCTTCCCCAGACTGCCCAAGGGGCCCCTGATGCCCCCTGCAAAAGGTTAAGGATCCCTGCTCTGAAGCAGGGGAGCTGCTCCTGAGGGTTTCGACTCTAGGACAGAATGAAGATACTCTGTGTTATTCAATAGACTAGCTACGCACAGACACCACACAATGCACATGCGTACATATATACACACCACACACACACACATACATACCCATGGTGCCCCAAAGAGAGAAAAGCAGAGAACGGGAGAACCTTAGATGCCTTGGGGCTTCCAGGAACCCTTGTGAATGGTGGACTTTGGAGACTGGGTTCTAGTTAAGTCATATGGTACATGAGCTGCCTCTTCCTAGAGGATGGTGTGACTCATCCATGGTCACACAATTTTATGCCCAGGTGCTCCGACTCCAAAACCAGCACTAGGGTGAACTGTGTCATGGGCACTCATCTGAAGGAACTGGGGAAGGATCAACTTAGGGCCAGGCAAGTAAATGAGAGAGTTTCAAAGGAAGGTGATCAGCTTGGAGAAGGGCCTGGAGAAAAGGTGCCTCAGGGGGGACACACTACTAGTCCCATATTGGAAAGGCAGGGGAGGCCTGTCCTGTGGCAGAGGCAGGAGAGGGGGCTAATGAAGGATGAAATTGCAGGAGGACTTTGACCAATGAGGGTGTTGTCGATGCTAGCGCTTTAGAAAGGGATGGGAGCACTTCACAAATATAACCTCATTGATCCTCTCAACAGCCCTGAGAAGGGCTATTAGCTCATTTTACACTTGTGGAAACTGAGGCTGACAGTGGTTAAGAAATTTGCCCAGGGTCCTGCAGCTAGGAAGTGTCTGAGGTCAGATTTGAACTCAGGTCTTCCTGTCTCCAGAACCAGCACTCTGGCCACTGCACCACCCAGCTAGCTGCCTGTGGCTTTTATTCCCAGACTTTCTACTTGTGACCAGCACTTGGGGGGCCTCAGCTCTGGGGCAGGTAAGATGAGGGGAGACAGTTCCCAAGCAGAAATACTGTACCCGAGGAATAGGTGTTGCAAATGGCTCTCCTCTGGGAGAAGTCTGGGTACAAGCCATGTCCATTCATCACAACCAGGCCATGAAAAGCGGCTTCCAGTTTGGGCCCCAAGCTTGGCTTCTGGTTCCCAGCATCCCGAGCAAAGACTCAATGCTTTGAAAGGCAAACCCAAAGGGGCCGAGTGACCAGCAGAAATGACCCAACCGGAAAGGTCCCAGCCCAGCAGGGGCAGGAGGGGCTGCACAGCACCCTCTGGAATGGGTGGAGTAGCCCCACAGGGGCTTCAGATGGAGAATCGATCAGCCCCACTCTAGTTAAGCCTATGGCAGAGCCCACGGTGGGAGGTGGGGGGTGGACCCTGCCTTGCTTTCCAGCCCAGCCTCGGGTCTCTCCAGGGAGTCACGGCCAGGGCAGTTTATAAGCTCAAAACAGTCTATTTTAAGTACCTGTTCCAGTACGGGCTGTGATTTCTGCCCAGGAAAGGTCTCACTGACTCCAGAGCCCAGGAGTCCCGAGATGGTGACAAACACAGTTAGAAAGAGGTGAGGCAAGGCCCCTATGCCTCCTGCCATACCAAAACAGGTTTTGATTCCTGCTCTTTTGTAAGGCTGGGCTCTGGTGGAGACCTCCAGGCATCCTGTAACTCTAGCCACGGGGCTCACAGGCAGGCACCAGACTTTCTATTCCCTTCCAGCAGCGGCATTATCTGATATTTTTAAAGCATGGAAAGTGGAAATGTCCTGCAGCAGCTGGGCCAGGCTGCATGCCCCCCAGGGGAGCAAGGTCATTTCAGGTGGTCAGAGAGCATATTGGGTAGGCCTGGCAGAGAATTGGGGAACCACCGGGCAGGACGGGATGTACACTGTCAGGTGCACTCCTCTGTCTTTGTCTCCCTCCTTCTCTGTCTCTGTCTCTCCGTCTCTCTTTCCCCCTGCTCCCCACCCCAGGTGCTGTTACTATTTTATTTCTCTCCATAAGAAGGGAAGGTTCAGTGGAAGGGGGGCAGAAGATGCGTGTCCAGAACAGTGGCTTCGGGGCACTTTGCTCTTGACAGCCGGGGCTGCTGGTGTGAGGGCCTTTGGAGGCTCTGCTGAAGAGGGGCCCCTCAGGCCGTGCCAGGAGGCAGCAAAGCCAGGCCCAGGAGGTCCAAGACAGCTTCCATTGCAGGGAGTTGTTGGTGAGCTCTCTCACCAAGAGTGCACCCAGGTTAGGAAAGTCAGTGGCTGTTGCCCCAGAAGCAGTTTGGAATTAGGATAAGAAAGTGATGGGGCATTGGAGGCCTTGGCGCAGAGATCCTGTGGCCAGGCATTTGCCCCCAGAGGGGCCCCCTAGCCAGCAAAGCATCACCCTGGCTCTGGGTGCCCAAGTAGAGTGCCCATCCTCAGGACACAGACCAGACAAGTCAGTACCTGAATGGGCAGAACCGGAGAGGGTCTCTACTGGTCAGTCCGTGTGGGCTAACTGCCAAGGAGGCCGTGCCCCCTTCACAGCCCCACACAGCTACTCAGACCTGTTCCTAAGTCAGCTTCTCCTTCTTGCTCGGGCGTCTCACTGGGGTCCATTTGGGGGGGGGGTCACTTGATGTTTTCTCAGCCAGATGCCACAGGAGGCAGGCAGATCCGGCCTCACCCAGGGGCTCTGTTCTAGGCAGACAGGGAGGAGATGGCACATGTCCCCAAACAAGGGATCTGGTTATTTAAAGAAACGGGTCAATTTTCACTGGTGGGAGAGCTGGCCCCAGCCACCCCGGACGGACGCTGCTGCCATCAAAGCTCATGCCTTTCCAAGATTCACGCCTTTCCAGACTCACTTTGCAATCTTTAAAGCTCACAAGAGTTGGCTTTGATCGTAGTATTAATCCTCTGCACCTTGGACCTGCAGCTCTGTGGCTGGGGCAGCCCCACAATCTTGGCAGCACATTGGAGGGGATAGGGCAGGGCATTTGGGATCCAGAGGGCAGGCAGGGCACCGGGCCCTGCTCCTTATTGCATCTGGGTGAGCGCAGTCAAGCCGGCTCCACCCTCTGGGCCTTGGTGAAGGGAGGAGGTGGAGGCACTGGCTCGGACACAGGCAGGGAGGCCTGGGGGACCTGGCTCCCTATGGCAGTCAGGAAGGTGATGCCAGGGCCGGAGGAATGGGGATGCTCAGGGAGTCAGTCAGCAACCCAGGCTGAGAGCATGGCCAGAGTGGGTAGGACAGCCCCAAAGCCTAGGAATGCTGGTTCCAGGGAAAGTGAGGAGGAGGAGGAAGAGCTATTCTCCTCCTCCCCCCAGTCACAGAGACCTCCAGCAGAGGTATGCAGTCAGTCAGGGCCTCATAGTGTGCTCAGTCAGGACCCAGGAGTCAGCTTTGGGGCAGGGGTGGAGGGGGGGGGGAGTAATGTGGTCAGTCAGGGCCTGGAGTTGGGGGGGTGTGGTGGTAATGTGCTCAGTCAGGCCCCAGAGTCAGCCAGAGGTGGGGGTGAGGGTTAAATGGTCAGTCAGGGCCCAGGAGTTGGGGCAGGGGAGAGGGTTACATGGTCAGTCAGGGCCCACTCCAGGCCCCAGAGTCAGTCAGTAGTGAGAGGGAGGGCTATATGCTCAGTCAGGGCCCAGGAGTCAGCCTGGGGGGGTAATGTGGTAAGGAGTTGGGGCAGGGGGTAGGGTTACATGGTCAGTGGGGGCACATTTAGGGTTAGCATTGTGATGTCAGGGCCCAGGAGTTAGCCTTGGGGGTGGGGGTAAATGTGGTCAGTCAGGGCCCACCTCAGGGCCCACCCCAGGCCCCGGATTCAGCCTTTCCCAGGGGGGCACCATTTGTAATTGACAAAAGAAGACCAGTTGAGATGCACAGTGGTAACCGTGCTTGGGATGCTCTGACACAGGACATTGGCTTTTAGGATTTCGAAGAATTTAGCATTTTGGAAGAAAATTGCATCTCCTTTCCTATGTCCAAGTGACTCTTCCTCTTAGGGCCTAAACCCTGAACCCTGCGGGCTTCTGACTACCCTGAGATGCAAGGGCAGAGGGAGCCCTTAGTCCCCCTTGGCGCCTCTTGGTGACCTGCCCGGGAGATTGGCGGGATTTAGCCTAGAAAGAGAAGTGGACGGACAGAGGGAGCCCCTGCCAGGAGCCACCTTCTTTCTCCTCTTCCTCTCCCATCCTTCCTGTCCCTCCCCTCTTCTTCCTCCTCCTCCTCCTCATACCAGACCCTCCTGAGGATCAGGACCTGAAGGATACCATTCCATCCCTTCCTGGGCCCCTGCCCCAGGCCTCTCTCTCATGAAGTCCAGCCCTGGTAATGGGTGACCCATCCCTTCTACCACCAGCAGCCAGTAGCAGGGACCCGGGGTCTGTCCTTTGTACAAGGGCAGATAACCTGGACTCCGGGGTCCCCGGGAGACCCCAGCAGCTTCTTATCAGTAGCAGCCCTAAGTCAGTGTGTCTTGGGAAGCCAGCCTCTCCCCAGATTCTCCAGGAACAGCAGCATCAGCCAAGCTCCCTGTATAAGGCCATTTCCCTACATGCCCCTCTCTGGGCGAGTATTTGGGCCTTTATTCTCCATCTGGAATGAGGCTATTTTGCCCATTCCAGAGGGCGCTGTGCAGCCCCTCCTGCCCCTGCTGGGCTGGGCCCTTTCCAGTTGGGTCTTTCCGCTGGTCACTCAGCCCCTTTGGGTTTGTTTTTCAAAGCATCAAGTCATTGCTGGGATGCTGGGAACCAGAAGCTGAGCTTGGGGCCCAAACTGGAAGCTGCTTTTCATGGCCTGGTTGTGATGGATGGACACGGCTAGAGCTGTCCAACATGACTGCTGACTTGGAGTCCAGCGTCT
Source organism: Trichosurus vulpecula (assembly GCF_011100635.1). NCBI lineage: Eukaryota > Metazoa > Chordata > Mammalia > Diprotodontia > Phalangeridae > Trichosurus > Trichosurus vulpecula. The sequence continues at coordinate 1,273,363 of NC_050580.1, read as the reverse complement.
TGCGTAGCAGCCATTCTGTCCCTGTCCCCAGCTATCAAGGTGACATTGTCATTGGTAATTATGCTGTTCAAAGAGGGCAGTTGAAGTTGGGAGGGAGGAACACCCTCATTTCTCAGGCATCCCTGGGGGAACTGTTCTGAATAGGTGGCCCTGAAAATTGCCCATGCCCTGCATCACTAGACCAGGTTATAGCCCTGGTCCAGGCCTGGCGGTGCTCAGCCTTCTGTCTCTCCCTGAAGTCACTGGCTGAGCTTGGGACCCCTGAAAACTCTGGCTCCTTTGCCCTCCTCCCCCTTTTCTGAACCACCCTGGGCCACTGCCATCCAGATGAGACTTCCAAGTCCCAAGCTAGACAAGCTTTTTGTGTTTTCCTCACCTCGCACGAGGCCTTGGCAACCCTACCCCTCGGAAGCAAATGCACCTCGGAATTTGAAAGACAAGCTTTGCGCAGACCAGGCAGTGGCTCTGACCACAAGCAAACAGAGGCTTTGGGTGAGACTCCTGAGGGACTGGGCGGCAGCCATAATCAGGAAAAGTGCCCGGGGCATTGTGGGGAGCCCAGCTACAGGTGGGCGATTGTTCATTTTATCACCATTCCCCATTAATGATGGCGATTACTCTGGGAGCTGCCGCCCACTGAGATAGGCGCAGACGTTTCACTGGCTCACACCCACCTCCTAGGTTTGCTTTCAGATAAGTGCATGCACAGTAATCTCCCATATTAATCATTCTCTTAAAGGGACTCTGGTTGTTTATCGGCCGTAGGCTGTCAGGCAGTTTCCTGGCCGGACATATTTTCGGGTCTCTGGCATCCCTCTGTCCTGGGTCACCCCCCTCCCTCCCCTCTGCTGGTCTGGCCCGTCTGCCTGTGCGGAATAACAATCTCCTTGGGCTCAGCTCACCCTGGGCTTGTGACCTTTCCGTTCCCACAAACGACTTTCTCTAATGGCCTTTGAAATGACGCATACTCTTGCTTCCGTCCTCATTCTGAGTCCCACCACGGCCTGCAGGAGGCAAGGTCACCCACACTGGCTGGGCAAGGAATAACAAGCTTGCCTTTGGCGCTTCCATCCAGGGAGGCTGCCAGGATTTCATGCCCACTTCCCCCCTCCCAGGCCTCTCCGGCTCAGGCATGGAAAGGCCTGCTCTCATCCCTCACTCTGGCTACCCCCAGGCTTCGGGACCCCCCTACTTGTGCCTGCTTGGCCTCTGCCCCCTGAAGTTCCCCATTATCTTCTCAGAGAGTGCTGCCCTAGCAGGCACCTGAGACTCACACACAGCTGCGTCTGCGGTTTGCTGGAGCTGGTGAGAGGAGAGAGGACCAAGGAGCTAGGTGGCCTGCCATACAGCCTCTAAAGCCAGAGGGACTGGTAGAGATGATTATCAAATCTTTTATGGCTAGGGAAACTGAGGCCTGGGAGAAGAGCCAAGATCTGAACCCATGTGAACAGTGCCCACTGAGAGTAGCTGGCGTGGGGGCTGTGCCCAGGGCTCCCCGAGTAAGCCCTGGTCTCTCCCGCCTTAGCACCTTTTCCCACACAGGTCCCCCTCCCTATGATGCCCTAAGCACCACCATGACTCTCTTGGTTCTGAGGGCCAGATCCAATGCCACCTTGTCCATGGTGCCTCCCTGCTCACCTTGGCTCTGAGTTCTGCTTGTCTCTTCTTCTTGCTGTCCCCTGGAGACCCTGAAAGGCTAAGGACTGGCCATGCTTGGCCCTCTTTCTTTTCTGGCAGTCCCAGCACAGGGCCTCATGCCCAGGAGACCCTCCACAAAGGGTGGAATGGAGTGGCTTCCTGGCCTCCATCCACATCCCTGTGCAAACCAAGTGGCATGTTCTGCGCTGGGCACATGCTCCGAGACTGGAGCTGCAGAGCTCTCAGACAGCTTACTTGGTGATGAGAGCCCCTTCTGAGGGAGACCCAAGCAGTGCTGGGATGCTCTGGGAAGGCTCCCCCTGCCCTGCCTCCTCCGGGCCAGGCCACCCTTCAGATGAGGGCCCCTCGACCACCTCCGGCCCATCTCTGTCCTTGGGGATTGTTCTCTGCTCTCCGGGACTTGGAGAGCAAGCATTGCTGGGAGGGGGGTTGGGGCACCTCGGAGCCATCCCTGGCTGCTCTGGCTCCTCCCCTTTGGCCGAGGGGTCGCAAGGTCCATCACCTTCTCTTCCTCCCTCCTGGAAGCAGCCCCCTCACCCCATGCTGCACCCACATCCTGTGGAGTCTCCCTGAGGTGGACAGGGTGTGCAGTACTGGTCCCAGGCCTGGTGAGTCTCCCTGTCCCTGCACAGCTAATGGGCCACCCAGCTGGGCTTTCCTAAGCAGATTGCGCGCTTCTCGTCCGGGGGCCCCACCAGTCAGGGCCTGGGCCTTCTCCGCAGGCAGGCAAGTGGGACAAAAGCCCAGCTATGGGCGGAAAAGAAAGACCTGGGGAAGGGCCAGAAAGTGAAGAAGACGCCACAGAGGTAGAAGGGACATCTCTACCACCCACTGGAAACAGGCACAGCCAGAGGTATCAGAGGATCAGAGAGATGACAGGACATTAGGGGTCACCAAGTCTTGCCCCTTGTTTTACAGATGAAGTGACGAGGCCCACAGAGGTCACACTGGCAATGTGGGGTGAGAATTGAAGCCATGTGTCTTCACTTTGAAGTCCTCTCCCCTTTCAATTGGCCTGGACTGTCTCAGGGGAAGTGACTTAGCTAAGGACTCATAGAGAGTGACAAGGCCAGACCAGGGCCCAGGTCTTATTAAGCTGGTCACGATGAGGCTCTCCTTCCCATTGTATGCTCCCCTCCCCACTGTGCGCTCCCCTCTCTGCTGTGCTCCCCTTTCCACTGTGCTCTCCCCTGCCCACTGTGCTCTCACCTCCCCCCTGTGCACTCCCCTGTCCACTGTGTGCCCCCTCCTCACTATGCCCTCCCCTGCCTGCTGTGCTCTTCACTCCCCCCTACTCTCTGCCAGTTTCAACTCCAAGATGACAGTTTTTCCTCACTTATGCCCTTTCTGTGGGCTAGCACAGTGGTGCTTTTGCTCCAACAAGCTGGTGTTTGGGCCTGTGGGGAGCACAGCCGCCCAGGGCCCCCCACTGGTCATAGGGGTCAGAGGTAGGGCCCGGCAATGCTTTTAGAGCACAGAAGCTTACCTAGGGCTCCTTGGCCAGAGACCTGGGGAGAGACTCTATGGGCAGAGGGGCATGTTTAGTCTTCTTGGCAGGTACTGAAGCCAGGTTCCTCTTCTCAGCCACACAGGCAACATCAGCCCTTCAGATTGGCCCCCTGTGTAGGACATGGGATCTTAGATTGCATGAAGAGGGTTGTAGTCTCCAGGAATGAGGAGGTCCCCTGCTCCTGTGCCCTCTGCCCTGCTCTGCCTCTGCCTCTGAGGACCATGGTTCATTCTGAGTACCTCAGGGCAGGAGTGATGTCCAGAGGAGGGGGACTAGGCTAGGAAGGAAAGATTAGGCTGGACAAGAGAAGCCTTGAAGGATGAGGTAGCTGCCTTCAAGGAATAGATGAGAATGGATAGTATGGAGGAGAGGGGCCAGACCCAGAAGCAAGGGGGATGCGGGAGAGGCTGATGGAGGGTGGGGGTCCTACTAATGAGAATTGTCCCCAAGAACATCCAACTTACCCCTCGTGGAGGTCTCCAAGAAAAGACGGGGTGGGGAGGGTGGGGGGGTGGCACATTCTAGTCGCAGGAGGTTCCTTTTCAGCATGGGTTGGACACAACCCTCCCTTCCAAATCTGAACTTGGCCTAGCTCATCTTCCAAGCCCCAGGCTAGCCCAAAGGCACTGGCTTCCCTTGGGCCTGGGATCCTGGAACAGGAGAAAGGATTGACTTCAAAAGCTGGTCAGTCTTGCCCAGAGTTGGCCAAGGTTAGAAGACCTCCTGGAGCCCACTGCCCAGAAACTCCCTTAATCTTGGCAACTGTAGCTGATCTCCACTGAAAGTGGGCCCTGAACACCACCTTCAAAACCTCCCCATCGATGGTGACCAGCCTGCCAGAGCAGGGAGAGCCAAGAAGTGTGGAGGGGATAGATTCCCACTGTGGAGGAGACTTTAGAGTGGGTCTCTGGTGCCTGAGCTGCTATGGGGCCCAGGCACCAAGCAGAGACGTTGTCTTTAGCCCATACATCAGAATGGGGTGGGATCCCTCTGAAAACAGCCCCAGAGGAGTCCCAGGAATGTGCATGGTCCTGGCCTCAGGAAGGGCTAGATGAGATGCCTAGGAGGGAGGTCCCATGACTCTAAGCATTGTGGGAAAGTTGGGGGGTGGGGATAGGAGCAGGTGTTTGTCTAAGGTATCCAGGCCTTCAGGTGGAGGAGGGTGGGGTACAGGGCTACCTTAGAAGAGCTGTGATCAAGTCCCACCACTAGGCAGGGGAGGCTGAGTGTGGTTCACTACCAGCTTGGGCTTCTAGAGGAAAGGGGTGCTCTCTGGGTCAGCACCCAGCTCCTGTGCATGATCTTGTGTCCAGAAGGCAGGTTCCATTTGAGCTCCTCGAAGCCCTGGCACCTTGGGGAACCTCAGGGCCTCTAGCGCCAACTTGCCTCTGATCGCAGGCTGAAACTATAGCGAGGAGCACCTGGGAGCTGCCAGCATGAGCACGGCTTGCACACACTCCAAATTAAGCTGTACTTGCTCATGGCAGTGGAGCGGCAAATTGAGTTCTCATGGCATGTGTTGGGAATGAGGGGGGCTGGGCCTGATGAGCTGTAAAAGGCCAGGCGCATTTGTGGGCAGGGCCAAGTCTCCGATGCTCCAGAAGCGCCCCCCCCCCCCAGAGTCTCTGAGATGGCCCCACAGATGCCATTTACCTCCTCATGCTGGGCACTAGTGCAGAGAAAAGCCACTGCCTTGGAGCTCCCCTCAAGGCTGGTCCCCTCCTCTGTTAATGGGGTAGGGGCTGGAGCCCCCTCCATGTTCTCAGGATGTTTGGTTTGTCCCTCCCCCAGTGGCTGCCTTTACCCATGCCCCAATTCTGGGGCCTTCCCTCTGAGAGTCTTTCCAGCTACACTTTGTGTATCTTGTGTGGGCGTGGTATCAGCCCATTAGACTGGGAGCTCCATGAGGCCAGGGACTGATTTCACCTCTCCTTGTAACCCGGCACTTAGCCCAGTGCCTGCACATAGTAGGTGCGTCATCGATGTTTCTGGCTGGCTCTGTGCTTCACTGCCAGGGACATTCTGCCTGCATTTCTCAGGCACCTGGAGCCCCTTGGAGATGCCACAAAGTCAGATCCTTCCAGGAGCATTAGGCAGATGCTCAGCAGAACCAGGGGCAGGTTCTTTCTGCCCCTGTGGAGCCACAAGGATTCCAAGGTGTCCTTCCTACAGTAAGGTTTTCTCTTCTTCAAGGAGCCACCTTCCCCTGTACACCTTACAGCCAGTCCAGTCCTTCCTGGGGTGTACAGAGATGGCCCCTAGAGCAAGGTTCTCTGTGTGTTGGTTAGCAGCCATTTGCTATGCACCTACTATGTGCCAGCCACGCTGCTCTGGACACAAAAGGAGAACAGACCCTGTCCTCAGGGAGCTCCAAGTTAGCCAGGGGAGTCAGGCTATCCACATACAAGTAAATACAAAATTCAGTCAGAGACAATACAAGGTAATTTGGTAAGGAGTCGCCACTGGCACCTGGTGGGGTGAGGAAAAAATCAGGGGAGGCTTCATGGAAGAAGTGGCCCTAGTGGCTTTGATGGAAACGGGAGTCTAAGAGATGGAATTGAGGGAGGACAGCACTCCAGGCAGGGGGCATAGCCAAGGCAAAAGCAAGGTAATGGGAAATGGAGTTTCACATTGAAAGAGCAGCCAGAAGGCTGATGTGGCTGGGCTAGAATGTTTATAAAGGGATGTAGTGGATAGGAAGCCTGGAGAGGCAGGTCAGGATCTGGTCAGGAAGGGCGTTAGGTGTCCAGCACAGGAGCTTGGATTTTCCCTTAGAGACAGAGACAGAAGGGAGGCATTGGACTTTTAGGAAGATCACAGTGGTGGTTTTGTGGAAAATGGATAGCAGAGACAAGGGATTAGAGATGGAGAGTGGAGAGGTCCATCCAGAAGCTGTGGTGAGAGGTCCTGGGTGAGAGGCCAGGAAGGCCTGAGCTCGGGCAGTGGTCAAAAGAATGATTGAGCAAATGAATGAAAGTGTTGGTTAAGTGCTCACTGGGGTCAAGCACTGGCTGAATTCCTGGGGAAACATTAAAGAAACACAATCCTTGCCCCCTGCAGTTCACATTGGGGGTGGGCGGAAGTCATCACATGCAGGAAGATGGAAGGACAGCACCCCCCCTTCCCTCGGAGAAAGCCTGGGCTGATGCAACCTTCATTTCCATGAATAAAATGGTAGGGCTGCCTGATGGGTGTGGGGAGGAAAGGATGGAGGCAAGGTGTGGGAGAGGCAGCCAGGAGAGGGACTGAGGCCGGCGCCAGTGGCCTCAGAGTCATCAGTATAGCTGGGGACTGAAGCCATGGGAGCCGATGAGGTCATAAAGAGATGGAGTATAGAGAGAGCAGAGAAGAGGGGCCCGACCAGAGTCTTGTGGGAACAGCCACAACGACGGGCAGCAGATGGATGATGAGCCCACAAAGATGGAGGAGCAGCCAAAAAGGTAGAGAAATCAGGAGAGGGCAGGGTCCCAGAATCCCCAAGAAGAGAGTACTCGAGAGGGGGCAGTGAGCAGGGTCAAAATCAGCTTCGAGGTCAAGGAAGGAGGGAAGAAAGGATGGAAGAATGGATGGATGGATGGAGGGAGGGAGGGAGGGAGGGAGAGATGGAAGAATGGGTGGATAGATGGAAGAATGGATGGAGGGATGGAAGAATGGGTGGATAGATGGAAGAATGGATGGAGGGATGGAAGAATGGGTGGATGGATGGCTGTATGGAGGGAGGGAGGGAAGAATGGGTGGATGGAGGGATGGATGGATGAATGGATGGAGGGATGGAAGAATGGATGGATGGATGGAAAGATAAGTGAATGGACCATTTTTTAAGCATTCACCATGTGCCAGGCCCTGCACAAGCTCTAAGGGTATCAATATAAACGGAAGAGTCCCTGCACTCGAGGGGGGGGGCAGCGCATAAAGGGGAGCTAGAAATCCCAGGGTGTGTTTGTGTGAGAGAAAAGGCCTGTGGATGAGGCAATTAAGAGAGAGCTCAGGAATTTAGAGATGGGGCCATGCTTGCCCGCCCCCCTTTGCAGGACCCAGAGTAGAGAGCCAAACTGCCGAGTCCTGTAGACATGGACTTAGCTGGCAGGGTCAGTCCCGGGGCAACCTCTGCTCAGGACTTTATCTGCTCAATCCCTTCCCCTCCCCCCATGCAGATCAGGTTTCTGTGACAGGGGAGGGGGGTGGGGTGCTTGGCACCAGCAGCCCCTCGCCCTGCGCTGGCTGCTCAGAATTCTCTACTTTGGCAAAAATATTTTTTAGTGCCTGTAAATGACTAAGGGGAACAGGGTAGTGAAAAGAGCCCTGGATTAAGCATCTGAAGACCTGGGTTCAAATCTTGGTGCTGGCCTTTATTAGCTGGATGACTGTGAGCTAGTCTCTCCCCATTTCTTGCCTGGCTGGGGCTGGGCCCCTCCTGATCTGTCTTATTGTCCTAATCAAACACTTCTGGCAGATTTTGGCCTCCTGACAATCAGCACCTTCCCAGAGTAGGGGACTGGCCTGCCTTGGTAGGGAGGTAGGGAGCTCCCTGTCCCAGGACGTTGTCAGGCAGAAGCTGGACAAGGGACAGCTGTTTGTAGAGGAGGTCCTGTTTAGATGTGGTTTGGCTCTTCCAATGCTCTCAGGAACAAACAGGCTGAGGGCAGAAGGGGCTTGTCCACAGATGCTCAGGTAGTGGGTGACAGTGTCAGGATTCGAATGCAGGTGCTCTGACCCCCCCAGGCTGGCCGCTTTCTTCTTTCTGCCCTCAGGGTGTGGCCATGGGTGTGCAGGGGCATTCCTGGGGCCAGGGGGTCATGCCTGCCCACAAACCCCTGGCTCGTGAACCATCTCAGGGATGCTGTGGCTGCTGTCTCCAGTGTTGGGTTGGGGGTTGTTTCTTTTCCCCTTCTGGGCTCCTGGGCCCTCCACCTCGGGGCCCCTTGGCTTTCTGCCCTGTGCTGTCCAAGGTCTGAGCCTCCCCACTGGCTGGACAGCCCAGCCCTTTGGGCCAGTCACTGTGTCGTGAAGACCCCTTCCTGACCCCTGTTCCTGGGCCTCCTCCAGCTTCCTCAGGCTGCATTTCTTAGAGCCTCTGCTCTCTGAGAGCAAGGATGGTACTTTACCTTGCCATTCCCAGGGCCTAGTACACAGCAGGTACATAATAAAAGTGCCAAATCTAATTGTGGCTCAGTCTTAGGCTGGCTAAACAAAAGAGAGCAGATTTGCTGAACATGGGGTGGGTGGAAGTGAGTCTTGATGACATGAGATGAGGTGGGAAAGCTGTAGGGCTGGCTCAGAAAGCCCCTAGCCCAGAGAGGGAGGGGGAGGGGAGCAGCCCAGGGGCCTCAGATCCCACTAACAACAAAGTGTGCTGCCACTCGTGGGCCCCTGGGGTGGGGGCAGGCCCCTGAGGCCACCCAAGGCTCCAGCCCGGAGGTGGTAATTGTCTTCCCTTTGGTCTCCTTCCAGTTACCCATACAGTGAAGACTCAAGCCAGGGGAAGCAGTACATGAACACCCGGTGTCCGGCATGGTGTGACCGGATCCTGATGTCCCCGTCAGCCAAGGAGCTTATCCTGAGAGTGAGTACCAATGCCCCTTCCCTGGCAGCTCCCACTGTGGGACAAGGTGGGGTGGGGTGGGGTGGAACCCACATGATGGAGCCAGAGTGGACACACACACACTCTCCTACCCAGACACCCCTACACAGATACTGTGCACACTCACACTCACACACACACACACACACTCTCCTACCCAGACACGCCTACACACACTCACACTCACCCACACACATTCATGCACGCACACACACACTCATATACAGACACCCCTACACAGATACTCTGCACGCTCATACTCGCACACACAGACACACACTAACACATACACATAGACACCTGTGCCCAGACACACACTCACGCCCTTATCACTGAGCAGTGACAGAGGATGGAGAAGTGAATGGAGCATTTCTTAAACATTCATGGAGCTCCAGGCTCTGTGCAAGCACTTAAGGCATCAATACAGACAAACCAAGCCAGTCCCTGCCCTCAGAGTACACCCACATACACACATGTACACACACACACACACACACACACCCGATATACAGATACATACCAAATGTACATGCACACAGATACACACTCACTTGTTCCCAGACTCACACCACACACAAATACACACAGATGCCACACACATGCACCCGTGTGTGCACATCCACATACACACATGTACATACACACACGTACATACACACACACACCCCACCATGTCACCGTGGCTCACTCAGCCCCCTCCCTCAATGGGAGCTCTGGAGTGCAGGCCAGGGTCTCACCTGAGCCTGGAGCCCTACCCCTGCCTGGCATAGTTAGCTCAGTGACCCAATGGCTGATGTTGGTCAGAGCGCATTTGGGGGACGAGGGGAACTCAAAGCTCAGAGCTGTCTGCTGACAGGACCAAGTCCAGATGGAGTGGACAGTTTCTGAATGGGCCCAGAGACTCTGCTGGTCCTGGGAGCAGCTGCAGGAACTGCAGGCCCGCAGGGGCAGGGGGAGAGGGGCCTCCTTCACACGGGCCCTTGTCCTCTGGATCTGCTCCTCTCTGCTCTCAAATGAGAAGCCCACAAATGCCATGAAGCTGCACCTCAATCCAGCAGCAGAGCCCCAAGCTGGCCTGCATTTGAGGCCAGGGTCTTCACCAGCTCCCCTGAGGGCCCTGGGCACCCTTGGGAGTCCTTCCTAATCTGTAGAATAGGGGAAGAAGCAATCCCCCACCCCTGCCTCTGACTACCCCAGTGACCTTGGGCAAGTCACTTCCCCAAAACGTGTGCCTCAGTTTCCCCATCTGTAGTGCGGGGCTCCTGTGGGGAGCAGACAAGGGAGTGGTCCGATAAGCGCTGGAGGGAAAGGGCGGGGTGTGCAGTGCTTTTTTGCACCTCAGCCTGCGGTCTGTCTCTGTCTCTGCCTCTTCCTCTCTCCTCCCCAAGTGCACGGGTTGCGTCTCAGACTGGATGGCTGAGGAGGGGCCATCTCCCGAGCTCCCTGCCTTTCTTTAAAAGTTGCAAATGAGTCATTCTTTGGTGCTAAGGACGCTCTTCAGATAAAGCGTCATTTTTAGAAAATTGCTTAATGATGGAATGCAGTGAATTCTGGGAAATGCGCAGGTTTCCTGCTCTGTCTGCCAGGGCTGGTCAGGCCCCCACTTTAACCTGGAGGGAAATGTTTGTCGTGAAACCCTCCCAGAGAATCAATACCTGGATTGGTGTTGTCAGCTTCTACCTTGAAAAATCATAATTAAATCCTTTAATTCATCATGGACAGAGCAGTCTGACATCCAGGCACCCAGCGAGCAGATTTTCAGAAAGCATTTCAGAGCAGCAGTGTCCTGCCCGGAGGCAGCCTGGGGGCTGAGCTGCTAGGCTGGCATCCCCCCTTCTTCACTGCAGAACGCCCCTCCCCCGCAGACCTCCTCCTCCATCAGAAGGAGGCATTCTTTGGGACGTTTGGAGCAAAGCTGCCAGACTGGAGCATGATTCGATCCAGCCCCGAGCCTTTCCCTCTCTGGGCTCTAGCCTCCGAATCTGACAAGTCTTAGCACTGGTGTAGCCTCGGTCCTGTCCTAATCCCGGGCGGGGCGGGGGAGGGGGCTGCTGGGCCCCGATTAGCCCCCCGCACTACCTGGCTCGGCTCGGCCGCGCCCCTCCCTCGCCGTGCGCACGTGCGTCAGGCGTTCCAGATTGTACAGACACGGGGCCTCATCGATCATGCCACGCTCGGTTACCTCGCCATCATGTTACGTTCTGCTTGCTGGGCCCTAACACACCAAAGGTTGCCCGGTGCGCGGGAGCGGCGGCGATGCCTGAGAGCGCGCGGTAATGAATGCTCGCTGGAGTGGGCGCTGATTTGTTTATCTGTCGAAAGATTATGCAGTCGGAAACCCACCCTCCCGGCTGCCCTGCCTCGGTAAATTAGCAAGCTGCTTTTGACGAATGCGCCCCCCCCCCCACTCGCGTTGGTGGCGGCGTCGTGGGCCCGAGATATTGGAAGGTGCTCATGCGTGGCCCATGGAAGGTTGGCTTGTTCCACTCTAGGGCCCCGTCGAGTAACCCTGACCTTCAGCTCCACGACCGCATCAAAGATAATTCAGTTGTAACTTTCTTGTCCTAAATGCTGCTGTTTATACGCGTCAGACTTGACTGACCACACCTAGGACAAACCTCCAAAGCATCCTAAGGCTGACCTTCGCAAGACCGCCTGGACTCTGGAGTCCGAATGGTGGGAACCTGCGAGCTCGGCCAGCGGACCTTTCCAGATGCAATTAACGGGTACAAATTGCTTTGTGTAGCGGTATGAGAACTCCCTCCTTCCTGTGCCGACTTCGTGCCACAGGCTGTCAAAATCAGATTAAGGAGAGAAAACGACAAAAAGATGAGCCGCTTCAATTACACGAGCCAGGGTTTTATCATCCGTGAGATAGAAGAAAACAAAGCTTTTGAGAAGAAAGTTCAAACTTGAATGGAGTTTTGTTTCTTTTAAATCATAGTTTAGAATCCAACTCAGGTGTGCTGGTCTTGCCTAGCCCAGCAATACACCAAGCTTCCCAGCCCAGGCAGGCTATACACCTGTGACTCAGACCCTGGCTGGCCCTCTTCCCCACCCCCCAAGTCACATGCGTCATCTTTGTGAGGTCTGGATTGGGGAGAGCCTTGCCACTTCCACAGCTCACAGCAAGCAGAAAGGAGCTGGGGTGAGGGTGGGGGACTGAAAGCAGGTAGTTAATGGGCATCTGATGAGACCCAGGCCATTCTGAGATCCCCCAGGAGCAGTGTGGACCTCTTGGACTGCCTGGACTCCCTTGCAGTTTCACTGGGCCAGGCCCAGGAACTTGGACTGAGTCTCCAGGGCCTCAAAGCTGCCCAGAACCCTAGCCCACAGACAAGCCAGCAGGGGAGAGATCCTAATTAAAGGTTGACCCAGATTTTCTGTTGACCATTCACATCCATAAATAAGGTTTTAAAAATCACTTTAACTGTTCTATAAGGTAAGTCCCTAAATCTTTTGCTGGTGGGCCCTAAGATCCCACACCTACCTGGGGCAGGGGGCTCTCATTTTTTATTAAAGTCCCAACATGTTCAGGAGAATGAGGTGGGTGGAGTTACATCTCAGGCAGGGGGAGTAATCGTTCCCATGTTTGCTTCTGTTATCAATTCATTTATGAAGCTCCTATTACGTGACTGGTCCTGGCCTCTACTGAGGTTCGCCAGCAACGCCTTTGGTGTGGTAGAATAGAATCCTACCTCCTGCCTTGCTGGCTCCATGATAGAGATGTCCAGGGCAGAGTCAAGGCCAAAGAGATGGTGGCCCTGTCCAGAGGTGGGCACCTGCCAAGCTGGGCTTTGGGGGGCCTTCCTTGGGAAAGCATTCCTTAGAAGTGTGGCATGGCTGGTGTTTGCCTGAGCATGGGCCTTGTTCCAAAGGCCTTGGTGGTGACCTGGGCAACTCAGCAGCCCCAGCCATGGTAGGCCCACCATCTCTGTGACTGCTTTTGTCATGACTCAACTGCTGCTCCTCCAGACTGACCCACCCTTTCACCCTTTTGTCTTTTCCTAGTCTGAAAATGATGAGAAGATTGTGACCTATGACAACATTGGACCCAATGTCTGCATGGGAGATCACAAGGTATTTAAAATTGCCACCCACAAGGCTTGCGAATGCAGGCAGATGGGTGCCCACTCCAAGAAGGACATAGTCATCCCTCTTAGCTCTGTGTGGCTGAACTCCTAAAATTCTCTTTAAGGCCTGAGGTCCCAGGAGCCCGGGGGGGGGGGGGGGGGGGGGGGGGGGGGGGGGGGAGGGGTTGGGGTGGGTGGGGCTCACAGGTGGGAATGTTCCCTAGATGGCAGACCAACCACACAAGAGCATTTTCTAGAGGATTTTTATTCCCCCTTCCATAGGAATCCACATATTATTTGAATTGTGTTTGCTTGGGTCCAGTTTCTATATCGTCTCACAAACAGTGTTAGGTACGAGAGCAGTCTGTCTAGGCCTAAGCCCCAAGAATACCTTGTTAGGCCCCCCAGCCCCTGGCCTGAGGTGCTACCCAGTGAAATTCTCTCAGGACACAAGAACACACCTCCCAGATAACTTGTATGGAGCCATGAGATAAATAAAGCAGGCCAGCTTGTTCTCCTCCTCCTTCCAAACCCAGAGGCAATGGCACCCTTTTCTTCCTAGCGTCTTTATGAACAGCCCATCTGTAGCGTTGCCCAGTGCAAACAAGGGAGGTTTCATTAGAGGCCCTTTCTTTGCTTCCATCACATTATTGGTGAATTAACTGGGAATTCTCAAGTTGGGGCTTCCTCCCTCTGGATGTGGCAATGAGACCTTTGTTATGAAATAAAAGGTTGGTCTCTTCTCAGGCGGTCCTTTGGCTACTGAGATTAAACATTAACCATGAGGAGCCCCTTGTCCCGTAAGCCTGGGGTGGTGACCCCTCAGCCTCACCCCTGCTCTACCGATTGACAGGCCCCTGCCCCATTGGATTGGACTGGATTGGATGAGGGCCCTCCCCTGAGAGCTGGGTGGGAGGAGGGGAGGGCTGGCAGCGGTGCTGTAGCCAGGGTTCAGCTCCGAGCCAGTGGCTGGGCTCCCGCTCTCTGGCCATGGCTGGACCGGGCTCAGCCCGCACGGGCTCAGCTCACGCTCGGCCCTGATGGCTTCTCTTCTTCCTCCCCACTGCAGCCGGTGTTCCTGTCCTTCCGCATCGCTCCGGGGGCAGGTAAACCCAGTGCTCATATGCACAAGTGTTGTGTCGTGCAGTGACGTGTCGGTAAATATCCCTTTATTACATCCCCCTTTGCGATGCAGCCTTTCCTTCTGCGTGGGCTCTGGGCTGACACATGATCCTTCCCCAGCAGGGAGAAGATGCCAGCGGAACGAGAAGATCTTTCGGGAGACTGCCTTGTAGCCTGCCAGGAGGAGGAGGATAAGGATAAGGATAAGGATAAAGCAGTATACTGAAACCCATTCTATTTAACAGCTGTATTGATAAACAGTCCTGAGTGCCACCTTTGTAGACTGCTGGCCACACACTCTGCTTCGGCACCAGGACGCTGTCCAAGGAGATCCTCACATACCTCACTGTCTTGTGTGTTCCTGTGACGTCCAGTAGAAATGTGGAGTTTTTAAATAAGTCACAGTCCTGTTGCCAAAACGCTAATAGACTGCAGAAATAGTCTGCATCGTAGATTTCACCGTTTTCAACTCTTACCAATTGTTGGCCGATGTTGAGAAGGTACTTCTGCCTCCTTCGAGCCCGGGGGGGCGGCCGGCGATGGGTGTCTGTCCACTGGACTGTGTAGATAGATAGCAATACTTAGCGATGGCGCACTCTCGCCGCTGGCTTGGGAGCTCACCTTCTCGCTGACTCGGTGATTTTTACTGGTAGGCCTTGTGTTTCCCCAATTCCATGTTATTTACTCTACTGCCATGGTCCATGGTTTTTTTGAATCACACCGCAGCTGCTTTCCATTTTTATATATATATATATAAATATAAATATATATACTTTTTAAAAATAATTTATAAATCTTACCAAAACCTATGCTAAATAGACTTTCCAGTCTGAATGCCTGTGAGTGGCGTAGCTAACCCCTCATGTTGGAGCCCGAGGTTGATTTAGTTCCGTACATACCAGCCACCAGAACCTTTAGAATAAACCCCGTGCAGCCCTGTGCCCCTTGGTGTGTTAGAGAAGATGAGCCCCTCCCCTAGCCCTCATATGGTAATCACCCCCCTCCTCCTTCTGTGCCCCTTCAGGATGGAATGTGATGTGATAGCTAGGCTGGGTGGACAGGTGTCCCCTTTCCAAATTTTGTGACCCATTCCAAATGTCTTTCCTTTGTCACTGTCCTGGGTGCCAAGTAGTCTTGATGACAACAGTAACATTATGGAATAAATAAAAGCAACCTCATCTGCTTCAGGTAGAAACTGCTTCTCACTGTAGGTAGGTCTGAAGTTTCAGGAACCTACCAGCCCCTGCCCCTGCCCAAGGCAAACCACTCTGGACCGCCAGCCCATGAGCTCACCTTGTATCTCCAGAGGTCTCCTCTCCCCCACCTCCTTGGTCCCCCACCTCAGCTCGGTACAACATTCAAAGGCGATTAGCGAGTCTGTTGACGAAACACAAGCGTGGGTTTTATGGATTCCACGTCGAACACTACAGAGCTCACGGACTGGGGGCGGTCATTTGTGGGCAATGGATGGGGCAGAAATCACTACAATGCTGGTGTGTCTGTGTCCGCTGACAGGATTTGTTATATTGCTAGCACTGCCGGATTTGGGCGTACATGGCTCTGAAGGGGGAGAGAAGCCTCCGCCTGACCCGTGGCCAGCGTAGCGTGCTCTGCCGCCATTTCATTGCGGGTAATTTTCTTGATCGTGAATTTCACTTATGAAATAACTTGGAAGGCCTTGAGAAATGAGAACTCTGTTCTCAAGCAATAAAATGATCTTGGTGACAATGTTTGTTTCCGTATTTTGTTTTCTTGCTTACCCAGGAGGCCCAGACAAGGCAGGTGGCATTTCTTCCACCACTATTAAAAAGCAGCAGAGATCTGGCCTCTTTATGGCCAGACAGCTGATTTCAGAGGGGTCCCCGATTTTGAGGTTGGGTGAGAATGTTGTGGGCAGCCTGTAGGAGGCACACAGATTTCTATGGAAGAGGCCAAGTGCCCCAGGGTAACCCAAGGTACTGGGGACATGGCAAGGAGGGAGGGAGAAGAAGGGGAAACCATGGCTGTCCACGCTAGGGCCCCCCTCCCCACCATGGAGCCCCAGATACTTTGCAGACCCCTCTCCTTTGCTCCATCCCAGCAGCCCTGTATGGATCATTGGCAGGCATCACTGGGCCCACTTCAGGGCACATGGAACAGCCTCCTCTGGAAGCCAAGTCACCTGCTCAGGGCCCTCCTGTACCATGGCCTGACCATCAATGATGGGAAATCCTCTCATGGCCTCACCCCAAATAAACCTTTGATTTGGAGAGAAAGAGACTGCTAGGGCCCACATGAACCCCTAGGCATGTTGACAAAGACAAGAAGTAAACACAGACCTTCTTGGGGCAAAATCATCCTATTATTTCAATGCATCTCCAGCATGTTCCAAAGTGATACAATTAGGGGTAATTCCTGGTTTCAGAAATTCCCAGCTTTCTCTCTTGAGTGGGTACATGTCTATGTATCCTCCTTCCTTCAGAGGGACTGGGCATCTCCCATGACCTGCTCTACAAGAACCCTGGAGATGTAAGACCACCAGAGCATTGCTGTGGCACTGCCTAGCCAGTGAAGTCCGAGCACTCACAAGCTGCTTTGGCCAAAATAACTGTGCCTGGGAGGCCAGAGCTTCAACAAGCTGGACCACAGATAATCAGCCTATCACTGGGCCCAGATTGGTCACCCACTCCCTCCTGGAAGAACTACCAGGGCCAACTGCCCCTGAGAGAAGCAGCCTCTGAAGGCTCCTCTTCAGTGCCACCTTCCTCCCTTCTCCCCACTTCCATAGTCTGCTAGCCTCTGCTCCCTCCTTGGAGCCAGCATTCTGCCTAACCCCCAGAAGCCAGGCTGCCGGAGGACATGGGCAGGAGAGATGGGGGCTTCTCCCGGCTTCCCCAGGACTGGCTCCTAAGTGTTGAGTCCTTGGCCCTGAATGTGGGCCCGGGGCCTCAGAGCTGAGCAGGCTGCCCCAGTGTGTTCCAAAGGTAACATAGGGGTGAAAGCCAAGATTAATTTCTAAATGGATTCATTTCATCTTATGTGGATTCAGTGTGCCCGTGTGTGTGCTAGCACACACACACATGGTAATTAGCTAGCAGGCTAAAAGATGGGGTGTTTTCATCATCACATTGAAATAAATCAGCCCACAATGGGCTCCTGGGCAGGAGCAACAGTGGCTGTGGTGCCCAAGGCTCCATGTCACCAGGGTCTGAGACAGCTCCAGCTGCTGGGGACGGGTTGGGGGGGATGACACACATCACACAGGCAGAGGATTCTAAGAGTGGTAGGTGACCTTCGGGGTCAGGGAATCCCAATCCATCAGCCTGGAGCTGATGGTAACACCAAGGCCCCTACATTGAGTGACTGGCTTAAGGTCAGACACAGTGAATAGGTGGCCAGAACCCTGACTCTCAGGTGAACTAGCCTAGGTGACCCTTCTCTAGAAAGTGATGTGCCCTAAAGTTGGGCCCATTCAGGGGAGCAAACAAAGGTGGGGGGGAGGTTATTTTGAAAAATCTTGTCCCTTTCAACTTTCCCTTTCTAAAGTATAGAAAGTCATTTCAAATGACCTGCAAGAGAATCTGGAGATTTGCTCAGTTGGCTCTGGCCCTGCCCAAATCGGGAAGGCTCATCTTCCCGAGTTCAAATCCAGCCTTAGACACCAGCTGTAAGTTTGCGAAGTATAAGCCTCACCCATTCCTTACCTGGGGTTTGGGAAGTATAAGCTCACCACCCCCCGAACTCCCAGGGAAAATAATTGTGCCCCACCCAAAAGCTTTCCCCCATCCCCTCTCCTCCCCTCCTGCCCAAAACGGGAAAGGTTAGCCCTTCAAACCATTCCCTGGCACCAGAACCTCAGCCCAATAGGCTGGCTGTAGCCTGGGTTCTAATCTTGCCTCTCTACTTCTGTGACTATGGAAGCCACATCTTTCTTCTAGCCTTAGTTTCCTGGTCTGTGGAATAGAGATGATGATGTTGGTGCCACCTGCCCCCAGAGGGGCTGAGAGGCTCCAATGAGCCCTTGACAGATGGGACAGGGACCTGAGAATGTCCCCTGTGATGAGGATGGGCCCCATCCCAGGGGCCCCTGGGTGAATGGGACACAGGCAAGAAGGTAGGGGCAAGGAATGCCAGTTTGGCCCAGCTTTGCACCAAGTCACCACTACACTGGGCTGGGAAAAAGCTAGGAAAATGGGACGTGGGAAATCACAGTTGGAGAAAAAGTCAAGAGGTAAAATAGGAAAGAGAATGGCATGGCCCATGGTGGCACCCCATGTGTCTCAGGGACACAGAATGACATGGCCCATGGGGGCACCCCATGTGTCTCAGGGATGCCCTCCCAGCAAAGGTGGCCAGGAGCTTCTTTGCCCATTATAACCCAAGACCTTCCCCCTGGTGGCTCCTTCTGGGCCTCTTGGGGGAGACCACCTGCTAATGGGCCCTGCCCACCTCTCTCTTGGTTCGTGAATGTCCTTGAGGTCTTTTGACAAAACAAGTTATAACTCATCAACAATACACTTTGACAACCTCAAATTTGAGGGACCAGTCATCTGGTGATCTCAAAGCACTGACTGCCCACACCCCCACTTTAAACAATCTTTTTGTTAAATGAGTTCCATGCCTGCTACAGAGCCTTGGACAGAGTCAATGCTTAATAAAGGTCTGGTGTACCTAATCGATTAAGTTTCCTAATCAACATTAAATTAATATGCTAATATGTTGTTAGCTGTAGAGGGGAAAGGGAGGCAAAGCATTTTTGAAACCTCTCACTGGCTCCTCACACTCACCCTGGGAGTTAGGGAATGCAGTATGCATTCCCATTTTACAGATGAGAAAGTTAAGGCATGCCTCTCCCTTCATAGAGCTTTGGTGGCCAGCTCAGAGCACAAGCAGCTGGAGGCATTAAGTGATCTAGGGATGCTAAGGGCGTTGCATCTCCTGCCAAGCATGACTCCCAAAGGCGTTTGGTAAGTTTCTTTGGATGGGGCCAACACTCTGGCTTCATTCACATCATCCCTCTAAAGCCTGCAGCACAACCAAAGATAGAAGGCTGTAGCCAGCTTCTCTGCCTGCCCCCAGCCTCCAGGGACTTGGGCCAGAAGGCAGTGCTGGACCTGGAGTCTGGAAGTTGTTCCGTAGTTTCAGTCATGTCCAACTCTTTGTGACCCCATTTGGGGTTTTCTTGACAAAGTTTAGTTTCCTGGTCTGTGAAGTGATTGGCCATTTCCTTCCCTTGTTCATTTTACAGATGAGGGAACTGGAGAAAACAGGGTGAGGTGGCTTGCCCAGGTTCACACAGCTAGTAAGTGCCTGAGGCTGGATTTGAACTCAGGAAGATGAGCCTTCCCGACTTGAGGACTGTCACTCTATCCACTGTGCCACCTAGCTACCCCTGCAGTCAGGAAGACCTGAGCTGAAATCTGGCCTCAGACACTTCCTAGCTGTGTGACCTTGGGCAAATGAGTCACTTAACCCTGCTGGCCTCAGTTCCTCATCTGTAAAATGAGCTGGGGAAAGAAACAGCCAACCACTCCAGGATCTTTGCCAAGGAAACCCCGGATGGGGTCACAAAGCCAGACACGGCTGAACGAAAACAGTTCTGCCTGGACCACACCCACAGCTGGATGCTAGGCCTTCCTCAAAGCTTTTCTGAACTCACTCAGAGGTGAGGACCAGGCAGACTCCCCAATCCTGACAGGCCTCCTCTACCGGTCCCTGAACTAGTCACTGGGGCTAGACCAGCTACCCATCGGATTAGTCTACAAAAACAGAGAAGCCTCGGAGCAGAGAGGGGCCTTGGAGACCTGCTGGGACCTTCAGCACTGACCCCCACCCTCAAACACTGGACTCTCTCAAGGTCACACAGAACAGTCCAATTAAAGCCCAGTTCTCTGAAGCCCAGCCTTCTGAAAACTTTGGACAGAGAAGAGGCTCATTCAGAACTACAAGGCTGGCAATCCAATGGGATTCTTCTTTTCCTTTCACTTTAGTAGGGGGAGGGAAGGGAGCTAAGGACTACTGTCTTTTACAAAGTTCCTCCACCTCAGAGGACTGGGCTCCTGCATCCAGACTCTCTTGGCCTGTGGCCTTCCTGGGGAGCAGCCCTGCCACTAGCAGGACCCCTTCTCTGCAATGTAGTAGCCCTAGTATGGGAAGGGCAGGCTTGGGTGATAATGGCAGGATATTCTGAGAGACTCTGGGGGTAGGGAGGGGTGTTAGGTTCAACAGGGGCCACAGAAAATGGAACCCTAGACTGTTGGGGCACTGAACTCCTGACAGGATCCCCTCTCCCTCAACAGTCTGGAGCATCCCTGGAGCCGGGAGTGGGGGAGGAAGCTCAGGCAGGACAGTCCCCCGATCCTCCCCTCCCCTGATTTCAGAGCTCCAGGTGGGCAAGGGGCAGACAGTGAGAGGCCTCACCATTGAGCTCCGGGTGTCCAATGACACGGTCTTTTCTAGGTGAGGGCCCTCCTCCCCCAACCACCCACTTCCTGAGTGTCTCCAGGAGGCCAGGACACCAGTCTGCATCCAGGGATGCCACGAACATCTTTCAAGTGCGGGTAGTTGCCGGTGTCAGAGAGCACGGCCTCCCTCAACCTGAGATGCTAGCTGGAGCTGGGGGCTGGGGGCTAGAAACTACACACTAAGCAGTCTCCGGGTCCGCTGCCCTGCTGGGGCACCGGGGCTCTCTAGGGCAGGAGGGATGAGCCCCGTCTCTTTCCGGGTGGCAGCTTTGGAAGGATACTAGCGAGGAGCCAGAGAGAACTCCAGAGGGAGCCTGGAGAGGGGGGTCAGGGGGTTGCGGGTAAACGCGGGAAGGGGTATGGGGTGCCGGTGGGGCCAAAATGTGTCAATCATCGGACCTCAAAGCCCTCGGTCTCCCTTTGCAGACCCAAGCAGACAGGAGGAAGAATGCGGCATGTGGAGAGGGGGCAGGGAACCACCCCATCAATGAGCCCAGGGATCCAGGAGCGGGGCTGGGAGGTGGAGATGGAGTAACAGGGAGGGGGGACGGTGAGAGACTCTGGGGCTGGGGGAAGAGGCGGATGACCGACGGGTGGGGAGACACAGATACAGGCTCAAAGAGATGGAGGGGAGGTCCGAGGGACCTGACCACCGGAAAAAGGGAGACTAGTAGGAGGGCCCCTAGAAAGAGTGCCTGGGCTCCCAGCTCTGCCCTGATCCTCTGGACTTAGCCCAAGGAGGGTCCTGACTAGGACTGGACGCGACGGGCCCAAAGAACTTGTGGGAGGCGGTCCACCTTCACCCTGATTTCACATGGGCTGAATTCTCCCAGCGCAGGGCCCCCTCAGACCAGGATCCTCGGGTATGAGGGTAGAGCTGGCGCCCACAGAGGTGCAGGAGAGAGGGGTTTCTAGGGTGGCTAAGACTGCCAGCTGCCAAGGGTGAGGGAGCCCAGCCCATACTTGCCCTCTGCCGGGCCTCCGAGAAGGGCTCTCGGGGCAGTCCCTCTTTCTCTGTGGTTCTGTCTGGGTCTCCCTGACTCTGCGCTCTTGCATGGGGGGATTTCTGCCTGCTGGCTGCCTTGCTGCCTGCCTATCTCCTTGTTCTCGACTGTGTTCTTGTCTCTGTTTTATCCTCTTCGATTTCTGTCTCTGTTTCTGACTCTGGTCGGGTTTTGGAGGGTCCCAGAACGGCACCCGTTGGGGTGGAGCCCAGGTCGCAGGAGCGGTCGGGCTCTAGGGGTCCACGCTATCCTGCTCGCGTTCTGGGCGCCCGCATCAGTTGGGGAGAGGTGGCGACTAGCGAAGGAACTGTCCTGAACCCAAGAAACTGCAGCCACCCCTTTGCCCGGCACCCCCGCCCCGACCGTCCAACAGACAGTAAGGAGCCGTCAGGCGGTTTCATAACTTATTCTGTAAAAAATATATACATCCCACATACATTTCGGCTGTACAGTACGCGCCACGTTTCACCAGCCACGCACGACAGACAAGTCGCCCACTGACGGGGTTGGCGACACACGAGCCTGCTGAGGACGTCGGGGGAGGGACCAGGCGGGGAAGGGGCGGCCGGGCCAGTCCCGGGGGGCCAGGAGGGCAAGGGGAGGCCGGGCCAGTCCCGGGGGGCCAGGAGGGAAAGGGGCGGCCGGGCTAGTCCTGGGGGGCCAGGAGAGCAAGGGGCGGCTGCCCAATATCTGGGACGGCCCGGGGCCTCAGCTCTCCCAGAGCCCGCGCCCTCCGAAGCGCGGCTCACAAAGCGTCAGAGCTGTTGCTGCACGGGCTGACCAGCGCCAAGTTTGTGGATTTGTGCTTTTTCAATAAGCGCGTGATTTTCTCGTCGTCCGAGTTGGGGTCCAGGGGCTTATTGTATTCGTCATCTTCCTCGTTGTCCGAGCTCTCCTTCAGCTTTTCGGTCTCCGAGTCGTGTTTCTTTTTGGCCGACGCCATCTCGGCTGCGTGCCGCTTCCGCCACTTGGTCCGCCGGTTCTGGAACCACACCTGGGCCGAGACACGAGGACATGTGGGTGGGGGCCAGGGGAAGTCTGGAGGATTGGGAGGGGGGGAGGTGTGGGGAGACCGAGACCCTGTGTGCCGCCCCTACACACACAGACAGGCACAAGCACACATACACACAGGTACAGGCGCGCACGCACACGTACGCACACACACACGTGAGCACACATTTCCAGTCCCTTTTCCCACACCCATGCTTGGAGGTTCTATTGCCACCACCTCGCAAACTAGTCCTTGCTCAGGGTTTTCTGCTCAAGGGAAGTTCCAACTCCGTGGCCATTGAAAGGCGC
Source organism: Trichosurus vulpecula (assembly GCF_011100635.1). NCBI lineage: Eukaryota > Metazoa > Chordata > Mammalia > Diprotodontia > Phalangeridae > Trichosurus > Trichosurus vulpecula. Next base: position 1,250,672 of record NC_050580.1, on the reverse strand, counting down.
TCCCCCTTCCTCCCCGGGGCCCAATCCTATTTTCTAACTGCCGTGCTAAATTCTCCCCCCATTCACCAACACTTTGGGCAAGCCCTGCAGGCCCCGGCCCCATTTCTCAGCGACCTTGGCGGGGAAGGAGTATCTCTTGGTCACAAAATAGCTCGGGCGCACACAGAGGCCAACAGACAGTATCTTGGGACCGAGGCATCAGGGCCAAAAGCTGGAAAGGGAGCGCTCATTGAGCCAGCCGCACTGAAACCTTATTTGATCCCATGGGCATTTCAGAGTTCTTTTGAAAACAAAATTTAAGAAGGGGTGAGGAGGGGAGTAATGGCAAGATGGAAAAGAAAAGATCAGGAAAAGGGATTTCTCCCTGATCTCCTATCTGAACCCCAGAGAACCCCTAGGCCCAAGAAAACCCGCTTCGGCCGGCCTTCAGGGCCTTTGAGGTTAGCACTGAGAAAAGGCGAAAATCGCTTTTCTGCTCCCGGCTCCCTCCCCTCCCCAATTATTGCCGAAATCAATGAAATGAAAGTAGGGCTTCCAGGGCTAAGGGACCTCCTCTGCTCCACTGGAAGTGCCGGCGTGGGGGGCAGGAGGAAAGCGGGCCGCCACACTAGGGCCGAAGTGGGCCGCCAATTGACGTTTCGGTGGGCACCGCTGGGGAATGTGTGTTTGGAGAAATAAAGCCTACTGTTCTCGACAAAAAAAAAAGGAGAGAAAGAGCGTCCTGTAAATGCGAACAGAAAGAAAGTCTTGAAAGGGCTTTATATGATCAGTCGGTCGGTTACTCAGTCAACTAGCATTTGTCGCATTTGTCGCGAGCCTGGTGTGCTAAGCGCTGGGCTAAGTCCTGGGCATAATGTACGCACGCAGACATGACGTGTACAGTTAAAAGTGTATTCTCAGAGAAATAAAGAGCCCAGCAGGCCATAGGGTAGCCAGAGTTAAAAGTTCCTATGGTAGAAATGCAAACATTCATGTTCTTGGAGAATGGACTACAATCCGCTATATAATTTAAATATGGACAAGCCAATATGTTCTCAGAGAAAAAGACCTAACGTGTGAGAGAGACAGAGACCAGAGACAGACAGAAAAGAGACAGAGAGGGAATACTTTAAATGTGAACATTTATGGTTTTGGAGAAATGGACTATGTAGCCCAAAATCTACACTCATGAATAATCTAATTTTAATGTGGACAGGCAAGTATGTTCTCAGAGAAATAGAACCGAGGGAGACAGAGACAGAGACGCGGAGAGACAGAGATAAGAAACAGAAAAAAAGAGCATATTTTAAATGTGAACATTTATGTTCTTGGAGAAATAGACCACAATCACTAAATCTACACTCATGAATAATATAATTTAAATGCGTATAGGCAAGCATTTTTCTCAGGAAAAAACAAAGCCAAACAAACTAAAATCTAATGTATGTGAGAGAGACAGATACTGAAAGATAGAGAGGGAGATAGAGACATGCAGTGAGCGAGAGAGCATATAAATACGAACATGTATGTTCTTGGAGAAACGAACCACAATCCAGTAAACGCACATGCATACATAATTTAATGTAAACGTGGACAGGAAAGTATATTCTCAGAGAAACAGAGGCAAAGATCACTCTTTAAAGGCCAACGGGAATGTCTGTTCTTAGAGAAGTCCGTCCCGTGTTATACATAACCACAGCCTTACACACAGACGGCATACACTTGACACGGGAGCAGGAAGTATATTCTGGAACAAATGGCCCCAGTAATACACATGCACAGACAGGAAGGCGATTCTCTGAGAAATGGACCTGAATATGATCTCCACTTAAACACATGCAATTAAAATGTGTATCGAGAAGCTGGTTCTCAAGAAAATGCAGTCCAATATTAGACTCACCCAGAGAGAGAATTGGAAAATATGCTCTAAATGCAGACAGGGAAGTATGCTTTTACAGAAATAGATCCCAGTGTTACACGCGCAGACACACACACACACACACACACACACACACACACACACACCCCACAATTTGAATGATAGGAAAGTTTTCTTTTAACTTCATGAAATTGATATGTGTTAAATGTACACACAGTGAGACCTGTTTTAACATAATTTAATGAAAATGTGAACTTGGATGCGCTTGTACCAGTGGAGTCCCTAGTCTGACTTCCACTCGATTCCCCACTCAACAGATCCCTCCGGAAGGGACCATTTCCTTTCCGGATTTCAGGGACAACGCTAGCCGGCCAAGCGCCTGTTTGTAGCTTTTTCAGGGTTTCTGTGAGGCCGGCGCAGATCCAGAAAGTAATACTCTTTGCCCAAGGTAAAAGCGCCGCATCTTGGTCAGTTGTCTTTTGTCTCTCCCCAACCTCGGTGGAGGCCTGGACTCCCAACCTTGTGGCTACACCCACAGACAAATGTAAATGTGGAGAGGAAAGTCAGCGGCCTTGCCTCAATGGAGCCTGGTGTGACCGAAACACACTGACACCAATTTAAAAGTCATATTGGAGAAAGGATTCCAATTTATATAGAAAGTACGTGTGAATTGGCGTCCAATAGGGCGAACATCACTCGTGTGATAATACACGCTGGCACATACAGACGTAGCATGGTTTTACCGTGCTTAGGAAAGTAGATTCTTGGAGAAAGCTCTCCTAACGCCCCCGCACCCTCCGCGCTTATTTGGAGTGACGCGCGCACACACATACATACAGGTACACATATACACATGCATACATCTTGAGAGTCCGCTCCCCACACCTTGCTGAAGCTCCGTTTATACTTGAGACAAAGAGTCCAGCTTTTGGGGCAGCCCTCAGACTCGATGCCCTAGAAGCGCGCCAGTGGCCCTTCAGCGATCCACGTTCGTGTCCCAGGGCAGCCCAGGAAATCGTACAACCCCCTGGATTCGTGGCTTTACGCTACACATGGACACCTCATATGCTCATATGAACTGTTTGCTGAGAGCCAGCAAACGAATCTCCCCATCTCCAGGCGACGATCACTGCCTGGTCCCTTCGGTCTCCCCAACTCCGAACCCTTCCCCGGCCATGCCGCCCGCGGCGCCCCCAAGCCCTGGCTCACCTTCACTTGGCTTTCGGTCATGCCCAGCGAGTACGCGAGCCTCGCTCTCTCGGGGCCTGCCAGGTACTTGGTCTGCTCAAAGGTCTTCTCCAGGGCAAAGATCTGCTGGCCCGAGAAGGTGGGCCGCGAATGCTTCTTTTTGCCGTCCTTGTCCAGCGCCAAGCCACCCTGAGCTGCGGGGAGGGGCGACAAGACCACAGTGGGTCCCAGGGCTTTAACCTGGCACAGCCCCTCTCCCTCCAAGCCCTCTGCCAGGACTCGGACCCGGGTCAGAATGGCAGCGGTCAGAACGCCCGCCCTCCTGCCAGCCTAGCTGGAGGCCTGCCGGGAGGAGCCAGAGAGCTGGGACAGCCCGGCAGGCAAGCGGGTGGACCGACTGGGACTTCTGGAGCTAGCCGGGCTGGGGCGGCCGTGGAAGGAACTACCGACCTCCCGCTTCCCGGGCCCTACCCCCAGACACACAAGTACATGCACATTCACATAGAGGCACTCGGGACACACACTCCCCAGTGCTCAGCTTTGCCCTCCCCGCTGTCACCGGCCATAATCGGTTGGCCCGCCGACCGAGTCGGTAGCGGGCGCCGGGCTGGGCTCCTATGGCCCACCGAGCAGACATACTTGCTCCCTCCCTTCACAAGGGAGGACCGCCGGGCAAAGACTCCAAAGGAGTCGGACGGCATCCTCTGCGGAGGGCCGGGCACATATTGATTCCTGTGACACTGAAGAAACATGGCATTGGATGGAGACTCCAAGCAACCCCAAGTTCCGACTTCTCAGTGAATGTGTGCGTGTGTGTGCATGTGAACCTGAAAAGTGCCTGGAACTTCCTAAAGTACTGCCTCCACCTACAAGGATCCCGGTGGGTAGGGAGTAACCTCTTCCACCAAAGGGAAAACTGAGTTTGAGAGGGTCCCTAAGCTTCAAGCCCTCGGGCCGTGCCCTGGGGCGCACTGCGAGGGGCTGAGCTCCGGCTGGATCCCGCTTGGACCGCCTTTCTTCCCGTCCCCCTTCCTGTCCCCACTTTCCATAAACCCTCTCCCCTCCCCGGCAGGCTGCACTTACTAGGGCAAGCGATCCGCGGGTCCCTCCACGGGGATCCCTGCATCACTCCGGGCCAGAAGATAGGAGGACGGCCGGGAAGTTCTGCTAGGGGCTTTGGGTACCTGGAGACAGCGGCTGCGGCGGCCGCAGCGGGGTTGAAATACATGCCGGCCGACGTAGCGAGCCCACCGATCCTCGGCAGGCCGCCCAGAAGGTTGCTGCTGGCGCCCACGGGCCGGCCCAGAATGTCACTGATGCCGTGCGGAGTGCCGAGGGGCATCTGGGCGTTCAGGCCGCTCAGGGCGGGAGCCTTGAAAGTGGAAGGGTTCTGCAAAGCGTAAGGAAATAGGGAAGTCTTCATCTCGGCCATGTTATGGAGAGCAGCCAGAGGCGTGCTGCTCAGCACGAAGGCGCTCTGGCGGGGGTTGGCATCCATGGGCCCCACAGCTAACATTGGTCACCATCAATGGCGAAGGAGCGGGCCCAGAGGCGCCCCTGCCCGGCCGCCGGGCCACCTGCCCCCTCGAGCCGCCGCCTGGTCTGAGCTGGACCGGCCTAGATGCCGAATGCCCTGGGGGGAAGGAGGGTTCTACTGTAGCATAGACCCGCGGCGCCCCAAGTGTCCACGGCAAAAGGTCAGCTGCTAGCAGAGTCCAGAACACGCAGTGTTCACGAGAGGCAGCAGACAACGAGATCAGACTGACGCGCAGCTGGCCAGATGAGTGGACAGACGGACCGATGGATAAACGGCCTGTTTGCGAAGCTCCGAGCAGTGGGCTTGGCCAAGCCCCGCCGACCGTCCCTACCTGCCAGGCGCCCGGGCAAATCCAACAGCAGAGCCGGGAAGCAAGCAAAGGGGCGAGGAGCGCAGGGCCCAGCAGGCGGCCAGGAGGTCCGCTGTGGGGGACGTGGGGGGGCGGGGTGGCGGCCGCAGAGACAGAGCCAGATGCAGCGAAAAAGAGAAGGGAGGCCAGACTCCAGGGAGGCTCCGAGCGGTGTCCGCGAGCTCCCTCCCTGCCCAGCTCCCTCTACTCCTGCAGCGGTGCCTTCTGGCTTCCCCGCGTCCCTGCCTGTCTCACTGCCTCCCGGCCCGCCCGGCTGCTTGGAGCTGAGCGTCGCGCGCCACTGGAGGCGCTGATAACCGCCCAGCCACCTGCGCGGCGCGCTCCCTGATTGGCCAGGCTTTGGCCGGGGCCGGCACCCATTGGCCGAGGAGCCAGGCCGGCGCCCACTTTGCATGAGCGTCACGGGCAGGGCCCCTCCACGAGGTGCGACGGGGCGGGCTGGCAGCCAGGTGCCCCAGCCCTGGCCGTAGTAAATTCGGCCACTGATGGAGAGCAGCGCAGCTCTATCCCTGCCGGGCCTGGCCGTTTAGCGGGGCTGATGCTATACGGGGAACCCGGAACCACGTCGACAGCGTCTTGGCTCAATTTGGGAGCTGGCCGATTTTAGAGCCAAGAGTGGAAAGCTCGGGGACCCAGCAGATTCCAGAAAGCAAAATGCCCATCTGGCCAGGGTGAAGAGGACCTGGGGGGATGGAGACACAGGGGCAGAGGCGCCGAGGGTGGAGCAGAGGGATCAAGAGAGGGAAAGACACCGAGCAGGACCCGGGGCATAGGCCATGAGAAACAGGGGAAATGGGCCACATGGGCATAAAAATGCGACACAGTGGAACACAAGGAGCAGGGGCCACTGAAGGAAGACAATACAAGGCCGCGAGCCAAGTCGTGGATCTCCTTCTACTGAAGGAAAAGGTCCAATGATCCTGGGAGATGGATGCTGAGATGCTACTACAGGTGGCGGAGAGCGGTTCGGTGAGCCAGGCTAAGGCAGGCGGGGACAGGTTACTGGGCCCCTGACCTCCACCCAGGAGGAGGAGCAGAAGCTGGCACCGTCTGCGCTGACCCTGCAGCCGCTGGTTGCTTGGCTTTGGACCATCCCAGGGTGTCTTCTCCTGAGTTTCTCAGAGGGCTGGGCCCAACGAAACAACGAATGAAGATGTCTCTCTGGGGCACCTGGAATGTGCGGGGTTTCCTGTTTTTCTCAGAAAACCTGAGCTCTGGTGGCCAGGGCGCCCCTCGCTCGCGGGGAAGCCTGACAAGGCTGCTAAGGCGGTCAGAACTGGGATCCGACCCTCACCTGCCACACACGCCTGCCCAAGCAGACCCTGAGCCTTGGGCGCCTACGGCCGACTAGGCCTGGGTTTGCAAAGTGGATGCCAGGCCTGGAGAAAGATAGTTCCTGCCTGATGCCGATCTGTCAGTCTCTCGGTCCAGATGTGGGAGACCCTTGGGCTCGAGGTGTTGTCCGCCCCTTTACCCTCCCCGAAGATAATGGGGAGCCTGCCTTGAGGAAGGTAAAGGGCCTCCCGCGCATTGGAGTAGGGGCCCGGAATTTCCCGGAAGGAGCCCTAGCAGTCGCTAGGGTCCCGCAGCTTGGGTCTCCGCAGAAGTTCTTAAGAAGCCACCCCAACACCCCGAGGACCCCGGGCCCTGTGGTATCAGTCTGAGCTGACTAGGACCAGAGGGAAGTGTTCGCCCCAAACATCTGGAGACAGTGGTGGAAGGGAGGGAAGAAAGGGGACACAAACCGGGCCAAGGAAGAGAGAGGTAGGTGGGGGGAGTGCAGAGAGCGCAGGCCATGGTAGAGGCCCTTCTCAGAGCAGAGGCCGAGTTATGAGGAACTGAAGGACAAGCCAATTAATCCTAGACGCATTTCAGCGCCTACTGGGGACCAGGAGCTGCAGTAGAGATACAGAAAGAATAGGAACAGGGGCAGTAGGTCGGGAGCTCGAACCCTACAGTGGATGGGGGAGCCACCGGCAGTCTACTATCAATAGATATGTATTAAGCGCCTGCTACGTGCCAGGCACAGTGCTTAACGACCAGCCGGTTTGTCCCTCCAGCTGTGGAATGGCTTAGAAGTGTGGGGGGGGGGGCGCTCACTCTCTCCTTTGGTTGGTTTAGGGCCCGTGGACCAGCAACTTCAATCCTGCTGAGCAACTCCCTGCACCCTCCAGCCCTTCAGGCTTCCCCTCCCTAACCCTGCCACCCCGCAGTGGGCCCAGGCGCCCTCCCGACAGTCTCTTCCCTCCGACCAAGCTGGTGAAACTAATAAAGGTGGGAAAGTCGGGAGAAGAAACCATGGCTGAATTTGGGAGCTTTGCCTGTAGCTGGTATGACTGGCTCCATGTCTTTCACCCTAGCCACTGCCCACACTGCTGAATGTCGTATACATACATATATATATATATATATATATATATATATATATATATATATACACACACACACATATATATACATATACGTGCGTGCATGTATGTGTGTGTGCATGTATGTGTGTATGTATGTGTCGTGTAGATATGTTAACGAAGTTTAACACTACACCAAGACTTTTGGGACACCTCTCTGTGTGCTCCGAATGCATATATGGGTATATGTGTATATGTGTGCATGTATGTATGTGTATGTATATTTGTGTGCGTGTATGTATGTATATAATTTATATTGACACACAAAGAGAGAGACAGAAACAGAGAATGAGCGGGCCAAAGGAAGAGAACAAGTTAGGGACCGAATGATCTGTGTGGTTGTGTGTTGGGAGTGGAGTGTGGGCTTTCCAGATCCTGATACATTGATACTCCCTGCCCCCCAGCCTTCCGAGGGTGGGATGGAGCCGGGCTGGGACCGGACAATGAGGAAGGGACCCGCGGAAAGGACTTCGGGTATTGGCCAACAAAGTAGGTTCTTTCAGGTGTACAGGAAGGGCTGTCTGGCCTGGGAGTTGAAAACAAGGTGGGAATATTTCTCCTCGACGCTGCGCCTTCTCCCCAAAGGGAGCCGTCAGGGATGGAGGCCAGCTTACTTCCCTGCTTCCGAGTTATCTTGAAACGCGCCCAATTGTTCCAGCCTGCGGGGTGGAATACTGAGGAAGCAGGAGTTTCGGGGTCCGGAGGTGGGATGGAGGATGGAAGGTGGATGGAAGGTGGATGGAAGGCTCCCTATGTCATTTGATTGCGGAGGGCTGCGGCTGGGAGGCGCGATGGGGTGACCGAACGGGGTCTGCCCCAGGGTTTAACAGAGCTCCTCCTGGTGCAGAGCATACCCGCAGCTTGTGTGCGGGCCTGAGCCTGTGGGTTGTGACTGAACGAGTTTGGGAATGCCTTTGGGTGGGGGGCGCCCCTGAGTGGGTAGCTTTGTATACCTGGCTATGCCGAAGTTCCGGGGATGTCTGTACTTGTGGGTGTTCACGTGTGCCCGGGGCCGCTGCCACGAGTGCAGGGGCCTCGCCGCTCCTTCGCAAAGCAGCTTCTAGGCTGGGGCACAGTTCCGTGGCGGCTGCAGAGAGCTGTCCAGACGTGTGTATGCCTCCGTGTGGGCGCGCTTCATTTGAGCGCTGGATGCAAACGGGGGACGGATGGGATTATCTGGGAGATCCCGAGTTGCTGGCCCAGGGTGCTGATGAGGCCCGGACCTCTAGTCCCCTAGGGCAGAGTGCCTGGCTGCAGCCCTCCGAGCTACGGAAAATCAGTGCAAGTCCGGGGCGCCCTTCTCTGCCCTCCAGCACTTAGCCAAGCTCCTGGCACTTAGTGGGCTCTCAATAATTGTTTATTGCCTGACTGACTGGGAGTACGGATGGCCCAGGCAGATCTCTTCCCCACTCTCCACCCCCACCCTCAATGCACAGAGCGCATTGAGACGAACGGCTCTTGGAGCTGTTGACGCTTGGTGGGATCCTCTAGGGATTGGGGGCGCTGCAGCTCTGGGCTTCGCTGGAACAGAGGATGTGTGCAAGGTGCCCAGCTGATTGCTGCAGAATTCAGCCTGGAGCTGACTTTGCAGCCAAAAAGCGAAAGAGGAGCACTGAGTTTGGCCTTCGCCTCGGAGTCAGTGGGTTTCTCCTAGGTTGGCTGTGGGTTCAGGGTCTGCAGTGTGGAATGTGAGGAGCAGGGCTTGTGGGGAGAGGTTGGAGGTGCTTTCAGATACCCTTGCAGCCCCTGTCTCTCTCTCCCGCAACCCTCTCTCCCTCCCTCCCTTCCTCCCTGTCCCAGAGTCATTTGTGCTTATTGGAGGGGCTTGTTGAGAGAGGCCTCGAACCCCGCCTCTGACTGGCTGCTCCAGTTAGCGCTTCCAACCTGCGCGTGCGCGTACACACCACACACACACACACACACACACACACACACACACACACACACACACCCCACAAACGCGCGGTCACAAGCACACACACGGGCACACACATTGCCATGCACATGCATGGGCACTTCCTCGCCCACCTCCAGAGGGACTGGCAGGAGCCACTTCTTCGAAGGCTGGGAGGGTGGGGAACAGCTAGGAGAGACCGAGCCCTTCAGGTGCTGACCTCAGGGTGGATGGAATGACATGCCCGAAGGGTTTTACCTAACTCCATGTAAGGCTCAGTTGTTTCTAGCAGATGACAGGCCTCCCTGTTGTTAGCTCAATCTAAGTGCTCCCACACTGCCTACACTCCATGTCCAGTCTGACCATCCCCGATTTTCGTGACGGAGCCCCCTCCCTCTGGCCGCCCGCCTCCCTCCAGTCTCCTTCTCTGCTTTTTCCTTCTCCGTTGTCTCTTGCCTTTCACCTTCTAGGAGAGAGGTCCTTGAGGACAGGGACTGGCTTTTTGCTGATGTAGCACCAGCACTAAGCTCACTCACTGCCTGGTACACAGTAAGCGATTACTATGTGCTTGTTATCCTTGTCGTCTGTACATCCAGGCACAGGCACCCATTCACCTGGGGGGGGGGGTCCTTGAAAAATAGCGCTGGCCTTTCCTCTGGAGGCCACTGGGGGGAAGGAGGAGGAAGCACCTGAAGGGAAGATCCTAGTCTTCTCCCTGCCTCGCAGGCAGCAAAATATTATTCCCAAGTCACTGTGACCCCTGGAAATGGAGCTTTGTCCATTGAAAAGCCACTCCCTACCTTTGTGTCGGTCTCTCTGTTGTCTATCTGTCTGTATGTCTCTCTCCTGTCTGTATAAACCACCCTCCACCCCCAGGCCCTCCAGAGGCCTAGGTGGGTACAGCAGGGAGCTCAAGGCAGGCCCTGTGGCCACCCTGGCCTCCTGGGGTCCATGTGTCCTCATCATCCGAGTTCACAATCTATCAAGGAAGCTTTCTGGAGGAAAAGGCTCATCTTCTGTCTCCTAGCCCTTGGCCTGACCATCCAGCATTCTCCGGGTTATTCCTCCATAAAGTGTCCATGGGAATGCGAGTTTTTCATTATCTTCATTGTTATTGTTACTAGACAACCTCCCAGGACAAGGAAGCAAACTCAAGTATCCAGAGCAGGACCCATCGGCATTCCCTCAACCCTTCTCCTCCTCCAGATTTATTTTGTATGATTTCCAATAAGTCATCCAGAGTTTCTTTCTTCCATCTATCCTTCCTTTTTTGCTTTTGCATTTAAAAAAAAAACACTTTATTTCTATCTTCTGTGGGTAAAAGAACAGTATCAGTAAAGGAGCTTTATTCAATTCAGCAAGTATTCATTAATCATCTTTATGTTAATAGCACTGACCTCTCAGGGTTCTTTTGAGGATCAAATGAGATATTTGTAAAGGGCTTAGCACAGTGCTGGGCACATAGTAGGTGCTACGTAAATGCTTGTTCCCCTCTCCCCATTCCTCCTTTTTTATGTGTTAGGCATTGAAAATATATAGTTAGGACATAGACACTGCTTTCTTTCTTTTTGAAAATAGTATTTTATTTTTTCCAATTACATGTAAAGATATGTACATTTTTTAACATTCATTTTAAAAAATTTTGACTTCCAAATTTCTCCCTCCCACTCCCCCCACAAAAAAAAACAGTAGCAATTCAACGTAGGTTATATGTGTGCAACTGTGTAGACGTATTTCCATATTGGTCATGTTGTGAGGGAAGAAACAGACCAAAAGGGGAAAAATAGAAAAATAAAGAAGGTGAAAATAATCTGCTTCTATCTGCCTTCAGACTACGCTGGTTCTTTCTCTGGATGTGGACAGCATTTTCCATCATGAGCTCTTTGGGATTGTATTAGATCATTGCATTGCTGGAGAGAGCTAAGTTATTCACAGTGCGTAATTGCACAATGTCATTTTTACTGTGTACAATGTTATCCTGGTTCTGCTTCCTTCGCTTTGTATCAGTTCATGTAAGTCTTTCCAGGTTTTTCTGCAATCCACCTGCTCACCATTTCTTATAGAACAATAGTATTCCATTGCATTCATATATCACAACTTGTTCAGTCATTCCCCAATTGACAGATATACCCTGAATTTCCAATTCTTTGCCAGCACAAAAAGATCTGCCATAAGTATCTTTGTACCTGTAGATCCTTTCCCCCTTTTTTTATCTCTTTGGGATACAGACCTAGTAATGGTATTTCTGGATCAAAGGGTTTGATTGCCCTTTGGGTATAGTTCCAAATTTCTCTCCAGAACGGTTGATCAGTTCACAACTCCACCAACAGTGCATCAGTGTCCCAATTTTCCCACACCCCCCTCCAACATTTATCATTTACCTTTTCTGTCATATTAGTCAATCTGATAGGTGTGAGGTGGTACCTCAGAGTTGTTTTAACGTGCATTTCTCTAGCCAATAGTGATTAAGAGCATTTTTTTCATATGACCATGGATAGCTTTATTTTTTTGTTTGAAAATTACCTGTTCATATCCTTTAACTGCTTGTCAATTGGGGGAAAGTCACCCAGATTTTCAGCCTTGGAGCCAACTTTGACGCTTCTGTCTCCCAAGATTAATTCAACTACTGCTAGGGGCCAGGTGCTATGCTAGGCATTGGGGATACGAAGTAAGAAGTGAACTAGTCACTTCTCTCAAGGAGCTTCTAGTTACTCAGAAGAGACAACACATACACATAAACATACAACATAAACATACAACACATACCAAACATACAACCTTGAACAAGGTGATTTGTTGGGGACAGCACCAGACACTAGGAGGGTCAGAAAAGGGCTTGTATACAAGGCAGCTTGTGAGCTGACTGTGGAAGGAAACGTGTACCTACAACAGGTGATGATCAGGAGGGAGGGCATTCGAGGCATAGGGGACGATCAGTGCCAACTCAGGGAAATGGTTCACAGCTACAGGGTCGACTGGTAATGAATGTGAAGGGGAATCTTGGATGTGATCAGTTTGGAAATGTTTGTTTGGATAAGGTTGTGAAAGTCTTTAAAAGCCAGACAAAGGAGATTGTAGTTGGTTCTCAAGGTAGTCAGGAGCTATTAGAGTTTATTGAGCAGGGTAGTGAAGTAGTCTGACCTGGGCTTTAGGGCAGTCACTTTGGTAGCTATGTGGACTGGAATGGGAAGGGACTGGGGATAGCAGCTAAGTAGGAAATTCTTGCAATCTGGCAGCTGAGAGGTGATGAGGACCTGAACCAAAGTGATGCCAGTGAGAGGAGAGAGGAAACCGGGGGCAGGTAATGAGGACACCCACTAAAGCTCAGTGTCCACCTCTACTCCCCATTCTCCCTCAGCTCCAATCTCAACCAGTCACCAAATCGACTCATTTCTATCTGCACGACATCTCCCCATCTGACCCCTTCTCTCCCCATCTGACCCTCCTTCCCTCCCTCCTGGAGGTTGAGGGGAGAATGAAAAACAGGTTTAGAGCATGCAATACAGAAGGAGAGGTGGAATGGCAGCAAACTGTAATCAGCGAAGGGAATTTCAGAGTTTGTCAATATGGAGCTGGTGTGTTTGTGGGTGAAGGAAAGATCAAGGGTATGACCATACATAGTTGAGATTAGATGGAGCAGAAGATCGGGGAATGAGTGAGTTGAGGAAAAGGGACATTAGGCTGTTTGAGTATCAACATCAATCAATCGTAAGCTTTGATTAAGTGCCTACTATATGCTAAACACTGTAGATACAAAAAAAGGTAAAAGACAGTCTGCCCTCAAGGGGCTTACAGTCTAAAAGGGGAGACAACATGCAAAGAAATACATACAAAGCAAGTTGTAAAAAGGATAAATAAGAAATAATTAACCAGAGGGCCTAGAATTAAAAGGGGTTGAGGAAGGCTTCCTGTAGAGTGTACCAGAGGCTAGAGATGATGGAGACTGCAGCTGCCCACTGAAGAGTAACCTGAAGGAATGCAGCAGATTGATCTTGCCAATGGAGACATTGCCCTGGTAAGACCCCAGTGACCGTGACAATGGCCCACCCCAGTCCAGCAGCATCCCTAAGTGACTCGTCCAGCCCATTGTGGCAGCAATTAAACCCAGCAGCCCAACAATCTTTCCAGTCCAACTTCTCAGAAGCTAAGTCCAGTGAGGAGGCAGCGCAGCAGCCACAGCACCTGCTTGGCCCAGCCTGGCTGAGTAACAGAGCAGGCAACCCAAGAGATGCCATGTTGTTAGTGGAGTGAACCCAGCTAAGCACCCATCATGGATACCATGCCTCAGAGCAGACTACGTTTGGAATCCCTGGTGATAGAAAGGACATCAAGGCCTCCTGCCCCAGAGTCATGAGTACTCCCTACCTTCATGCCTCATCACCATTAAGCATGTGCCCATTCCCCTTCCCCCACATACTCTATGTAGAGTGGGAGCATGTACTCTAGGGTTTGGCTTGGGTTTGGGGGGAGGTTGGGCTGGGATGGGTGAGGGCTACTATTCTTCTTATGTGTTTGAGTAACTATCTTTTCTAAGAATAAAATTAGTTTTCTTGCTGGCTATTCATGGGAAAAAAAGTCATGAAAGCTCAGGAGCTACGGTGTTAGGAGGACTCTGGGTTATACCCAGAGCCTGAGGTAACATTGCCCCTCTAGCAAGTTGCTTTTCTCCTTTTCTATTTGATCATTTTCCTGAAGAGATGATTGAATTCATTTCTTCCTTCCAACAATCCTCATATTTATCACTTTAATATTATTCTTGCTTTCTATTTTAGCTTTCAGTTTTCTTGGTCTTTGCTTTTCGCTATAGGTGTTTTGGGGGTCTGAGTTGTGCGCCTTTTCTGACATTTTTAGTGGCATGCCCAATCCATTGACATGTTATTTGTTCTTTCATTGATGAAAGTATTTTGAGACAGACGTTTAAGCGCTGGTTTGGTTTCACCTCCAAAGTTCTGGCATGTTTGCTCACGGTGCTTGTTTTCTTGAATGGAGCTCTCCATCGTTTCTACGGCTCTCTAGGACAGAATGACTGAGTTCCCACTTTCGTTTGACTACTTCCTTTACATGGCTGCCCTTGTGGAGTATGATTGTTATTGTGTTCTGCACAGCAGTGTAATATCAATTAAGTTGGGGCTTTCTTACTGTTTTAAAATGATTAAGTATCTTTGAGTCTTAATAGGTGCTAAGCCCCAGGCCCAAACCCCTAATTACTAAGTGTTAAGCCTATGTGGGTGTGAAGCTTCCCGGGTCCTAAGGGGAGGTACTAACTCCACAGCCAATCATAGGAGCCTAAGTTCTGGTCATTCAGATGACATTTGATGACATGTGAAATGGAATAAAAAGAGAAGACAGAGCTATTTGCTCAAGGCTCTCACTCTTGGTGGCTCGCTGATGTGGAGACTCCGGGCAGCTGTAGCTAAGAGACTTCCAGCTCGTAATCTGGATGTTGGGACTTTGTTAAACTCTGGTAACTATGTATTGGGATTTGAATCAGACAAGATCTGCCTGTTGATGTTTGTAATTTGTTTGTAATTTTCTCTGAAGTTCAGGGTGCTGGCTTTTTCCCCTGAACTAAGCGAATGGTATTTGTATGCTGAATTAAAGTAAGCTTGTCAACCCCTTAATGTTGCTTTCCTTAGTAAAGCAGACCAAAAGAAACTGGGCTTTGGCAGTGTTCTTGTTGTTGGGCTTGTGTTGGTCTTTCACCCCCGCAACAGCTGCTAGCCAGATTGTTGAAACAAGCAATAACAGGTAACTTTAATATTTCTACTTCTCCCCATTTTCAGCACATATTCAGTGTTTTTTCATGATGCCACAAATAGCTGAGAAATACGTACATTCCTTTCTATTCTTAATTTAATCATTGCCAGAAAGCTATCGCTCATAAGCCCCCATCTGCTATGTTCTCCTAGTGTTATTTACCCAGTTAACATCTTCCCAATACAAATTAACCAATTAGTAATTATTAGCTTTTTCAAAAGTATTGTTACTGAAAAGGTACAGTAAACACTGGGCAGTTCGTGGTGCAATGGATAGAGGGCCAGGCCTGGAATCAGGAAGATCTGAATTCAAATCTGGGCTCAGACACTTCCTAGCCACATGACCCTGGGCAAGACACTTCACCCTGTTTGTCTCAGTTTCCTCAGCTGTAAAATGAGCTGGAGAAGGAAATGGCAAACTGCTCCAGTATCTCTGCCAAGAAAACCCCAAATGGGGTCACAGAGGGTCAGATATGCTTGACCAAAAACAACATTGTAGGCACTAAAGTATAATAACTTGGCCCCCCCATACACAAACACAAACACATACAAGCCCAGCTGAACTCTCTTTTCTACGCCCTCTTTGATCCTGAGAGATTGTGTATTGCACCAGTGGTACAGGCAGTTGGTATAAAATGTGCCCCTCCCCCAACCTTGGGTGGGGAACTTCCTGTACCTGGGGGTCCATTTCTCTTTTCCCTGAGTTTCCCCCCTCCCAAGTTCACTCTTGGGTGTGGCAGGGCTGACCCACAAGTTGCTCCTGTTCTCAGCTGGGCTGGCTCCTTGCTAGACCATGGGAGGCAGATTGCTTCCCAGGGTGGTCACCTAGTAAGCACATCAGACTTGACTGCTTTTGTTACTGCTGTCCCCTCATTGTGGGTAGCGCCTTACATGGCTTGGGTGTATCTCTCTGTCTCACCAGTCATCAAAGCAGTACCAGCCCTGGGCACATCTTCAATTAAGGTCTGGAAAGAAAGACTCAAGATGGAAGCATGGTGACAGCATTGGCCAACACTACTGGGGCTGGGAGGCACTCTCCCATGTGGATACTGATCACCCAGGAAGAACCTCTGCTGCACTGTCCCTTCTAGCCCAGAAGGTTTCTTGTCACCACTTAGGGAGCCAGCCAGAAGCAGTCAGAGGGTACCTGTTCCAAAGCAGGACTCTTCCCTGCCCATGGCAGGCTGCAGGTTTCTCACATGCCCTGGGCATGTTCAAAGCATTGGCTTCCTCCTTCTGGCAGAGAGGGCTCTAGCAGATGCCGGGCAGGTCTGGCATCCATGGCCTTTCTGATGTGGCTCTGCTCCGACTCACCAAGAGCTAGGCTCAGGACAGGCACATCAACAATCCAAGACAGTTTAGAGGTGGCCCAAGAGCAGTCAGGTCAGGCAATATAGGACATTGGCTAGTGGACAAGGTGATGAACCTCAGAGATCTCTGGGGCTCCTGGAGAGAGGCTGGGCCTGGGGTCCCTTGTTCTCTCCCCTCCATAAGAGGAGACTGTGTCCACATGAAAGTCTTCAGAGACATGCTCCTTGCTGGAATAGGCAGTCCTAAAGTGTCTACTATGTGTCTGGGGACAAGTATAAGAAATACGACTGCCCAATCTAATGGAGGAAGACTAAACACAAAAGGAAGCTGTAGAGCGGGAAGGGCTGGGGAGAAGGTGCCCAGATCAGGGTCATGGGAGTATACGTGCTGGTGGGAAGGAAGAGCTGTCTGGCTTGGGAGCCCTCTTTCAATGGAGGCTTTGGGAAGAGTTCTTTGCTCTGCCCTCTAGTCCTCCGCTCAGAGGGGCAGGGGGAACTGAGGATTCCAAGGAGGGGGAGGACCAAGCTGGTGCTTTCCTCACTGAGTGATTCATTTCCTGATGATGAGGTTTCCTGGGGGTCTGATTGTGGCAGATCTCAGGTACTTGTGGCTGCCTCTGGGAGCTCAGGGATCAGAGATGGCTGGACCTCTGATGTGGATGAGTGTTTCAACAATCTGGCTAGCAGCTGCTGTGGGGGTGAAAGACCAACACAAGCCCAACAACAAGTACGCTACCAGCACGCTGCAAAAGCCCAGGTTCTTTTGATCTGCTTTACTAAGGAAAGCAATGTTAAGGGGTTAACACGCTCACTTTAATCCAGCATACAAATACCATTCACTTAGTTCAGGGAGAAAAGCCAGCGCCCTGAACTTCGGGGCAAATACAAATTACAAACGTCGACAGACAGACCCAATATAATTCATAGTTACCAACATCTAGGTTCAGCCCGTGAGCTCATAACAAGGGCTGGCCCAGAGTCACGCATGCCACCATGGCTGTGGGTAAGAGCTCCGAAAAATAGAAAGTCAACCCCTGGTTTTATATCTTTTTCAGGGTCAAGGGTGAGTCACACATGCAACTCACCCGTGTGACCTAAAATCGTCCCAAAGAGGCAACTTAAATCCACGTGGTCTAAGAGCCTCTGATGTCCCAAACCTAGCACTCAAACTCATGTGTGTACTAGGCCTTCCCTTAGTTAGCTGCACCTGGCGCCCCACCTTGGTTACCAATTCGCACCCACATAGCTTTAGCACCTAATTGGGGTTTGGGCCTGGGGCTTAGCACCTAGTAAGACTCAAAGGCACTTAATCATTTTGAAACAGTAAGAAAATCCCAACTTAATTGGTATCACACTTAGGCATCTAGGTGACAGAAGGAGGTCACAAGAGGACCCTCTTACTGGCTACCCCCGCAAAACCCAGGCAGCCCATGGGGAGGGGGGGGGAGGACAGCTCCAAACCAAAGTTGACAGGGGCACGGCCAACAGAAACTCTCTGACCGCTGGCCTGTGGCTCCCTGGCAAGTGGTTTTGCTTCCCACCCAATGTCCTGTGCCAGCCCCACCCCATGGTTTCCGCCTCCCTTTAGAGCTACAGGCTGACCTGGTGAGGAGGGCTGGCCTTGTCGCTCTGAAGCAGCCTCCATAGCAACACTTCCTGGAGACTCCAAAGCTGCCCCACCCCCCACCTTAGACCGAGGACCCAGGGGCCCAGGCACATCTTCAGCACTGGAGAGCACTGGAGAGCTCTACTTACAGACAGAGACCACCCAGGCTGCGCTCACTGCCCAGCCTCTCAAGGAGAGCCTCGGGGACACCAATTTCTCTACCAGCATAGGTGCGCCCTCTGGTGGTGAGAATAGCATTAGCGCCTCAAAGTATCTGCTAGTGAGGAGGTATTCAAAGTCCCATAGGTCCACTCTGGGCAGTCCGCTCCCTCTGGCAGCTTCCTTGCCAGGGCCTATGGGGCAAAGCCATCAGTGTGCTGGAACTGCCTCCAACCACCTGCCAGAGCAGATGCTTAAACGTTAGAGGGAGTATTTACAATCCAGAAATCAGCTTCTACTAAGCAGCACCCAATGTATTGTTTGGCTAATGTTCCAGACTCAAGAAAGTGATGGAGAAGCATTAAGGCTACACAGGAAATTTAGGAGTCTGTGCCCCCATTCTCCCCACCCCCATTTCCCCTGAATCTGATTGTTAAACATTTACCAGCATACCTTCACATTTATTTCTCCATAAACATTGGGCTTGGAAGCCCAGTAGGAGGCTCAGAGAATGAATTCTTTACCAGATTGGAGGCCTGGTGACTGCAGGATAATGAATAAAGCTAATAACAATACTAAGCTGGCATTGACACAGGGCTTTCAAGTTTGCAAAACAATGGGGCAGGTTTCTCTCATTACTGGCCACCAAAGCTGGAAAATCTCCCTTTGCCCATCATCACCAAGGAGCAGGAAGCACACAACCACATGTACACACACAGAATGACCCATAACCCTTCAATTCTCAGTTTGAGTAGATGTAACCAGAATGGCCTTTGTTTTCTTTGAATGACTCAGCTTACCTCATTGAGCCTCTGGACGCTGTGGCTTGCTCTTCCGGGGCAGGAAGCCCAAAGAGCATTCCAGGAAGCAGACAACTTCCTGTGTGATGAGTCATGGGGCTGGCTGAGGGGAGGTGTTAGCTCCAGAATCTGGTCTACGCTAGGGGGAGGGGCTAAGTCAAGAACCAATCGGCCCTCGTCATTCAGGCGGTGTTTGATGATGTCAAAAACCCTATAAGAGGGGAGAGGACAGCTTGAAGAGCTCTCTCTTTCTTTTTCTAGTTGGTGTTGGAGCAGTGGCAAGCAAGCGTGACTCTGGGCCAGCCCTTGCTCTCGGGTGAGCCCAGATGTTGGTAACTATGAATTGTATTGGGTCTGTCTGTTGATATTTGTAACTTGTTTGTATTTTAGTTTTGAGGTTCGGGGTGCTGGTTTGTTTTTCCCCTGAACTGAATGAACGTTTTGAACCTCAGGGTGCTGGTTTTTCCCCTGAAGTAACTCAATGAATCTGTATTTGGTCTGTTTCTTGATGCTTGTCTGTATGCTCCCCTGAACTAACTGAATGCTAACTGAATGCTGGCGTTTTCCCCTGAACTAAATGATTGTTGTCTGTATGCTAACTGAATGCTGTATTAAAGTAAGCTGGTCAACCCCTTCACCATGCTTTCCTTGTTTAAGCAGATAAAAAGAACCTGTGCTTTCCCGGCGTCCTGGCAGCCTCCTGGGTCCCGGCAGCCTCCTGGGTCCCAGAAGCCTCCTGGGTGCCGGCTGTGGGGGAGTGATCTTACGCCCCCACCGAAGCTGCTAGCTGGGTTGTTAAAACATATGGCGTAGTCTTCGTCAGGATCTGGCTTTAACAAGAGAGCATGGCATTTTGGGGTGCTGGTTTGGTTGAATGTTTCCCTGTTTTTGGACTGCTCTTTGTACTTGAGGTGGCTATGGTTCTGTGGAGCCTCAGGAGCAAGGAAAACAGGCGAGTACTTTGCAGCCTTAGGAGGAAGGAAGGCCTGAAGGAAAACAGGCGAGTGGAAGTGCTAGGTGAGGTTTCCCAGGGGCCCAGAGCAGGAGATAATCCCTTCCTCCCAGGGCTTAAGCTGATAAGCCTGGCCCCGGAGGACTGTGCTGAAAGGGCCAATGTCCTGAGATTATATTGTACATGGAGTTTTGAAACAGGAGCAAAAGGGTCTTGCTCCATTGATAGAATAAAGTTGGGAGCTAAGGTATGGGTAAAACAGAAGCCAGATGAAGTCATACTCAGAGGAAATGTGGCTTCATGTGATTAACAGAGGAAAGCTTGTACATCTGGGGGGGAATGATGATAGTGTTCTGACTACTTATTTCGTGTTATCCTTGCTATATTGTTTTATTGTTGATGTTATTGATTCTATGTAATGGATACAAAGATCTAGGGGTGGACATTTGAATTATTAATAATTATTTTGGGGATGATTGATTGAAGAGATTATCTTGCTGGGACCTAGGGGTGGATCACATTTGAATTGTAAACCAATATTTGGGAATGTCACTGAATGATATGTTTTGCTTTATTGTGAATGATATGTTTTAGTTTCCTGCATAATTGGATCACAATGTTCTAGGATATATAATTTAATTTAAATTATGATTGGATTGTGCATCCTAGAACATTGTGAGGGGTGGAGTGTAACCAGAATGGCCTTTGTTTTCTTTGAATGACTCAGCTTACCTCATTGAGCCTCTGGATGCTGTGGCTTGCTCTTCCGGGGCAGGAAGCCCAGAGAGCATGTCAGGAAGCAGAAAACTTCCTGTGTGATCAGTCATGGGGCTGGCTGAGGGGAGGTGTTAATGTCTACGCTAGGGGGAGGGGCCAAGTCAAGAACCAATCGGCCCTCGTCATTCAGGCGGTGTTTGATGATGTCAAACGCCCTATAAGAGGGGAGAGGACAGCTTGAAGAGCTCTCTCTTTCTTTTTCTAGTTGGTGTGGGAGCAGTGGCAAGCAAGCGTGACTCTGGGCCAGCCCTTGCTCTTGGGCCGAGCCCAGATGTTGGTAACTATGAATTGTATTGGGTCTGTCCGTTGATATTTGTAATTTGTTTGTATTTTGGTTTTGAGGTTCGGGGTGCTGGTTTGTTTTTTCCCCCAAACTAAATGAATGTTTTGAACCTCAGGGTGCTGGTTTTTTCCCCTGAAGTAACTCAATGAATCTGTATTTGGTCTGTCTCTTGATGCTTGTCTGTATGCTCCCCTGAACTAACTGAATGCTAACTGAATGCTGGCGTTTTCCCCTGAACTAAATGATTGTTGTCTGTATGCTAACTGAATGCTGTATTAAAGTAAGCTGGTCAACCCCTTCACCATGCTTTCCTTGTTTAAGCAGATAAAAAGAACCTGTGCTTTCCTGGCAGCTTCCTGGGTCCCGGCAGCGGGGGAGGGATCTTATGCCCCCATTGAAGCTGCTAGCTGGGTTGTTAAAACAGTAGATCAGGGACCCATTTGGGCAAAGGTTCTTGAGATCTGAGCTGGAGGAGCAAATTATTCCTGAGGGTTCTGGCTCAGGAAGTGTGTGTGTGTGTGTGTGTGTGTGTGTGTGTGTGTGTGTGTGTGTGCATGTGTGTGTATGTGTAGTAGCCTCCTCAAAGTTCTGGACCCCCAGAGATGGCAGGGAACACTTCGATTTTTCATGTAGTGGAGGGACAATGGCTGGAAAAGGGACAAGTTAGCAACAACCTAGGGGGTGAATGTAACACAGATGGAGGAGACTGGCGGGAGTCTCTTGATCCCTTCCTTCCATGTCCCTGACCAAACATTCTATGGATGACAAAATAGCATTCCATTATATCTATGAACCACAGCTTGGCTAGCCTTTCCCCAAATGATGGGCATTGGCTGCATTTTCCAGTTCTTGGTAGCACAAAAAGGGCTGTAGCAAAGAATCTGGAGTCTGGGGAACCACTTTTTGTCCTTCTTTCTGTCCTCTGAATTCTTTGGGACATATGCCAAGCAGGGGCATCTCTCAACCCAAAGCTATGCCAGTTTAATCAGTTTGAGAGACAAAGTCTGTGGCTGTCATCATGGTCTGCCAGCTTACAGCAGCAGTTAGGTTGTGCAGTAGATAGAGCATTGGATCTGGAGACACTAGCTGTGTAAGTCCTGGGTACAAAACCCTTCACAGCTGTTTGCCTCAGCTTCCTCGTCTGTAAAATGGGGGTAGTAATAGCATCTCTCAGAGTTGGGAAGATACAACAAGCTATCTGTCAAGGGCTTTGCAAACATTAAAGTGTTATAAAAACACTTGCTGTCGTCGTCATCATCCCTGTCCACAAACGTATCGGACCATTTCTGAGAAAGACGCTGCTGTTGTCACTGACATCCTGACTCCCTCACATGAGTTAGCATGGCCCTGAGGAGAATGCCAGCTTCTGATATTTCCCCAGGTCTTTGAAGCTGCAAAGCTCTTCCCACAAAGTATCGAATCCTTATGCCAATCCTGAGAGGCGATGTTCTTCATTATCTCTGTTTTACAGATTGAGAAATGGAGGACCCAGAAGGTCAGGTGACTTGCACTGGAAAACCCTTCTTGATGGGATTCAGCCAATCAGATGCATGCCTAAGCATTGGCAGGATGCAGTTTGATTGTGCTCAGTGGTCAGTTTTCAGCTAGACACCGGGTTTCACCCTCCACACCTGCACACACACACCCACACACAGAACTTCATCATAAATGCTACCAACCACAGGGCTGACTGGTTACTTCTTTCATTCATTCTTTGGTTTTTTTTTTTGCAATCAGTGAAGAATAATAAATCTAAACTGGATCATAAACTAGGTTGTTTTTTCCATGTTTATCTTTTCTTTTTTATTTTTAAATTAGATTTTTTATTTTTTAGTTTACAACACTTAGTTTTACATGTTCTTGAGTTTCAAATTTTGTTCCCTTCCTTCCCCTCTCCCCTCCCCTCCAAGATGACATGCAGTCCTGTATAGATTCTACGTAGACCTTCACATTAAATTCATTTACACAATAGTCAAGTTGTAAAGAAGAATTATATGCAATGGAATGAATCATGAGAGAGAAGAAACAAAACGAAAAAAAAGAAGGAAAAAAAATAGAGAACACAAATAGTTTGCCTCAATCTGCATTCAGACTCCACAGTTCTTTCTCTGGATGTAGCTCGCTTTTTCCGTCATGAGTCCTTTGGAGCTGTCTTTGAGCCTTGTATTGCTGAGGAGAGCCAAGTCTATCAAAGTTAGTCGTCACAGAATCGATATGTCTGTGGTTGTGCACAATGTTCTCCTGGTTCTGCTCCTCTCACTCAGCATCAGATCATGTAGGTCTTTCCAGGTTATTATGAAGTCCGTATCTTCCACATTTCTTATAGCACAATAGTATCCCATTACATTCATATACCACAATTTGTTTAGCCATTACCCAATTGATGGGCATCCCCTTAATTTCCAATTCTTTGCCACCACAAAAAGAGCTGCTATAAATATTTTTGTACATACAGGTTCCATTCATCATTCTTTTAAATAATTCCAAGTTTGTGTCTAATTTGAGCTGTTAAAAGGACCAAAGCTTGTTCTTCCTGAAGTCTGGGTTTCGGATTTCCAATCCATTTATTTAGTGAGATTTCTTTTTCTTTTTTTGGTAATTACTATTATGTCTTACTAAAACAAGTGAAGGTCATACAGAAAATGCAAAAGGCTCAATATTAATCTTTTAATAATCAAATAATGTAGAATAGGAGGAAACAGGAAAGTTTAAAGACAGCGGTAGAGAGCAAAGCATACAATTGCTCCTTAGGATAACCTTTGTGAATATTTTATTTTCTTGAAGCTTCAAATTTAGTTACATTTTGATCCCTTCAGATTTCACATTGGTCCAGTGGACAATGTGTCCTGTTGCTTAGTGTTTCAAAAACCGAAATATTTTTCTTTGTATTTATAAAAGATTTGAAGAACCTTACTAGCTTGCTGTTCTAAGTGATGCCCTATGTCACAATTCTGTCCCACAGCCTGTGCATTTCAATTTCAAAGGTTTGCTGACAAAGAAATTCTGGTGTTTTCACAATACTTTTGCACACTAATTTCTTTACATTTATGAGGTCAATTGGATTTTTCTCGATCCACAGAAAATGCCTAGACAGATTTGACCTTTCAGCAATGGATTCTCAATTCCCAGTATTTTCTTATGTTTTCAAGATAGCAAAACCCTTTACAAAGATGGTTGTTTCGAAATATTTCAGTCTGGGCCAGAAGTTTTAAATCTGGAAACTATATGGAGTCAAACTCTTGTGAAACTCTGGGCTGGGACCACCCCCACCTGTAGAACTCTTTTAACCCCCATCACAAACAATTCTGTGAATATCTGGCTATGGTCAATGTAAAATAAAAAAAAAATATACCGAGTCACACTCTACATTACAGGCTCTGACTTATAAAGTATGCTTTAAACTTTATTTCAGTCTTTTAAAATAAGAATATTTAGAAAAATCAAGTTAGACATATTAACACTTCTTAAAAATTTTGGCAAGTTAGTGCCCACATTCCAAACAGCGCAAGCTATATCAATGTAAAAAGGCATGAAAGATAACAAACAAAAACATCAGGGCAGTAGCCCATGGAAAAGGCATACTAAATGTTCAAACATTTTGAAGTCGGGATCTAGACTAGCAAGGTCAAGGCTGCAAAAATTCCCAGCAATATTCACTGTTTTAGATTAGAACACATCTTCTCCCTGTTTGCCCTAAAATAAATCTTCGATTTGGCTATTATAGGTCAACCTATTTAATCACATCCAAAAAGTTTGAAATTTCACTCAGCAAAATTGCTACACATTCAGAAATCCTCTGTTTGTTAATATAGGAGGATTCTCAGCTTAGCCCACATGGACATTGCCCTAAAACTCAATGATAACATGAAGTAAACATACAGAAATTTGCAAAGTTCAAGTTTCAAAAAAACCCTTTTGACTTTTCTTTACACTTATATCCTTGACTTTCAATGAAACAAGGTGTTAGCCTGTCATTTTTAGGGTGGCATTTATTATTCTAAGGAAGAATTTCAGATGCCAAATTTGAAGGGTCAGAAATAGAGGGATTTTACTTTCCCCATATATCTATCGCTAACCAAGATTGACACTAATGGCAAAGTATCAACTTTCCCCCAAGGAGAAGCCCTCCAAGAAATATCAACTCTAACAAGCTTCCAAGATCACACAAACTCAGCCTTTTCCATTCCTCGCTTAAGCTGGCTGAGACACTGAAGTTAGTGTCACTTTAGGCTCAAGTCATCCAAAGTAACAGACTAAAGAATGACCAAAAACAAATTTTTATTGTTACAACTAAATAAATGTAATTCAAATGTGTCCACCACTAGTTTTTTCACAAATTAACATACTATAAATAAGCAAACTAAGTCTGGGCACTGATGCATATGGACTCACTAGATGTCTCATGGGCTTAGTTACAGAAGCCTACTCACAGTAAAAAGACATTTTGAATATAAAGTGTAGCATGATGTTAAGCCATTTTAGCTTCTGCGCATACGTGTTGCACTTCTGGCCAGAAATGGAGAGCAATCTGAAGCATTACGCTGTAAACTCACTTGCACTGTTTTAAATGGCATCAATATCAATGCCATTATCCTTGTTATCAGCAGACTTCACAGGTTCAACTTTAGGCAGTCTTAGAATACACCACCTCAATATCTTCATCTTCTCCACCAGAAGATTCTTCTTCTCTTTCCTTTAGCCATTTTATAAAGGGCTCCTCTTTGACATGAATCTCCTTGGCAAGTTCCTTTGAGAAATATTTCTTAGAGGCCTTTTCTGACTAGCTAATGATGACCTCTTCTTCCAAAAGAATTTGGGAGATGAGCTGAGCTTGATGTATAGCTGCTACACACTCCAAACCATGAAGAAGGTATCTTTGAGGTTTTTTGGTTATTGGGATGGAATTGTACAAAATGACATCTACACTTCTTCATTTATTCTCAAATTTTCTCATTAAAAAGAGTCTCAGTCAAAATGAGGGGGCCCATCACTTTTACATCCAGTCTTTCTGCTTCAGCAACAATTTTGTAAGAAGTATCGATAATATCTTGTTTCAACAATCCAGCTAGCAGCTGTTGTGGGGGTGTAAGATCCACCTACAACCAGCACCCAGAAAGCTGCTGGCATGCTGCGAAAGCACAGGTTCTTTTGATCTGCTTAACTAAGGAAAGCAACGTTAAAGGGGTTGACAAGCTTACTTTAATTCAGCATACAAATATCATTCACTTAGTTCAGGAGAAAAAACCAGCACACTAAACTTCAGAATAAAGTACAAACATCGACAGACAGACCTTATCCGATTCAAATCCCAATACATAGTTACCAGAGTTTAACAAAGTCCCAGCACCTGGGTTACAAGCTGGAGGGCCCTTAGCTACAGCTGCCTGGAGTCTCTGCATCAGCACACCAGCACAAGTGAGAGCCCTGGCAAATGACTCTGTCCTCTCTTCTTATAGGACTTCAGACATCATCAGATGTCATCTGAATGACCAGAACTTAGGCTCTGGTGATTTGTTCTTGAGTTAGCCCCTCCCCTTAGGACCCTGGCAGGTTCACATCCACATAGGTTAGGTTAACACCTAATAGGGGTTAGAGCCTGGGGCTTAGCACTTAGTAAGACTCAAGATGGGCGTGGCTCTGGAGTTAGCACCTTCCCTCAGCCGGCCCCACCTTGGGCCCCACCCCAGTCACCAATCCACACCCACATAGGTTCCACACCTAATAGGGGTTTGGGCCTGGGGCTTAGCACCTAGTAAGGCTCAATGAAATACACTGAATTGCTCAAAGAAAACAAAGGCCATTTTGCTTTCTTTTTTCTTCACAGAGTCAAATAAAATATTGATTCTTTCTTCAACTGTCCCTTCTAGGTCATCACCAAGTGTCAGAACTTTTGCATGATCACTAATTTCATCCATTCTGTGCCTTTGAGCTTCTTCTGTTGTGTCCTCTCCCCAGTCTTCATCCTCATCATCTTCCACAGCATGTGGAGGGTTAAGTTCATTGGGTGGTGCTGCTGCTGGTGGTGTCGTCTCATTGCTGGACACAGAACCATTTTCTTTGTCTTTGCCCTTTCTAGTTTTCTTTTCTTTTTCTCCCATAACATTATCCCTATTCTCAGGTGGGTTCTTGAGAATGAATGAGCAGAGTTTATGGTTTGCGTCAAGCATGCCTCCATAGCCACAGGCTTTGCAAGAGTTACCTATTGTCTGTTTCTTAAGATTGATATGCAGATCACTTTCAGGATTCTCACACTCAGGACAGAGGACACATTTTTTAATGAATCCATCCCACATGTCTTGCAGCTTATTGGCCTCATGAGATCCATTGACAATGTAATGGTCTTCAAACTGGGTCTGTGCTCGCAGATCACAACGAAAATACTTGGTGGGATACGTTGGAGGCCAGTCAAGCGCCTTTGCAACGTCAACCACTATAGCTGTCTTTATTCCACTTCCTTTGCTCTCAACCTTAGCAATCAGATGGTGCATTTTGTAGTGATAGAACCGGCCTGAAAGGCGGCGGTTGACTTTGACAGACGTTTTGGCTTATTAGTAGTAGTTTTATCAGTAAGATGAAGAGATCTTTATTGCAACTTTTTGGTACCTTCTGTCTGGAGAAGAAGGGATGACATAAATGACTGCAAGAGTTCTTGATCTCTGACATGAAAAGTTGTTGCCACAGAGGCTGTAAGTGTCTTGCTTGTACGCTCTATTGCCCAATGGCTGTGCAACAGTTCTTTTTCGTCAAATAAAGACATAAAAACAATGCCGCTCATCCGGGACTGTGATGAAGTGTCTGAGGCGCAGTATATACAAGAACCCGAGCAGCAAGATGTGGAGGAGGAGGAAGGGAGGAGGAGGAGGAAAGAGGGGGAAGAGGAGGCGGAGCTGGAGGAGCCGCTGGGGGGTGGGGGGTGCCCTTCAGCACCTGGGAGCCTGGAGACTTCTGGAATGTTCTCACTCTGGCTTGAGGTTTCTTTTTCGAAGCAGATTTTGAAATAACTAGAAACATCCAATTCCCCAAACGAACACTTAAGCAAATTTGTATTTATCTGTGTCAACTTCCAACCTGTCAAAATGTGCAGCACATGAACAACCAACTGAACTGGTGCTCAAAACCACAGCCAACCAGAGAAAACCAGTTTAGCACAGTGCCGGGCACACAGTTAATGCTAAATAAATGCTTACTGACCGACTGCCACCTGAACTTTCAGCTCACACCATCTTATTGACGAAGATGGTAAAAGAACAAGTCAATGTTGGAGGGACTGGGTGAATGGGTCCAACCGTTTTGGAAGACAAATTGGAACTGCGCAAGAAAAGTTCCAGCATTTTTCCTAGTTTGATTCTGTGATTCTGTTACTAGGTTTATGCCACGTGGAGATTATGGAGAGCAAGAAAAGACCCATTTGTTCAAAGATACGGAATGCAGGGCTATTTGCAATACCCAAAAGCTTGAATACAAAATTCTATTCATGTCATTGTGGGAGTGGCTGATCAGCTTGTGGCACATGAATGAAACACGGTAGGACTGAATCATAATGCCAGCTGCCAGTGGTGATGGGCTCCTCTGCTCTGAGATCTTCAGGAAGAGGCCCAAATTCTACTTGTTGGCTTTGTTGTTCTGGTGCCTCTTGTGGGGCATGGGTCGAATTAATCCACTGAGGTTTCTCCCAACTCTTTAATGCTGTAATCCTCTGAATGAGGGATGGGAAAAATTTAGAGCATAGCAATAAGTGCTTTTTGACTGACTGACATAAGATGACTTGTATGAAGTGAGGTGTGTTGAGGAAGGTGGGATCAGAAAAGCAATGATGACAGTGATTATGCTAAAGTATGAAAGGGGGTGACATCAAATAGTCCCAGTGCTCAGATCAAAAGCAATAGAGAATGTTTGCTGTTTGTCCTTTGTTCTCAAAGAGGACCATAACATCAAGAAGGTGATGCCATGATGCACAAGTGAATTGGGTCTAAGTGAGGCAGGGCTATGCAAAGTCACCAGTGTCACTCTCTCCTTTGAAGCCCTTTAGGTCCAGTGGCCAAATACACATCAGGATGACTGGAGATGGCTCAGGATGAGAGAAACATTTATATGACCTCACAAGGGTTAAAGTGCTTATCTTTCATTGGACAGGTCACTGAGGCAATCCAGCATGATCCCTCTTGTAGGTTGTTTTGCTAAACTATCTTCCATGAATGCCCTTTGGATTTGATTTGATTGCAAATTTGTGTAAGGGTGGGAATTACTTGAATCAATCACCCCATTCCATTTCGCTAGCTTGGACACCTTTATCAGGAAAAAACACATCTTGACTGAATCAATCAATTTAGAGATGTGAACAAAGTCCAGTACTTACCCTGAACCAATCAATCAAAGGTATTTTGTTGAGGTAGACAGGGAGTCTGTTCAGAGAGACTTGGTCACACTCTGTGGAGTTCATGTAAAACTAGTGCTGAATTGAAGATTCCAGGCAGCTTAGTGGCAGAAGCCTTTCAGCAAAGCCTCTGAGAAGCAGTTGTTCCAGAGGTAAAGGAGACACATGAACTCCTTTTTCCCTACCCCACTCCCACTTCCTCCTTGGAATCCTTGCAGAATTCTGGGGAGAGCAGGAGTGGATGGAAGTAGCTGAATTGGGAGATGAGGACATGCTAGACACACTGAAGGAAAGCTGTCTCATGACTCTGCAAGGTCTGGCAGAAGCCTATATGATACCTAGGGAAACTTTATGAGCCTCCCCCTTAAGAAAGAGAGAAAGGGGCTTCCAGCCACTGGGGGCTTTGAGTTGCCTTTCCCATGTGTAATGTCTAAGTTTGAGTGCTCCTTCCTTTGGACTCCATATGTACTCAAAACTGCATTCTTTGTGTTGATTCTGTGATGTAATTCCTCATTTGTTATGTGTCACAGTTATGTGTTCAGACCTGCCATGCACCTTTTTCCTGCCCTTTGGAAGAGCTTCAGCTTTGATTCTTAGGAGATGTCAGGGCTCTACGATGCCTGGCCACAAAGTATCACCAGACCAGACCAGACCAGACTGTTATGAGGAATTTCTCTTCAGCTTGGACTCCTCTCTCATAACCAAGCTGAGCTTTGTCTTCCACATATTTTCCTATTTTAGACTCATTTGATATTAATAAGCAAAGGGAATTGAACAAGCCTATTTCTGCTCTATGTCCAAGGAATCTTGTGTAGTTTTGACATATGCCACCCTTGGCATCGTGCAAGCTAGTATCAATCCCAGTTTGGAGAAAATCACTCTTATGGTCAGGGCAAGATTGTCCAACCATCATCCCCTGTAGCCTCCCTGAATACTTGACTCAGAAACCATGGGTGGAATCCAAAGGCTCTTCTGGAGGGCTCTGTGGTCAGTCCTATGATCCAGGTGAGAGTCAAGGCCCTGAACTGCATCTGAATCTTTGTACCAGGGAGGAATCTCTGGTGCTGGACTGATTACAGTGTGATCTAGTTTTGTTTCCGTTTTCTCTTCCCAAGTGGCACCAAAGGCATCTGGAGCCCAGTATCATGGTCAGTGCTTGTGGCCCAGCATTAAGCTGCAGAGCTGAGACTGCATCCACCTGCTGCTGGTGAGAGTGGCCAGTCAGCTCCCAAGGATCAGCTGCTCCAGGTCTGCCTGATGTGCCTCGGTATCTTAAGTATGTTTGCTCCACTTGGAAAAAAAAGAATCCAGGTGGGTCTTAAGGGCCCAAACATGTCTGCTGGCCACGAGTCAGCCCTTCTTTTGGCCAGAAACACACAATGGGTCAAAGTGGTGAGTTGGCCAGGACTTAGATGCTCTCCTGGAAAAACCTGACCGAGCTGGTGTTATTTAAGAGAACATCTATTCTGACCAACTTTGTTTGTGCTCACTTCCAAGTAGTTACTGGGTGTAGTGAAAAGAGGACCAACTTCAAATCTTATCTCTGACACTTAGTACCTGTGTGGCCCTGAGTAAATCACTTCATCTGCCTGAGAGTCAGTTTTTTAAGAGGAAGGATTGTGCTGGATGGCTTCAGGTCTCTTCCAGCTATAAGTGCCTGAGCCTAGAACTTACCTCTGCAACGGCAGACCACACAGATGTGGTGGAACTGAGTCCTTTTTTTTTGCCAGACGGCTGAGGAGAATCTTGGACAAGACTGCAAACAAGGCATTTGTAGGGGCAGATGAACTAATGTACAGAATAGTCTTTGACTGTTAACAGGTCACCAGACATGTCAGATCCTCTCAAGAAGCACTGGACTAACAAAGGCTTTCAGAGACAGTCTCTAAGCTATCAGGAGACTGGTCCTAGAGCTGAGAAATTAGGAGACTGCAGCAAGGTTAACAGGATGGGACTGAGCCAAAATACCTGCTGCCCATTAAACTGCCCATTCCATCCCATTCCAATAAGCAATTCAATTATGTTTAATTGACATGTACTCTGTGACCTCGGTTCCAAACACATAACAAATTAATCGATAAGGCCTCAGAACTGAGAGCTTGAGTTTATCATCTCAAAGATTTCATTCTGTTCTTTGCTGCAGACTTCATCATTTAGAGAACTTGCTCTGCCCAAATGTAGTCACATGACTTATTCCTGGCTATTACTTTCAAAGCTTCTTTCAAAATGTTTTCCCGACTTTGGTTGATTGACTTCCACCCATATGTGAACCTATTGAGTTGTGCCCCATTCCCTGCCCCACCACACCAATGGCACAGTTCAGAGCCCATCCCAACTGTATCAGTAATTAAGATATGGACTTTCTTTTATTGTTTTCTCTTTTAGCACTTATTTAATCAAGTGCCCTTGAAGAGTCTGGCCCTTGTTTCTTTGATTGGATCAGGAGTCTTCCATGACTTCTGTGCCTCAAGGGAAAACCTGGTTTGCATGGGTTTGAGTCACATGTTTTTGATGCCTCAGGCTTTTTAGATCACATGGGTTGGTGTTTTACCTTGGGGCTCCCACTCACTGAAAGAGTGGCATGTGACTCTGGGCAAGCTGTTGTAACTGCCCTCTGGCTTTGCTAATACAGATGTTGGTTTGTATTTGGTCTGTTTATAATGTATGTCTGTAATTTGTTTGTATTTGCTCTGAAGTTCAGGTTGCTGGCTTTTCCTCCTGAACTAACTGAATGATATTTGCATGTTGGATTAAAGTGAGATTGTTAACCCCTTAAAGTTACTTTCCTTAGTAAAGTAGATCAAAAGAACCTGTGTTTGCGGCCTTCTGTGTGCTGGTTGTTGTTGGTTTTACACAGCCACAGTGGCTGCTAGCAAAATTGTTGTTACACCAACTCTCCCTCCCTGTTGATTCTCATCCATAAAGGGGACCCTGGAAGCTTTGTGAAAACTACTGCCACCATCACAGGACCATCTCCACTGGTTTCACCCAATCTTCATTACCCTTAGGTCACTTTCCAGCATCCACTCTTTGACAGATGATCCTAGGGGAGTCTGGCTAGAAGAGATCCCTGTTAAGCTCTTTGCAGACTTTTAAAAATTAATTTGTTTCAGTCAACAGAAGTCTGTCTTCTCTCTCTCACACCCTCCTTTTAACTGAGAAAGAAAGAAAGGGAGAAAGAAAGAAAGGAAGGAAGGAAGAAAGGGAAAAACAAAGGAAGGAAGGAAGGGAGAAAGAAAGAAAGAAAGAAAGAAAGAAAGAAAGAAAGAAAGAAAGAAAGGGAAAGAAAGAAAGGAAGGAAGAGAAGGAAGGAAGGAGGGAGGGAGGGAGGAAGGAAGAAGAAATGGAAGGAAGGAAGAAAGGAAGGAAGGAAAAGAAAGAAAGAAAGAAAGAAAGAGAGAGAGAGAGAGAGAGAGAGAGAGAGAGAGAGAGAGAGAGAGAGAGAGAGAAAGGGAAGGAAGGGAAGGAAGGAAAAGAAATAAAGATGTATTATAAAAATGTATATTCTAGCAACATGAAAGGTTTGTTGAGTCCAGAGCCCCCTGTCTGGATTCTATGCACACAGCATCTCCTGAATTGGTTATGGGCTTCTCTTCCAATCTGGGGAGGCAGCATTGGCTAGTCCATTCCAATTTGGAGCAGGAGCTGGACACCTATTAGGAGTGTGAGAACCAGTCCTGACCCTTTGCCTGACGGGCATTTATGTAGTGCCTACTGTGTGCCAGACACTGTGCTAGGGGCTTCACATAACAAAATGAAGTGGAAGACAGTCCCCTCTCTCAAGGACATGATGTTCACTTGGATCACTTGCCATATAGTCTGGACCTGACTCTTCAGCTCAGCTTTATTAAGAATTTTACTTACAAGCCAGCGAGATTGTGCTGGAGATAGAGCACTGGCCCTGAAGTCAGGAGGATATGAGTTCAACTCTGACCTCAGACACTTCCTAGCTGTTTGATCCTGGGCAAGTCATTCAACCTGATGAGAGAGAGAGAGAGAGAGGGAGGGAGAGAGAGAGAGGGAGGGAGGGAGAGAGAGAGAGAGAGAGGGAGGGAGAGAGAGAGAGAGAGAGAGAGAGAGAGGGAGGGAGAGAGAGAGATAGAGAGACAGAAAGAGAGAGAGAGAGAGAGAGAGAGAGAGAGAGAGAGAGAGAGAGAGAGAGAGGGAGGGAGGGAGAGAGAGAGAGGGAGGGAGGGAGAGAGAGAGAGAGACTTTAAGTTATGTCCGTACATTCTTATCAGCAAATTAGGGCTTGGTGGATCACCTTGCTCATAGTTTACAACCAATTGTAACACTGTTAGTGACATCACTTGCAAGCCAAGAAAATGTCCCAGTTGGTGTCCCTCTAGGAGTAATATCTTAAAACCTCCCTCCAGGCAAGTTAGGCTAATTTTCCCCCTTTTGGCTCTTGGGACTAAAGGCTCAGGCTGTTGATAGCACTTTCGGGTCGCTTGAATACAAAGCAAGCATGAGATACACTAGAGGCATCCTAAGGCTTGGCTGCTGGACCACAATGGGTAGGCCGGGCCAGGGAATTCACTTGTCTGAAGCAGTCTGTGGGGTCCTCAATGCCTCTCCATGTTGAATGTCTTTCTCCTGCCACGGCTGAATAAATCTCCTTCTTGTTCATTGTCGAATGTTCTTGGAGCGTCTCATTCTGTTCCAGTAGGAAGCTAATCTGCTGGTGGAGTGACCCACTGAGGCCCAGACTGGGCGGTAGCCTGGGGCCCCTTCTACTCAGCCTCTTCATTGATGATTTCGGCAAAGGAGCAGAAGGCTCCATAAGACCTTCAGGCAACAGTGACTGACTACTCTGGGAGCTAAGAACACTTTTGAGCCTAAACCCCTGGATATGTAGTCCTACAAACTCAGGCTGAGACTCCCCAGAGAAAACACTCCAAAAGGGCCATTTGTCAAGGGACAGATGACCAAGATGAAGGACCCCTTGCTGCAGCTGGGCCCTTGGGTGATGCTAGGTAGAGCCTTCCCCTTCCCAAGACACAGCTTCCTCACCTGCAAAATGGCGAGCCTCTCTGTGGTGGTCACTAAGCTTCTGTTCAAGTCCAAAAGTGATTCCAGAATGAGGGGAAAAACTGACTAGGGGTAAATCTATTTGGAAGAAGATGGGTCAATGTTAACTGCCAATTCTACCCTGAGTGCTGATGTAACCAGATTTGAGCCAAACAGATATTGAGGCGTGTGAGAGGGAAGGGGATGGGCCAGGTCAAGGATGTGACCCTCCTGCACGCAGGGTCAGTCAGCACTTCCCAAGCCTCAGGGTTGGGGTCTGTTCTGCTGACCAGGTTGGCTATTTACCTGTGCAGCAAATTCTCTGGTGTCCTGCAGATCTCAGCAGCTTGTTTGTAACTTCTCATCTTAAAGGCTTGGTTGAGGGCACA
The DNA here is from genome assembly GCF_011100635.1 of Trichosurus vulpecula. Taxonomy (NCBI): domain Eukaryota; kingdom Metazoa; phylum Chordata; class Mammalia; order Diprotodontia; family Phalangeridae; genus Trichosurus; species Trichosurus vulpecula. Next base: position 1,216,001 of record NC_050580.1, on the reverse strand, counting down.
GAGAGGCCAGCGACAATCAAAAGAACCGACTTTTACAGAATGCCATCAGGTTAGCAAAGCACGTTACAGAGCGCATCTCATCTGCTCATCATGACAACCCTGGGAGGGAGGTGTTGTGGTTGTCCTCATTTATAGATCAGGAAACTGAACCTTGCAGACCTTGGCAGTACTTAAAACTCAGGCCTTTTGACTGGTAGGCCAACCATGGATTCACGACATCAAGCTAGAGGCCGGTGCTCCTAGCTTTGGTTACTCTACTTTTACAAAGAGAGAAATTTGGAGGCCCAGAGACAAAGAAATGAAGATATTACATCGTATTGAATTGAGTCGTATAGCTCATGTCACATCATATCTATGATATCATATCACATGTCACATCGTATCATGTCATGCCATACCATACCATACCATACCGTACCATATCATATCATGTCATGTTATGTCATTGCATTGGTGACTAAGGTGGGGCCAGTGAAGGGAAGTCTGATTATATCTTCACTCCCAAGCAGGCCCCAAACCCCTAGCTACTAGGTGCTAAGCCTGTGTGGGCGTGAATCCCCCAGGGTCTCAAGGGGAGTTGTTAGACCAGAGCCAATAGTAAGAGCTTAAGTTCTGGTTGCTCAGATGACATTTGATGACAGCTAAAGAGTACATAAAAAGGGAAGACAGAGCTATTTGCTTAGGGTCCTCACTCTTGGTGGTGTGTTGACGTGGAGACTCTGGGCAGCTGTAGAGCCCTCCAGCTTGTAAACCCGGATGTTCGGACTTTGTTAAACTCTGGTAACTATGAATTGAGATTTGAATCAGACAAGGTCTGTCTGTTGATGTTTGTAATTTGTTTGTATTTGCTCTGAAGTTCAGGGTGCTGGCTTTTCCCCTGAACTAAGTGAATGATATTTGCGTGCTGGTTTGAAATAAGATTGTTAACTCCTTAATGTTGCTTTCCTTGGTAAAGCAGATCAAAAGAGCCTGGGCTTGCAGTGTTCTGTGTGCTGGTTGTTGTTGGTTTTACACCCCCCACAGCAGCTGCTAGCTGAATTCTTGAAACAGTCATATATCATGTCATATCATTTATTTCTTATATGAGATGGCCAAATGCTCTGATGTTGTTTGCTCAGCCTTGAGCTGTTTTAGTTACTTATTTCAAAGGTTTCATCAGTTTTCTATGACAGCAGGACTCTCAGGGAGGAGAAATGGGCTTAAATGGAAGCCCGATTGGGGGTGGGGCTGGGCAGGGTGGGGTGGGGGGCTACTGTAGCAACAGCACCTCCCAGACTTAATGAATGAAACCTACAGAAAAGCAGGCTGTCACTTCGTTGATTAATGGACTCACTACAAAAGGATGTAGTATGTAATCTGGCCACTGGGTGGTGATGTTCTCATGCCATCAGCAGCCCTTAATGTCTATGCCTCAGCTTTCCCAAATCTGCCCACTAGCCAGTGCTGAGCCTACCAACTGTTAGCCAGAACCTCTTCCACAGCAATGCCTGAAAGCATATTATTGAACTTGAATGCCAGAGGACCAGAGTTCCAATCCAGCCTCAGACACTCCCTAGCTGGGTGGCCCTGGGCACTTTGTGCCTCAGTTTCCTCATCTGTAAATCAAAGATGGCAAAGCTTCCACTTCCCAGGGTTGTCATGAGGAACAAATGAACCAAGACGTACAGTGCTTTGCGAGTCTGAACGTGCTATGTGAATGCTCCCTATTGGTTATCTTCACTCTCGCGGGACTCATGGGGTGCACCTGCCAGACTGACAATTGATCTAGGTGCTTGAAGACTAGAACATGGAGAATGTCTCTGAATGATGAGGACTTGGGAAGTGATGATTTGGCTCCAAGCTCCCACCCTGCATTTGGGAAATCTCAGTCTGGGCGGCCCAAGCTCCTTCGTGAGGCTCAGGAAATTGATTTTTTAGTTATCAGATGATTTATCCAAACACAGTAAAATATCCGTATGAAAGCTGTCACAGTGCTTTGCCCAGTACTATCTATTCACCCTAAACCTCATCCTAGTTGTCAAATGGAGGAAGGAATAAAGGAAGAGATTCACTATGAGAAGTCACCTAGATCAGAGGAAATGAAGAAAGTGCCAGGCCAATTTCACAGGCTGAGGTTTCCTGGTTTGTCTCTCAGTTCATTCTGCTGGTCCCCAATCTCCACAATACTCTGGCTCTGTCGTCACTCCAGAAACCTATCTTTACTGCTGTTACTCTCCAGGATCTGTTCCAGGTCCCAGCTCGGGCTACAAATAAAGCAGCAGGGGCAGCTCCAGTAAGCAACAGGTTACTAACATTGAGGAGCCACGTAAAGGGCCATCACCCAAGTAGCATGCAAAGAATATTTTGGAATATGGAAAAGGAGGAGCCTCATCTACAGTAACAGAAGAAAATCAACTGGCCCCTCCATTCATTTCCTACCTTTTCATCTGTTCCCTCAGGAAGGTGTTATGAACCCTTGCTACAAATGGGATCCATGACTGGTACTTAGCAAGTGTCTGCTTTATACATGGCTTCATGGCAGCTACAAGAGAGATGGGGAAACTGAGTCCCTTCCCCCAGGGAGCCTTCCGGTTAGAAGGGCAGACAGAGCGATGAAGAAACATCCAGAAGAGCTCAGCGAGTTCCTGGTAATGATAGCTAACATTTATAAAGCACCTTAAGGTTTGTTATTTATCCCTTACAAAAACCCAGTGAGGCTTATTATATCTATTTAACAGACAGAGAGACAGAGGCAAGTTAATTGACTTGTCTAGGGTTCCACAGGTAGTAAGTGTTTGAAGTGTGATTTGAACTCAGACCTTCTTCCTGACTCCAAGTCCAGTGTTCTATCCACTGCACGACCTAGTTGCTTAATTCAATTACCTGTATCTGCTGGGAGGGAATCCTTCTCAGGAATGAATTGGACTGGACAGCCTCCAACACTGCCCCTTCCAGCCCTGAGACTCTATAACCCCATGTTATCAATTTACTCATTAAAGGCATTGTTCATTTACTGGCAAAATAACCAGGAGGAGAGTTTAATCAGAAGCCATAGCTCCTGGCAGCAGCCCATAAAACAAGATGAGCAGGTTGTCCATTCCCTGCGTGGGGGTCATTGCCAGCGTCGGAGCTGTTGTTAAGGCTGATGATGAAGACGCGTGGCCCATGCTTTATTGCTTTTCCATTGGCTCTCAGCTATTGCAGAGCCAATGTCTAATAAAGCATTTGCAGGAGCCCCACTTCTCCCCCCACCCCATCATGAGCCTGCTTGCCACTCATGATTTGTGGGAGGGAAGGCCTTTGTCTTTAACACCCTGAATAATTCTGGCATGACCCCACTCTAACGTCTTGTCAGAAAGATCTCAGTCTCGGTCTGCTCGTCCCCAGACACAGGACAAACTCCTCATAAATCTGCAGCAGCTCAAGGCACTATCCTTCCTCAGGAGGGGGAGGCATCCTGTTCCCTACAGCTGAACTGATTGTGGAGGTGGGGCTGTACCACACCCAGCTTTATCCGCTCAGGTCCAATGGAAACCTTTGTTTTTGAAAACGGATTTGATTTCAAGGGTAAATTGATGAAATAAGACATTATGCCCCCAACAAATGGGCTTTTGGTGCTGTTTTGCAGGAGGAGGAGAGGACTCCTGGTATGAGAGGAAGGGGCTGATTAAATTTTCAAATGGTCTCAGAATCAAGTCACTTGCTATGGAGAGAGTGAGTATGTTGTAATCTCTAGGGTGGCCTGGGGTCACATGAAATGCATCTGCTCTTTAAGGTGATTGAGAACGTCTTTGCTCCTGTTTACATATTTATTTGGTCCTTGGTTGGGTAGGATGGCAAGTGAGCCTGAGGCTGTCTGGTGCAGAGGAGAAAGCACCAAATTGGGAGCTTCAAAACTTGGATTCAAATCCTTCCCCTGACACTTAACAGCCTTACGACTCTAAGGAAGTGTTTCATTTGCACTTTGAGCCTGTTTCTTCTTTTGTGAAACTGGGGTTATAATTTTTGCATTCCTTACCTAACAGAGGTATGGTGAGGAAAGCCCTTTGTAAATCTTGAAACAGAAGAGGGATGCAGACCTTTCTGGTGATTATGGTCTGAATGGACATGGAAGTCCCCGTTGCCTTTCGAGAGCTGCCAGTGCTACCCAGGTGTCCAACACTATCCTGCTGCCACGTTAGCTGGGCTGATTCACTCAGGCTTGGTAGGTATGGATGGGTGGGCTCATCTGCAGGTCCATTAGAGTATGTGTAGGTGGTGCAGTGGATAGACTTCAGAAAGAACCACAGTGTGACCCTGAGCAAGTCACTGTAACTATCTAAACCTTTGTTTGCTCAGCTGTGAAATCAGATGGTAAGAGCTGAGCTATTTACTTCACAGGGTGAGTATAAAGGCGTGAAACAACCCCTAAGGTCACAGTAATGTCAGAGTCTGTGTTTTGTTTAATATTTACAATAATAATAAATGATAGGAGGTAGGTGACAGTGAATAGAGTACTGGGCCTGGAATCGGGAAGACCCAAATTCAAATCCGGCCTCAGACCCTTCAATCAATAAACCAATCAATATTTTTAGGTACCTACTATATTCCAGGTGCTGTGCCAAGCACTGGAGATACAGAAGTGTCCCTGTCCTCAAGGAGCTTACAATCCAATGGGGGAGACAACATACAAACAAATATATACAAAGCAAGCTAGATACAGGATAAAGAGGAACTAACTAAGGATCAGAATTAAGAGGCATTGGGGAAGGCTTCCTGGAGGAGATGGGATCTTAGGTGAGACTTGGAGGGAGCCAGACCATAGACATGAGGAGGAAGATCATCCCAGGCTTGAGGCACCTCCAAAGAGGATGCCCTGAGCCTAGAAATGGAGGTACTTCTTCAAGGAACAGCCAGGAGGCCAGTGTCACTGGACGGAAGAGGACGTTTAAGGAGTAAGGTATAAGAAGACTGGAAAGTCAGAGCATGTTAGGAAGGGCTTTGAATGTTAAGCAGAGACTTTTGTATTTGCTCCCGAGGCAATAGGGAGCCATGGGAGTTTATTGAGAACTGGGGAGTGGGGTTGGGGCGGTGACAATGGCTGAACTTGTGTTTTAAGAAAATCACTTTAGTGGCTGAGTAGAGGATGGATTGGAGCAGGGAGAGATATGAGTAAAGGAGACTTACCAGAATACCCTGGGCAAGAGACTTCACCTCTGTTTGCCTCAGTTTCCTCATATGTAAAAAAGGATAATAACACTGCCTAATAACCAGGATTGTTATGAGGATGAAATGAGATAATTTCACTTGGCACAGTGCCTTGCATATTTGTGGTTGTTATTCAGTTGTATCTGATTGTGACCCCATCTGGGTTGTTTTTTTTTTTGACAAAGATATTGGAGTGGTTTCCTTCTCCAGCTCATTTTACAGATGAGGAAACTGAGACAAACAGGATTAATTGACTTGCCCAGAGTCACACAGCTAGTAAGTGTCTGAGGCCAGATGTGAACTCAGGTACTCCTTTTTATCCGCTGCACCACCTGATTGCCCTATATAAATTAGCTATTATTATTAAAAAGGACCCGATCCCTTTGAGAGAAGCAAGTTTGAATCAATGGGCAGTCTGCGGAAAGAAGTTTTGTAAGATCTGTAGAATGTAAGGGGGATCAACCAAACTTGAGAACTGCTTGGAACTGAGGTTCTGAATCCAGTGGAGAAACAGCAGTATTCCAAGGAGCCTTGGGAGAGGCCGTCAGCACCATGGACAGAGGAAACTGGGGCTTTGATAGCTGCAGCCGCTTCAGCACTTACCCTAGGGGTTGGAGCCAGTTGTTCTCTCCCCCTACCCAAGGCGAAAGGCATTTATCATTAATTCTTCCAATACTTTCAATTTACGAGTCCCGCCAACTCCACAATTTCTCACACCTCGTTCTTCTTTCCTTTGTTCCTTCAGCTACCCAGTTCATTCCCCTCACTACTACCTTCCTGAGCAACTGCAAAGTTTTCTAACTGATCCACCTGCTTCTGTCTAATTGCTCATTTGCTTCCTCCCACTCTAACCCACTGTACCCAATAAACCTTCAACTGTAGATCTGGTTATATCACCCCACTCAAGACCACACAATTCTTTTTTTAAATTTATTTTTTATTATTTAATATTTTTAGTTTTCAACTTTGTTTTCCACAAAATTTCAAGTTACAAATTTTCTCCCCCCCACCCTAAGATGGCATATATTCTGATTGCGCCTTTCCCCAGTCAGCCCTCCCTTCTGTCACCCCCCGCCCCGCCCCCGACCTTATCCCCTTTCCCCTTACTTTTTTGTAGGGCAAGATAGAATTCTATACCCCATTGACTATATATCTTATTTCCCAGTTGCATGTAAAAACAACTTTCTTTTGAGCATTTGCTTTTAGAATTTTGAGTTCCAAGTTCTCTCCCTTCTTCCCTCCCCATCCACCCTCCTTGACAAGGCAAGCAATTCAACATAGGCCACACATGTACCGTTATGCAAAACACTTCCATAATAGTTATGTTGTGAAAAACTAACTATATTTCCCTTCATCCTATCCTGTCTCCCTTTATTCAATTTTCTCCCTTGACCCTGTCCCTTTTCAAAAGTGTTTGCTTTTGACTACCTTCTCCCCCAATCTGCCCTCTCTTCTCTCATCCCTGCCTGTTATCCCCTTCCCCCTACTTTCCTGTAGGGTAAGATACCCAATTGAGTGTGTTATTCCCTTCTTAAGTCAAATCTAATGAGAGCAAGATTTACTCATTCCCTTTTACCTGTCCCCTCTTCCCTTCCAATAGAACTGCTTTTTCTTGCCACTTTTATGTGAGATAATTTACCCCATTCTATCTCTCCCTTTCTCCTTCTACCAATATATTCCTCTATCACCACTTAATTTTATTTTTTTAAGATATCATCCCTTCATATTCAACTCACCCTGTGCCTTCTGTCTATACCTATGTATATTCCCTTCAACTACCCTAATTCTGAGAAAGGACTCATGAGTTACAAATATCATCTTTCCATGTAGGAATGTAAACAAAATGGTTCAACTTTAGTAAGTTCCTTATGATTTCTCTTTCGTATTTACCTTTTCATGCTTCTCTTGATTCTTGTATTTGAAAGTCACATTTTCTATTCAGCTATGGTCTTTTCATTGAGAATGCTTGAAAGTCCTCTATTTTATTGAAAATCCATATTTTGCCCTGGAGTATTATACTCACTTTTGCTGGGTAGGTGATTCTTGGTTTTAATCCTAGCTCCTTTGACCTCCGGAATATCATATTCCAAGCCCTTTGAACCCTTAATGCAGAAACTGCTAGATCTTGTGTTATCCTGATTGTGTTTCCACAATACTCATATTGTTTCTTTCTGACTGCTTGCAATATTTCCTCCTTGACCTGGGAACTCTGGATACAATATTCCTAGGAGTTTTCTTTTTGGGATCTTTTTCAGGAGGTGATCAGAGGATTCTTTCAATTTCTATTTTACCCTCTGGTTCTAGAATATCAGAGCAGTTTCACACAATTAATTCTTGATTGCCTGGGGAGTAGAGTTCCAGTTCTTTATCCTGACAGCCAAGCACCCCCTCCCCATACCATATTATAATAAGTTTCATGCTTTTGCTCACACTAATCCCTATGCTCAGAATTCCTTCTTTCCTCTGCCTACAGATTGAGTTTTTTGAAGACTAGATCTTCCCATCTTGCTCAGCCTAGAGCTACAGAGGTCACTGATTGGCCTGAGAGCTTTGAACTGCTCTGAAGCTAATTCGTCTAAGAAGTGCACTAAAGGAGAGAGGTGGCTTATGAATCAGTCAATTACAAAGTCCAGGGACCAATGACAATTGAATGTGCTTAGCAAATATTATAATATATAATAAAACTCCCCTCTCTTCCTATATTTTTTTGAAGCAGGAGATTCTGCAAAGGAGAATAAATTTCTTTAATCAGTTAAGTAGTGTTGGACACCAATCCCTTCATCAGTGCTCAAAGACCATGATGTTTGTTGCTGGCCACATTTGCAGCAATTTAAAACAAAAGATGTGAGATTTGGGTCAGTGCCTTCTAGTTGTCTGCTATACCTGGATTCCCCACAATGCATTTCTATGAAAAGACCCAAAGGATTTATTTCAAGGATGCCGTGAAACTAAGGTGTGTCAAGATGCTTAAGTCCCATCAAGCCCTTTGTAGTTTGTTGGAATGCAGCCCACTAAATGGGTTGAGGTGATATAGGCTGGCAATCAGGAACATTTGGAAATTAAAGGGGACTTTCTAACCCTGAGTCAGAGGGAGGCTTGGGACAAAGTTCCTGCTAGTGGAAGAAAGTGAATTATGGAATAGCCTTAACCTTGGCCTAGGGGGCCAGCCAGGCTTTCATTTGGTCCCTTGGGTGAGTAAAATATCTTATAGCTTTAACTTGGACTAAAGAGTCATCAGCTTGCTCTCACCATGGAGAAATTTGCTAACCACTTTAGCTTAACAAATTGGATAAGATGAACAACATACAGTCTAAAGAGTTGAAGCTTAGCCTCTGGACTCTAAGCTAAAAGACTGATGGTGTATTTTTTAATAGAAGTCCCACTTCTAATCATGGGGGAAGTGGGTTGTCAATGAAAAAAGCCCCATAGGCATAAAAACATCACAGTACTTATAGTAGCAAAGAACTGGAAACAAACAAAGTAGATATCCATTGATGGGGAATGGCAAAATAAATTGTGGCAGATGAATATAATGACATTTTACTATTCTATAAGAAATGATGCAGATGACAACTACTGAGTGTTATGGATAAACTGCTGTGAACTGATGCAAAATCAGAACCCGGAAGACAATATAAACCACAATAAAAGTGTTGATGGAAATAATAACAATGAATCTGAAACTGAACTTTGCATAATCAAGGGAACAAGCTTTACTCCCAAAATAGAGAAGAGAAAGTATTCCCTGCTCTCTTCCGCCTTGTTGGCAGAGATAAGAGGCTATGAGCACAAAGCACTACACACACTGTCAGAAGCAGTCAGTATACTGACTTATTTTGCTAAACAATTTGTCCCCTTCCCCCTTAGTTTTTAGAACTTGTTACAAGGGATGGTTATTGGGGTAGGGGAGGAAGAATGGAAAGATATATTTGGAACTGAAGGTGATGGAAATAATTTAAAATGCTTATAAGGGAGAAAGATGGCAGAGAAGAGTCCTTTTCTGATGGGAAAGTGGAGGAGCTCACCAGGTGAGGACTCCACCTGAAGGCCAAGGAAAGAGAGCAAAGTGAGAAAGAGAACAGAGGGAGCAGGTCCTGAGAGAGCACAGGGATGAGCTCACTGGAAGGCCCTGGCAGCCAGAAGGGTTAGAATATGTGTTTTGGTCATACATGTTCTGTACATATGTGTCCATGCAGCCACTATCCTCAGTCGTGTGAGTATGTGGGGATTAGTGTGACCCAGGTTTAAAAGGCTAATACTCTATTGTTGCCTTATTTTATTAAATGCCTTTGCTTTGAAATAATGATGTCCACTGACTCAATAGAAAAAGGAAACACATTGATGAGGCCTCATGAATTATGGTTTTGAGTTGATGTGGACCCTCAGAATAGCTTAAACCTGGGCTCCCTGTTCTAGGGCTGAGAGAGGGTGTGGCAAAGGGTGCTGTGAGTGCCATAACATTTAGGTAGCTAGATAGTACATGATAGATCATTGGTGCTGGATTTGGGAAGATGTGAGTTCAAATCTGTCCTAAGACCATTTCTAGCTGTGTGACCCTTGGCAGGTCACTTGACCTTTGCCTCAGTTTCCTCATCTGTGAGATGTGGATAATAATATCACCCACTTTCCAGGGAGGTTGTGAGGATAAAGTGAAATATGACTCGTAAAGCACTTTGTAAACTTGAAGATGCCATACAGATACTCACTGTAAGCCTTCTCCTCATTACTATCATCACATTAACAGTAGCACCTAACACTCATAGGTATTTCAGATCTTGAAACTTTTCAGCTCATGATTTGTCCAGAGAAGGCAAGGTGGCTGGCTCAGACCCCCTCCCCAGTCCTGGAGCTGTCTGCATTATGCTGGTATCCAGGTGAGAACTGAAATCTAGATGGCCCAGTTGTGATCTCCCAACCGCTGGGAATCTCAGCTTTGATATGTTGGAGTTGTAGTTAAAGTCACCACTGAGATATAGACTGTTCAGCGCCACTCTTGGCCTTAAAATACCAAGTAAAATGAGTCCATGTATGTAGCTACCATTACGTCGGAAATGCAAATCTGAGTTTTCACGGTCTCAGCAGAGAATGGCCTCTCCTTACCACCTTCGTCTTCCTGTTGCCATAAGAGGCACCATTTTCCTTCATTTCATGAATCCTTCATCTGTCTCTATCTCTTATTTCCCACCAAAAAGACAATCAGCTGCCGAGTTCACCTCAGATGAAGAGAAGGGCAGCTAGGATGGGAAGGGCCTTGAGTCTATGACACATGAGCACTGGAGATTGGCTGCTTGGAGAAGTCGAGGAAGGAACATGATACCTGTTGTTTGAAGACTGCCATGTAAATGGGGTCTCAGACTCCAGAGGGTAAAGCCAGGAGCAGTGGAGGGGAGGGGCATTACAGAGGCCAAGTCAGACCAGATCTAGGGACATGGCTGCTAACAATGAGGGGAAGAGGAGATCTCCCAAGAAGAGTTCGGATGACCATTAGGTCATAGTGAGAACTTCCTGGTCCCTTCCCATTCTGAAAAGCTGTGATTCCTGGTTTGAGGCTGTGAAGATGAGAGTGATCTCAGTGCACACATCTGCATCACACATGTGAGACCACAAAGGCAGGAAACAGGACATAAGCAGGGAGGATTAAGGAGTGAAAACAACCTCTTGTTTGCTGTTATTTCCTGAGAAGACACGGTGGAGGAATCTGCTCATAGCTCTGTGATGATGCCTCTGCAGCTTTAACTGTCCTGTAGAACAAGGACTTGTTGCCAGCTTGAGTTCCTCTTATGAGCCTGAGAACACATGAGAGGGATTTGACTAAAGGATGGTCTCGAGTTTGAGGAGAATGATTTGAGAAAGCTTTATTCTGGCTGAGGATGCCATGATGCATTACAGCCCCCCTGTCCCCCTCACACTTATGCCTAGCCTGGCAGAGATTTCACTTCCTCCAGCAATGGCTTTTCCCCTGGTGAGGAAGGTCTGAGACTGGCCTCATCCTTGGCAGGTCATGTGGCTTCCTTGGGGCAGTGTTAGGCAGATGATACTGGGTTGGAATCAGTGAGCCAGGAGGGAGCTTGCTGGGCCATTTCTCTTTGCATGGTTCAGTGGCATCTGTGGGGAAAGGCTTTAGGAGCTGTCACATGCTGTGGTTTCCTCTAGCAGACCTGTGGAGGCCATGGCTCACTGTTGACTTTCACCAGCATCAATGAGTTCGTGGACAGAAATGCCCATCTCTGAGGTGAGATTCACCTCTGGAGCCATGCATCCCATCCTGGGAGGACAGCTTGCATCATCCCTTGGGGTGGATTCATTCATTACCTGCCTGTACAACAGATCTGGCCCAGCTTTGAGCTGGCTCCAGTTTTTGGGTCTCCTGCAGCTATGTTGTATTGGTAATAAAGGTAGGACTTTCTTACTGTTTTAGAATGCCAAACTAATTAAGTGTCTTTGATTGAGTCTTACTAGATACAAAGCCCCAGGATGGTTAGTAAGCTAGTTCACTAGTTTGAGAAAGGCGGGAAGCCCTCAGAGCCCTAAGGGGGTTTGCTAAGACCAGAGCCAATAGTAGATGCCTAAGTTCTGGTCCCTCAGATAACGTTTGATGATGGCTAAAGACTTTATAAAAAGAGAGAACAGTTATTTGCTTGGGGCTCTCACTCTTGGAGAAGTGTTGATGTAGAGACTCTGGGCAGCCGCTCTAAGAGCCTCCCGGCTTGTGAACCCAGATGTTGATGGTTTTTTGGTAACTATGAATTGTGATCTGGTCTGTTTATATTGTGTATGTTTGTAACTTGTTTGTATTTGCTCTGAAGTTCAGGGTGCTGGCTTTTCCTCCTGAACTAAGTGAATGATATATGTGTGTTTGATCAAAGTGAGATTGTTAACCCCTTAGTTACTTTCCTTAGTAAAGCAGATCAAATAACTGGCAGCTCTTATTGCTGGTCTTGTTGGGTCTTACACCCCACAACAGCTGCTGCTAGCTGGATTGTTGTTACATGTGTCCTGGAGGAAGATTGGGGCCAGTCCCTCCTCTGCCAAGGTGCTCGCCTCCCCTGCCTCCCCAGTGAGGGCCCCATCACTGGTACCTCCATTGTCCTGATGTGGAGCCACACAACCCGTCATGCTGCCCTCTTTCCTAATGTCTTCCTTGCTGTTGTTGGTGAGATCTGCTGCAGCCCCGGTCATCCTATCTCTGTGATCCAGGCTGAGGGATGGCCATGGACTGCTATTTCTAGGCCTGCCAGCTGCCTCCGCTCCAATTGGGGGCTGTGCCAGCTCCTAGGCTGCACCCCTCTATCACTGTTCATCTCTTGGGGAGTCCCTGGCTGGGCCACCAAGCTAAAAGAGCCCTGCCCCCAGCAGACAATAACAAAGCATGTCAGTTCAAACAAACATTTATTGAGCTCTTTGTGCAGTGGGGGAGGAGGGGAGGGGAGTGTCACAATTTGAATAATCATAAGACCCGAGGATTCTGGTTATAAGTTGGAAGGGATATAAGTCCAGCCCTCTCACTTTTCCAGATGAAGAAACTAGGGCTGAGGGAGGTTGAGTGGGGGCACAGAGTTAGTAACTGTCTAAGGCAGTATTTGAACCCAGGTGTTTGCAGCTACCTCATTCTATTCTGTCCTCAAGTGAATTGTGTGCCATTGAGGGCACACACACACATGCACACACTTGTGCACACATACATGCACATACTATAATGGGGGTCTGGCCTTTGCATGGACCCCATTAACTTAGAGTCCAATGCAACCTAGAGGAAATGGGGGAGATTTGTGAAAAATGCATAAAGGAAGCTGGAGAGGCTGAAGAGCATGCCTAGGATTCTGGAGCTGGCTGCAGGCAGCTTACCACCTTGTTGGAAGGAGCCTTGTGCCCTTTGGCTTCATGGATAGGATTGCTGGTGTCTTCAGATAGCTTTGCCTCTCTCTGCTTCATAAAAGTCTGGCAGAGCTTGGTGATCAGTAAGGGACCAGGCAACCAGGGCCAGGGCCACCTTGGGCTTCTTCTTTATTCTCTCACGTTTTAGGTGTGGGCCTCAGAGACTACAACGAAGGACAAGCAAACCATAGGAATAGAGACCTGGCATTTCAGCCAAATCAGCACCAGTGCCCAAGGAGCAAGGAGTGATCTTCATGAGTAACTTTGCGACCCTGGTGCTCTGGAAGAATCATCCAGCATTCACTCTTCATCTGCAGGAACTGAACAAGTTTGAGCATATTCTCCAGAGACTGAGACTGTGTAAGATTTGGGGTTCAAAGAGATCTCGAGATGATCGAGTCTAGCTCCCTCATTTTACAGATGGAGAAACTGAGTCACAGAGAAGTTAAGCGATTTGCCCAGGGTCACACAGTCAAGAAGTATCAAAGGCAGGATTCAAACTTAGGTGTTTCTGGCTCCAAATCCTTCTTCCTATCCACTCAAGGAAGAGGTCTCTTTGGAGGAACATGGGGATTGTGCGAAGTAGGGGTGAAAAGAGAGTGCATTCCAATTCAAGCTGCACTGAACAGTCGCATCTCTTGTCACACCTCACTGCATCTATGTCTACACCACCCTTTCCCTCTGGCTCAGTCGAGGCCCTAATCTCCTCCCACCTGGGCCATGCTATGGACTCCTCCTTGGCCTCCCAGCCTCTAATCCTCACCTCTCCCCAGGAAGCTGTCAGAGGACAGTCTGGCTCTGATCCTCCCCTGCTCCAGAAGCCCCAGTGGCTCCTACTGCCTGTAGGATGAAATGCCCACCACTCCACACAGCACTCAGGGTCCTTCCCCCTCTGACTCTGACCTGTCTTCCCCCATTGCTTCTGAATTCTTTACCCTCCTTGTCTACACCATCCTGTCTCCCACATCTGCAGCTTTGCATTGGTGTCCTACATCCCTGGAATGTATTCTCTCCTCACTCCTAGGTCTTAGGATCCTTTGCTCCCATCCCTACAAGGACCTTTCTTGGGACCCTACCCTAGTTGTTAGCACTGCCCTCCTAATTAATGGGTAATTACTTGGTCTATATTTTTATTCACTTCTCTTGGTCCATGTTTTCTCCCAGGACAATGTGAAGTTCTCAGAGGCAGGGTTTGTTTCACCCTTGCACCTCCAGTGACAAACAGGTGCTTCACAAATGCTGTTAGATTGAGTGCCAGGCTGGGATTACAGCATAGGTCACCAGGCCGGGGTGGGGGTAAAGGCTGAGTCTCAGACAGTCCCAGGTCAATCGAGAAGCCGTGTGAAGGGGAATCACTGAGGGGGAGGAAGGCTAGAAAGGCAGGCTGGAAGCAGATGGTGGCCAGCCATGGGGCCATCCTACATCACTGAGGGCCTTTCTTTGAGCCTGTGTTGTTTCCAAGGAGGGGCTGGGTGCAGAGTGTTGGAGGAAGCGCTGGGGAGAAATGAGCCACTTGGAGCTTCGAGTTACTCTCTGCTTTTTGGATTTTCTCTGCATTTCTCTTCCATTTCTGTTCATGCACTTGAGCTAATGAGGTTTGTGAGCTAAGGTGCCCAATGATGGAAATTAATTATCCATCAATAGATTTTTCATTTGCTCTTGGACCCAACTTGTTCCATCAGTTTTATGAAATCCAGGGACTGCTAGCTTGACAGGGGATGTGAGAGTGAAAAAGGTGATACATGGCGCAGAGTGCTGGACTGATCAGAGACTTATCCTCTCCATGCTAAACATTTACATCCCACAAAAGTGGCTGCCCCAAGGCAAGACAACTACCAGAAGACTTAATGTCAACAGATTAAAGCGCTTCTCCCTGTGTGAACTGTTTGTTGCTAACTTGGAGGGAAAGCTGAGCCAACACATGGTAGGCAACAGTGAAGCAGAAGAGGAGTGGGCAGCTTTCATAGATTTGATGTACAATGCTGCATTTACTCATCTGGGCCAGAACACTTGCAAGCATTGGGACAAGCACTTGCATGGTGGTCAGAAGAAGCTGTACAAGGACACCCTGGTCTCTCTGAAGAACTTTGAAATTGATTAGGAGACGTGGGAGACACTGCTACAGGACTACCCAGCATGTCGTGCCTGCATCAAAGAAGGCACTGTGCTCTCTGAGTAAAGCAGAATTGCAATACCTCAAAAGAAACATGAGATGTGCAAATTCAGAGCCTTCTCCACTCTAAATGTTCAGATGAACTATTTGGGTCTGACCTGAGCTTGTATTTGTCTGATCAGCTGTAGTTGGACACACTGAATCTTGACTCCAACATAGGGATGTCATTTCAGTCCTCTTTGAGCATGAAGGACATCTTTTGGCTTCTACAAATGGCTCTTCTGTGAATAGTTTTGTTCAGGTGGGCCTTTTCTTGCTGACCCCAAGGACTTCATTGCGGTACAAGCCTGGCAATTGCTGGGCTAAATAAGAGAAAAGAATGATTGTGATTTTGCCACTTTCTTATCTTTCTGAGTTGTTTTCCCCAACATTCAGCCCAATACCAAGCTCTATAACCAGGGGATGAGCTCACCTGCTTTTCCACAGTTTTTCTCTCCAGCATAGAATATTTGTATCTTTTCTTTCCTTTGCCAAGTGAATGGGGTTTAAGGGAGATCTCAGACCTCTTTCAGTTCACTTTCTTTGATTCTTTACAATTCTAAGCACTTCTCAGATGGTTCTTGGTGGTTTGTTTCTTATTCTGAAAATTGTCTAAATTCTTTGACCTTTTGTCTTTTGGGAAATGGTTTCTAGTATATATACGTAGACAGAGGCAGACACACACACATATATATTAGTATGTATACATATATATGTGTGTGTGTATCTAGAGATACATATATGTATATATGTCATATTTCATTACCTTTTTATATGTAGATATGAATATAGGTATATGCACTTAAAATAAAACAAGACTATCAGAACTCAGAAATCATTGTGTCTAACCCCCTCATCTTGTAGATAAGGGAATTGAGGCTTGGGGGTCCCACACCAAGCATTGGAGTGGGTCTCCATCTCCTTGGAAGTGATCCAGACCAGCTCACACAGTAGGTGAGCATGTGGGCTCTGGACGTGGGTGGCCTGAGTCTGCCCCGGGCCTTTGGTGCTTCCGGCAGCCATTCTGTGGCCTCTATACCCCTTATTATGTTGAAGCATCTCTCTTGGCTTGTCACAAAGAATTAAAATCTATAATAAGAAAATTTAAGAGCTTCCCTGTAATTTGGCCCATCAGCCCCACACCAGCTATTAGCCAACAGCATCGCAGTATTAATCCAGTCATCTTCCTTTCGTCTCAATGAATTGTGATAAAAATGTCAAACAATTAGATTATATTGGCCGCCGCCGCTGTGTTTGATGGAGTGTGGATGTAGGCCGCGTCCCTTGAATCACCCTGACAAAGCGCGCCTGGCACAATGCTGCCATAAATTTCCTTGGGGAAACTATTTAGGGTTTTATTGTCAGTCAAGCTGAGTTGGATAATGCAAAACAAGCAACTTCTACCTTGGAAAGGTCAAGGTTGCCTGCTGCCAGGTGGGCAGGAAGAGCCACCTCGTCTGTGATGGGGACAGACCCCAAGGAGTCTCTGGGGCGGCACAAGGAGCTGAGGGGCCAGGCTGCTGCTGTTGTTGGGGGGCTTTTGCTTCTAGGTTTGACAGGAGCCTTCCCCACATTAACTTGGTGATACCCAGTGGCTCAAGTCCAGGCAAGGACTGGTTGGATCTAGAGGGGAACCCTCATGTGGTGTGTCTGAGGTCACACCACCAGCAAGTGTCAGAGGCAGAATCTGAACCCAGGCCTTTCCCGATTTTAGGCCCAGTACTACCTGAGACCAACTCAGCAGGCTGCTGGGCCAATTGCTGGTCACCCCGTATTAAAATGGAAATATGCCTTGTGTGACCTCACACATAGAATGGGTGTCATATTTCTTGCCTTCTCAATGGGCAGGGGAGGAGCTGGAGGGAGGGAGAGGATTGGAAATCAAAATAAAAGTTTTAAAAAATAAAGAATTAACAAAAATAAATCCCTGCCCAACACCTTCCCTCCCCCTTAGCCATGCACAGGGATGTCCTAGCCCTGCAACTCCATCACCTGGGACTGGGCTGTGGCAGGGCCATTTCAACAAACTCTTATCAGGCACCAACTGAGCAATTGGGCAATGGAGATCTGAAGACAGACTAGAAGCAGTTCCCTGTCCCCAGCTAGGTTGCATTCTACTGAAAGAACATCCCACAGCTCATAGGCCAAGCCCCATACCAAAAATGGTCATTCTAAGGAGCAGAGGACATTGACTGGGGAGACCAGGGCCAGCTCCCAGCATTCAGTGGGACCCAAGCAGTGCTTTGAAGAAAGCTAGAGATTCTCCGTGATGGAGGCTAAGAAGTTGAGGGTGATGTGAGAGTTTAGAGCTGGGGAGCCTGGTAGAATGGAGTGCCCTTGACAGAATGAGAAGGCCCTGCCTGGAATAAATGTGGGGGAAAGATCATGAACTCTGGCTTAGACACATTGAGTTTAAAATGCCTATGTCTCATCCAAGGGAAGGTGCTGGGTAGAATGTCCAAAAGGCAGTAGATGACTCGGGACTGAAGTCCTAGATAGATTTAGTATTGGAGGTTGAGAGCGGGGAGTCTTTTGCATAGAGATGGTCTCTGAACCCCCAAATGAGAGTGCAGAGAGGGAAGCGAGGGTGAGGACCCTCTTCATCGAGGTTTCCGGTGAGCGTCCAAAGGACGTAGACCGCACAGCCACAGGTGCCCCACGAGGAGGGCTTTGGATGGCAGCTTCCCCTTCACCTCCTTGGAGCTACAGGACATCCTGACTCCCTTTTCCACAGCTGAGGTCCAGCTACCTCCTCCATCAATCCTGCCTTCCTCGGTCTGATGCTGAGCTCAGGCAGTTCAGAATCTATATTTACTCTGTGGCTTGAGGAATGATTTCAGGAGAATGATTTGTCCCCCTCAACTTTGCTGAATTGAATCCATCATTCAATGGCTGAGGTCCTTGCTCTTCGAGCAGTTCAATTACACCTCCTCCCCTTTTTTCTCAGCTCGTCTGGAAGCAAAGGCCGAAGTTCTACCATCATCCTAAATACTCACAGATGCCCAGGGGCCAAAGTGGTGCCAGCTCAGCCCAGGCTTTCGCCAGGTAAAGAGGAAGAGACAAGAAAAAAGAAAAGGATTCTAGCAAAGCATCTAGATGTATGGGGGATTGATTTCCCTGCTGGAAATGGGATAATTAAACTGATTGTTTCTACCTTCGTCATCGTCACGCTAAGATGAGAGGACAGAAAGGTTAGCTCTGGCATGAAGTCATAGCGCACATGTTAAAGAGAAGGAACATTAATTGCATACAAATGGCCCTGCTCCTGGCTGCTGAGTTCTATTTCAGAGCGATGGGATAATGATTCCCTTTAATCATTTTTACAAGATAGAAAATCACAGGCTCCTCAAGGAAGATCATTAAGGAAAACAATGGCTCACAGTGGTTGGAAATAGAGTTTTAATTATTGAATGGAAAAACAAAATTTCCTGCTACAGAGCCCGCTTTGGGTGCCTCCACAGCACTTCAGCTGGCCCTGCTTCCTTCATCTGGGTCAGGGGCATGTTTTTCTGTGGATTCTTTGAGAGCACTGGCCTGCACTGATGGCTCTTCCCTAGGCTGAGAAGGAAGAGACTGTGGTAACATGGGGGACCATGGGGACCATGAAGGACTATTGGGGACTGTGAGGGACCATGAGGGACTGTGGGGACTATGGGGGAACATGGGGGACTTGGGGACCATGAGAGACTATTGGGGACTGTGAGGGACCATGAGGACTGTGGGGGAACATGGGAGACTGTGGGGACCATGAGGGACTATTGGGGATTGTGGGGACCATGAAGGACTGTGGGGACTGTGGGGGAACATGGGGGACCGTGTGGACCATGGGGGACTGTGGGGACCATGGGAGACTGTGGGGACGATGAGGGACTGTTGGGGACTGTGAGGGACCATGAGGACTGTGGGGGAACATGGGAGACTGTGGGGACCATGAGGGACTGTGGGGACTGTGGGGGAATATGGGGGACTGTGGGGACCATGAGGGACTGTTGGGGACTGTGGGGGAACATGGGGGACCATGAGGCACTATTGGGGACTGTGGGGACCATGAGGGACCGTGGGGACTGTGGGGGAACATGGGGGACCGTGGGGACCATGGGGGACTGTTGGGAACTGTGGGGGGAACATGGGGGACCATGGGGACCATGAGGCACTATTGGGGACTATGGGGGACCATGAGGGACTGTGGGGACCATGGGGGACCATGGCTCACTCCCATGGTGAGATTTCTGTGGATGGAGTGTCTGAGCCAGGCTACCCATCTTTGTCATCCACATGGCACATTCTTGCAGACAGAAAGTGGGATTCTTGCTTGTGCTCTCATTTTGGAGATGCTTCTTTGGAATTGGGGCCATCCAAAGCCACCCTTCCAGAATACCTTGGGGTGTCCCAACTCACTCCACCCAAACTTGATTTGTATTAACCCTCCCGATGCTGCTCAAAGAGATTCATCCACATGTTTTCCACATAGCCGCTAAAATGCTAGATCCTCAGAAGACAGAGAGCCCCTCATCATTCAGAGCCCTGAGCTCACAAACAAGAAACAAGGCTGATGGTGATGACAGCTGATGGCTGACTACTGAGGGCTGACCACTGACTGCTAATGGCAGGTCACTGCTAGTCTCTGATGAGCATTGCGCTCCCAGGAGAGGCTTAGTCCTATACTTGAGGCTACTTGCCAAGGTCACTGGTTACAAGACCTCCCAGGACCTGTGCTGGTCCTACTCCAGCAGGGCAGAAAACCCTAAACGACTATTCTGGCTCCATGAATCCCAGAAGTGACCCTGGTGACCCGTGAATCCAACGCACATTTTAATAAGAGTGTGCTCTACAAAGGGCCGGATGAATGGCCACCCGGCCTCACCCGGAGACCTCCCAAGGCCCCCCATGCCACATGTGCCTAGCTCTAATTATTCACTAACTCTTCTAATTCTTTTTCCTGACTGTGATTGCTCTGCTACTTGCACCCAATGTCAAACAGAAGAAGTCTAAGTCACTTTCTATTTTCTTTAAAAAATTTTTTTGAGTCACTCAGCAAAGATCTGCCTTCTTTCCCTCCCTCTGCCATTGAAAAAGAAAGAAAAAGAAAATCTCTTTTACCAACACACAGTCAAAACCCACCAACTTTCTGCATCAGTCATGCTCCAAAATGTCCCTTGTGCATTGAGTTTTTCACCCATCAGGTTTCACCCTCTGTCTTCTGGAGTTGCGTTCAGCTGTCACACTGATCAGTGTTCTTCACTCTTCCAAAGCTGCTTTTCCACAGTGTTGTTGTCATCATATGAATCGCTCTCCTGGTTCTGGTAACATTGTTGTGCATCAGTTCATGCAAGTCTTTCCTGGTTCCTCTAAAACCATTTCCTTTATCATTTTTTAACAGCAAAACAATATTCTATCATGTCCATGTCATGACCTGTTCAGCCATTTCCCCACTGATGGCTATTCTGTCAGGTTCCAATTCTTTGCCACCACAAAAAAGCTACAAATATTTTGGTACATCCTCATGGATTGTTTTGTTTGGGACACATTCTTCGCTTGATCTGCTTCCCTCTTATTCCCCTTTCCCTCTTCCTTTCTTCCTCTCCTGTTTCCTGGTCCAGTGAAATGGAATCTGTGCCCAGCCTCCATGTGGATTCTTCCCTCTTCTGGCTAGTTTGGCTAAGACTGAGGTGCAGGCATCTGCTGCTCCCCACTCCCTGGTTTGCATAGGTGTTGCTTAAAGCACCCCAATTATGTGAGATAATTTCCCCTAAATTCCCTCTCCCTTTCTTCCCCTAATGTATCACTCCCCTCCTCCTCCTCAGTTCTTCTTTTGAGATCAAGACAGAACAGAACCACTCCTAGGCCTTCTGTCTAATTAGACCCTGATAGGGTCAGAGGTAATGCAGGCACTTCTCCCCACTTTATAAGCAAGCAAGCGGTTTATTCTGATTTGGTCCCCTGTAACTCTGGCCCGTCTTTTTCTTTTCCTGTCTCTCTAGACGCCTTTATTTGCCTTTTAGTCTCGGGGCAGCTCTGGCCTTCTCAGGGATGATTCCTGTATTCATTAAAGGTCCATTGTCCTCCTGTAGAACAGGAATCAGTTTTGCTTGGGTTTGTAAGGCTGTAACTGTAGACTTTTATTGGCACAGGCAAGCCCTGGAGATGCTGAGGCTCAGTTCCAGAGCACCACAACATGAATATTGTAATAAAGTGAGCACATTTGCATTTAAAAGTTCTATTTACACTACGCTGTGGTCTATTAAGTGTGTAACAATATTGTGTCTGAAAACCCCAATGTACATACCTTAATTAAAAAGTTGCTAATACTTTACTTCACCATCTGCGCCTTCAGCAAGCTAAAATCTTTCTGCTGGCAGAGGGTCTCGCCTCCATGTCGATGGCTGCCGACTGATCAGGGTGGGGCTTGCTGAAGGCTGGGCTGGCTGTGGCAATTTCTTAAAATAAGGACAATGAAGTTCGCCCCATGGTTTGACTCGTCCTTTCACTTGAACGCTAAGAGGCCATTGTGGGGTTATCAATGGGCCTCATTTCAGTGCTGTGTGTCTCAGGGAATAAGGAGTCATTGGTTTCCTCTTTAAGGCTCCATATCCATATTGGAGGTCAGGGCATGGGGGCGGATTATCCTGAGCTCTTAGGGTCCATGCTCACCACACATTTGGGGCACCTGGCAGAGATGCTCTGGGCAAGGGATGGCTTCCCAGGAGAGTGGCTGGTGGGGACATCAGAGCCCTGCCCCAGGCAGGGTCGTTTCCCTTAGCTTAAGAGTCCCTGACCTACGGAGGACTTTCACATTCTCTCTGGGGGCCCCCTTCCCAGATTCTCAGTGGGGAATTATTTTTTGGTTAGACAGTAAAACAGAGCTGAGAATACCTGAGTCCTTGACGTGCCTCGGTAGAGACATGAACCTCTCCTCTCAAGTTAGAGCTGCGTCCTTGGACAGCTGGGTTAGGTTGGAAACTGGAAAATTGGTGATGGATGTATCACAAAAAGAACAAGCAGTAAGAAAGTTCTGGCTTGTACCGTGGCATCACTGGAGGCTTCCAGAAAGCTGTTTGTCTCCCTCCGTCCCCTGCCACCACCCTCTCCTTCTTCTCCCTCACAGCCGCCCTCCGAATGCTGATGCTGAAGCCATTCCTGCCAGGTAGAAGGACATTAGGGAAAATGATGGCCCCCAGGGTTCCCATTTTCAAAAAGGATGGGTCTCTTCAGTGGTGCGGTCCCAGTGCTGCAGTCCCGGCCTTTTCTGGCGTATTTCTGCCCTCTCCTCTTTCCTGGGTCAGCCTGGCCTGCAGCAAGAGGATCGCTTCTGTGCAAAATAAAATAAACAGCATACTTTAAAATGGTATGGAATAGAATTCCAACAGATCTTTCTTGGATAAAAACAACCACAGCAAAGCCCACCTCCTTCTCTAAATGTTTCAGCCGTTAATTCAGGGTAGCAGCTTAGTGAGAATGCTAGACGTCCCCTGGCTCCCTTCCCCTGGCCCTTCTCACCTGGTCCCCTTTCACCTGACCCCTCTTACCTGGGCCCCCTCACCTGGCCCTTCTCACATGGTTCCCTTTCACCTGACCCCTCTTACCTGGGGTCCCTCACCTGGACCCTCTCACCTGGGCCTCCCCTTACCCAGCTTCTCTCACCCGGTCCTCTCACCTGTTCCCTGTTACCTGCCACCCCCCCACCCCACCCCGGCCTTTCTCACTTGGCCTCCCTCACCCGTCTGCTTCAGTGGCATTGCTTAACATGCTTAAGGCAGATGTTTGAGGGGCACAGAGCTCCCACTCCTCCTGGCTGGGCAAAAGGTCCTCCATGTTCCCAGGCCCAAAGACCTACTTAATTTCTTGATGCCATCTCTTGCAGTGGCCCCTTGCTCCCTAACCCCCTCCTCTTGGACAGCTATCCACTACTAAAATTACGGTGTCCTATTATATCCCCAATAAATTCCGGGGGATTTTTTTCCTCCTTACCTTTTTTTTCCTAGGGTTACATAAATTTCCGCAAAGCAATTTTTTCCTGCTTGAATATATTATGGGATGCCATTTCTGTTATAAAAGCTAATTGATAATGTGATTTGTTATGTTGCAGAGACATAACTCAGAAAGTTATTTTAACGCTTCTGCGCACGGAGTCCCAGGGACTGTTTCATATTTCTTATGTGAATGGCCACAGTTTGAGGTAAAAAATGGGCCGTGGCTGTGGATGAAATATCTCCAGAAGCTTTTATTCTTGCTGCTTGGGCCCAGGCCAAGAGCCCTGAGCTCCACTCATATTTCCTGAGCTCCTTCTCCGCTCCCGTCTGTCCCCCGGTCATTAGTTAGCAGGTGCTGTTGTGGACCGGCCCCACTAGACATCGGAGCCTCTGAAATTCCCCCTGGCCTTCATCTGGTTGGGGGGAGCAATGGGCAGCAGCCTGTCAAAGGAGCCGCTGCCATCTAGGGGCAGTGGCAAGGTCCAGGCCCCACCCACAAAATGAACCATGGAAAGCTCACCTCTTTTCTTCCTTCCTCTGCTGGCGATGCACTTTTCTGAGGTCACTGGCTGCCGGCTTTTAGCTCCCTAGAAAATACTCCAACTTAGAATTATTCCCCCATAGTTACTGGGGCTTGATTTGGGATTTTACTGGAAGATGGGACTTCCCCTCAGGCGCGCAGGACAGCGCTTTGCTGCCATGGAGGAGTCCTAGAGAGCTGCCTCAGGCGGTGGGAAGATCAGGGAGTCATCTCTATCCACTGGGCCACACCACCTGCATCGCTGTCTTGGGCTTGCCTGAGGCCCGGCTGCGTAGCGAGCCTCTCTCAGAACCATCGGGCTCAGCTCCGGCAACTCCTGCCCCTTCTGTCCCTGGGGCCAAATCCCAGGGAATGTCAGAGCCTGACCCAGGTTCTAGCCCCATCTCTCCACACGCTCACCTTGTCTGCTGAAGGCACAGAATCACCAGAGGGAAAAATCGATTCAGTTTACAAGGAGATAATGAATCCGAGGAGGATTTATGCCTCCGAAATGTACTGGGCGCCTGCAAAATGACTTTTAAAAAATAATCAGCCGAGTCTCCTTCTCTCCACCAAGATGCTCACTTTCACTTTCTCCTCTCTCCTCCCTCCCTTCTGGAAACTAAAGCATCTTTTTTAATGCACCCTTCAAGGCCTAGTTAAAATGCCACCTCCTCCAGGAAACTTCCCTTGACAGCCCAACCCCATCCCTTTTGTGGACCTTCCCAGCACTTTCTACCTCTCAGGTGTCCTGGCCTCTGCTTCATGTTTATTCATTCACTCAATCACAAATCCATTCATTCACATATTTAGGGAGGCAACCAGGCAGTGCAGTGCCTAGGGGACTGGGCCTGGAGTCCGGAAGATCTGAGTTCAAATTTGACCTCAGATACTTATTAGTTGTATGACCCTGGGCAAGTCACTTAAACTGCCTCAGTTTCCTGACCTGCAAAATGGGGGTGATAACAGCACCTGCTCCCGGGGACAATCATCGCAAAGTTCCTGGCACAGAGCAGACCGTCTGCGAATGTTCATGGTGGCTGCTGCTGTTCCCCAGCCCTGGAATTGAAGGGATGCTGAGAAAGGCTGAAGAGGAGCTGTAACTGCACTGTCTAGGATGAGGATTCTCTAGCGCCCGGCACCCCACTTCCACACACAGGCCCCCAGAAAAACCACCCTTATCTTAAGACATTTGTGGAGTCAGAACCTGCTCCAAACCATCGCCAGGGCCCTCACCAGGGTGTTTCCTTTAGCTAGCCACAAGACAAACTAGTTCAAAACAAAAAGACATTTAGTCAAATAGCTTAGCAAGTAATATGACAAGAAAAGCTCGCCCCACCCACGCAGTGGGGACATTCTCCCACAGATTGGGCATGGCCAGTAGAACACAGCCAGGGCACACATATTTGTGTGGAAGACACATTATTAGTGACTGTGTGTGTCCAGGGCATGTGCCAATGGCCCCTGGCAACGTCATCATGCTGCCCTTCTTGCCATCTCACCCCACGGGAGTCCTGGACTTGAGACCAAGATGAACTAAGCTAGATCATTATCACTGACGATTACTGGCAAATTACTGTGACCGAAAGTCAATTATCTAATCTCTCTGAACCTGTTTCCTTATCTCTAACATCTCTGGGCCTTTACCCAGGCTGGCCTCCATGCCACCTCTAGCCCTGAGAATCCCTTGTTGTCCTTAAAGCTCGCCTTTCATGGAGATCCTCCTGATCCCCTCCCCCCGGCTGCTGGATGGGCTCAGCCCTCTTATTTTATAGACCAGGAAGCAGGTTCAGAGATTAAATCAAGAATGACCAGTGACATAATCTGAACCCAGATCATTTTGATCTCCAACACTCGATGCTACAATTAATAAGCTAACTGTATTTACTTTGTAGAGACAACATGTCTAAAGGGGACTGGCCAACATGCCCGCTCTTGGCCTGTGGAGGCATTACAGACCTGGTTTCGGGCCCCAGAGAGGCGCTTTGGTGACTGGTTACTTGGCTAGAGGGAGGGCAGGCATTTTCAAGAGTCCCCAGACAACCAGAACCTCCCCCTTGTGGAGAAGAGTTCTCCCTCTCAGGGCTTTGTCTTAGGTTTCTTCTTTTGTTCTAGGTGGTGGCCATGACCTTATGAGCTTCTAAGGTCAGGAGAGTGAGCCCTGCCCCCCCCCCCCAGGTCTGGGAGCCAAGTCCACGACGGTCCAGAACCAGCATGGATATGCCAGTGGTACCAAGGTATCAAGGTGGTACCAAGGCTGGGAAGAAGCTCAGTTAAGTCTGAGCCCATCTCCCCAGAGCAGGGGGTACAGAGAAGAGCCTGTCCCAGAGGTTCTGGGGGAAATTATGTGTGATTCTATTCTTTATCTGTGATGTGAAAGTCCATTGATTTTCATTGGTTACAAGGACATTTGCTGTCCCAGGGAGGGGGGAGCTGGCAACACTGGGGACACCCTGCTGCCCGAGAGATCCTCCTGGAGCCCTGAGGGGAGTCTTGGCCAGCCTGGCCTGAGGACACACAGGAGGCACATTTCAGAGCAGAGGTTCAAGCCTGAGCCCCATGACCTCAAGCTCAACGTGGTTTCTATTGCCCACTGCAGAGGGAGGGAGGGCATGTGTGATATTCATGTGACAGGAGACAGTGAAAATGTAGAGCCATCCTCATTTCTGTTCTGGCCTCCAGGCATCTCCACCTGAACCTGCCTGGTATGCAGTAAGAGCTTAATGTATGCTTGTTGAATTGACTCAGTTCCTGGTCTGCATGATAAGTCATGCTTTCCTTCATGAGGTGGTGGACCTTCACCCCTTAAATTGGGAGGGGTGTTAGATAATGTTGGGGGGGGTCATCGGATCTCAGTTTACCCAGTTGGTCAATGTTGCCCTGGCCCACTAAACACCACTTTTCATTGGCTGGCCTTGAGGAGCTGCTTCTTGGCCCCGGGGGCTCAGCTCACTTTGGCCTCTCAGTTGGGGCTCCCTTGGCCTGGCAGACCTCTGGAGCTCCTTCCCCGCCCCTGGGCCTGGGGACCTGGGGAGTGCTTCTAGCTCCGTTTCCCACAATTAGGAATTGGTTGGGCCTGGAATTTCCTGGATCCAGACATTATTTTTCATCGATGCCTGATGATGGAATCACTCCATCAAGAACTAGAGAAATTCTGGCCCTGCCCATTTACCTCAGGGCAGAAGAGGGTGCTATCTGCACCCCTCCCCCTCCCCTGAACCAAGTACTCTGGATACCTGTTCCTGTCCTCCATCATTGTCTTCATTCCCCCATTGCTGGCTGCTGGCCTCAAACACACACACACACACACACACACACACACACACACACACACACGCAAACACATACATGCACACACATAAACATACACATACACACTGACATACAAACGCACACATATACACACATGCGTAGATGCACACACATACACACATACGCACACATACACATAAACATGCACATACACACGGACATGCAAATGCACATGCATGCAAGCACATTCCCACACAAGCACACACACATGCACACATGCACACGCAACGCACATGCAACACATGCACACATGCACACACTCACATACACACAGGCACGCGCCCCACACACGTGCATGCATGCACACATACAACACACACATGCACACACGTACACACATGCACACATACACACACGCACATACATGCACACACAGAGGAGGATGGGCCTTTGGGGCTGGCCCCACTTTGGAGGTGTTCAGCTTCCCTCTAGGACCTAAGCTGCTCATTTGAAATTGGAGATTTTCCTCCCGTAATTCAGCATCCAAGCAGAGCTTTGCTAAAGCTGATTGGTGGTCACCACACAGCAGGGACCCTGACACACACAATGGCCCATGAAGTTGTGACCACAGAAAGCATCATCCCCATCCAACAGATGAGGCTACTGAGGCCCGTGGCAGTATTCAAGCCCCACTCGCCAGTGTGCTTGGTCTTCCTAGTATTTCTAGTGCATTTGTGAGCGAGGAAGGCCCCAGCCCTCCATGTGGCCACTCCCAACCTCGCTCAATGGCATCACTCATGGGAGGGCTTGGTCTTGGTGGAGCTGCCGGCCTCTTGAAGTGATGGAAGGCTCCTTGAGCTGTACCTCTGCATCTCCCCTACCACTCCTGGCAGCCTCTGCCAGGTGACACTTGTTGAAGAAGGCAGGCTGCCCAGAGGTGAGGCTGTACATGCTCCAGGGATCTGGGGCTGGGCCTGTCTCTGCTTCTGAGAGGTGACCCATACCCTTCAGTGCAGAGCAGCAAACACCTGTGGTGTGTGTGAGACTTGAGCTATTGTACCGATGGCTCTGGCATCCCCAGATGGCTAGTGTCCAGGTTCCTGAGACAGAAGTGGAGGGAGGGAGTCTTTGGGCTGGCCCTCACCGGTGGAAACTTCCCAGATGCCCTCCAGGGTCAGAGGAAGCCAAGTGAGTGCACAAGCAGTGGGAGGAGGGATGGATCCCAGGGACACAGGAATGATGAGTTTCTCATTAGACAAGAGGACCATAGGAGGATCAGGGAGATCTTGTGTAACTGTTCCTCCCTGTGTCATCAGCGATCACTGAGTAATGTCTCCTATGTGCCAGACACTGGACTGATCCTGTGTGCTGTTGAGGTGGGTCATAAGATTGAAGGCTGAGGAGGCCGGGAGCTGGAGGGACCCCCTACCTAGATGCTAGAGCCCCCTCCTCCTACTAAGCGCAGTGATTGGGGAAGAGGTGCCAGATTCCTGGGGAAAGGGCTTTGAAGGGGGCCCTTGCACACTGATTTGACATTGGATGCCTAATGAGGATCCCTGCATTCTGTCCTGATGGGACGCCCCGAAGCAGAGTGGAGCTGTCCCCGGGTCAGCGGGTGCTGCCCATTCTTTATGCGCAGTGTTTGTGTGTAGGACAACGGTGCTCATCGGTCCAGTTCACACCATGTGCTGCTGGCTGCCTTTTTGCCCACACCAGCCCCCTCCCCATCCATGAACCAACCACCCTGCCCACGAGCAATCTTCCCCGGGACATGGCGGGGGGCTTCACAAGTGTGCTCGAGGGCAGGCTCCCCGAGGTGCAGAACGCCCCTCCCAATGCCCCCCTCCCCGGCTCCAGGGCTGATGGGCCCTGTCAGGAGAGTGTGCTGACCAGCAGGAGCTTCCTTCTGAAAAACTGCGTGTGAAGCGAGGACCAGCTTGGGCGCTCCTTGTGGATGGCCACTTTTCTTCATCTCTGCCCCTTTTCTCTCCCAGTTTCCCAGACCTTCCCCTAAGCTGGGGCTGTTCTAGACCCCAAGCCAGTCCTGCGGCTCCTTCCGCACATTTCCAGCTCAAAGTGCTCCACCTGGTGGCGATGCTGGGCCATTGGGCTGAGGCTGGCCGACCAACAGCACCCCGCTCCCCCGGCCCCCAAGGATGCAGGAAGCCAGCAGAATTAGAATGAGACCCCCTGAGCCAGCCTGGGCAGCGCTAACCAGCCCAGGCGATGACTGGCCATCCCATGCGCTGCAGGGGTGGGGCCTAACAGGGCTCTAGAAGCCCAGATGACCGGCCGCACCTGCCCACAGTGGGGCCCTCCAGCTCTTTCAGGATGCAGGCACGTGTGAGTACATGTGCGTATGTATCCGTGTGCATGAGTGTGAGCACGAGTGTGTATACCGTGTGTGAGGATTTTCACGTTGTCTCCCTCATTAGTCTGCATGTGCATATGAATGTTCGTGTTTGTGTCTGAGCACGTGTGTGCATGTACATATATGTGCACTTGTGTGAGTGTGTGTCTATGTGCATATTCGTGTGTATGTATGAGTGTGTGTCTGAGCCTCTGTGTGCGGTGTATCTGAGTGTGAGTGCGAGTGTCTGAGTGTGTGTATATGAATGTTCGTGTTTGTGCCTGAGCCTACGTGTGCATGTGCGTGTCTATATGTGTGAGTTTATGTGCATATTCGTGTGTATGTATGAGCGTGTGTTTGAGCATCTGTTTATGTGCGGTGTATTTGAGGGGAAGTGGCTCCCCTTCTTTGCTCTCTCCCACGCTTGGCTGGCTGGCTCTCTGTGCCTGGACACTGGTGCCACCTGGTGACCACCACGAGCTCCACATCGGAGCTGCTGGGGGGAACATTGGATCCAGTCTGGCCAGTGGGGCCTAGAACAGTTCCTCAGGCCTAAAGGGAAAGCTCTGGACCGCCTCCCACTGCCGACTAGCCCCGGGATGGCTGGCTCTCTCATCCCTAACTGAGGGACATGACAAGCCGAACTCTGTCTGTCCTAGGGGTGGCTGCTTCTGGGCTGGGCCATCACGCACAGTGCAGCCCCCAGAGCCCTGAAAAATGAGTGAGGGAGTGAATGAATCAAGTGCTTCCAATGTGCCAGGAGCAAAGGCAGAGTTGAGTTCATGGTGATGCCTGAGCTTGAGGAGCGTGAGTGTGTGTGTGTGTGTGTGTGTGTGTGTGTGTGTGTGTGTGTGTGTGTGAGTGTGTCTGTGTGCCAGGGCCTGAGGAAGTGGGAGCCATGGGGCTGGGGCTAGGTGGCTGGCCCGGGCTCCTAGCAGGGCTGGAGGACCCTACCCAGGGGCAAGGACTCCCAGAGCTGGAAGTGCCAGGTCCATTGTCTGAGGCGGGAGGGGCGGTGGGGCTGGGGAAGGAGGGAGGGTGCCCACCCTGGGTGCTCCAGCCTCGCCTCTCTGGGGGGCTTCATTTTCCTCATTTGTACAAGGAGGGCTCAAGAGCTGGGGTCAGAGGAGCTGAGGTTGCTACCCAGCTCAGTCACTCACTCTCCGTGTGACCTTAGACGAGTCTTTTGCCTTCCTGACCTCAGTATCCCCTTCTGTAAAGTGAGTGGGTCCCGGGCCTCAGTTCTCAGTCCAAGGGTAGAAAATAAAAGGTGATTTGGTTATTGTTGCTGTTTCATGACACAGATTTTGTGAATCAGAAGTAAGGACACCCCTCCCCCTGCCCCTCATGGACTCTCCCATCCAGTGACACATCTTCCTGGCTGTTCCAAACTCTAGGCTCTAAGCATTTTCTCTGTCTCCTACCCCTAGAATGCTCTCTCTCCTCCTTGTCACTTCCTGACCTCCCTGGCTTCCTCTAAGTTCCAAAGAGAATCCTTTCCTAGCCCATCTTAATTCCAGTACCTCCCATCTATTATAACATAGAATTATTCATTCTGCCTGTGGCTTTTCGTACGTATTTGTTGGCATGTTGTCTTGTCCATTAGACCATGAGCTCCCTGAGAGCAGGTGCTGTCTTTTGCCTCTTTTGATATCCCTAGCTCTTAGCATAGTTGCTGGGCACATAGTAGGTGCTTAGTCAATGCACATTGAGTACTTCACAGGGTTGTCATGAGTTTCAATTGAGATAACATTTGTAAAATGCTTAGCATAGTGCATGACACAAAATTAGTACTTAATAAATGTTCATCGCTTCCCTCTCTTATCCTCTGAGCATTTATGGGGTACCTACCATGTGCCAAGGTCTGTGTTTGGTGCCCTCAAGGAGTTTCCATCTATGGGGGCTGGGGGGAGGAGGAGACAGCACAGACATACATGGAGGTGTGTGTGGGGAGTGATCATGAAAGGCTTCTTGGAGGGGGCAGCATTTGAACTGAGCCTTGAAGTAAATGAAGGATTCTAACAGGTAAAGGTGATGAGCAAGTGAATGCCAGGCAGAGGTGGGAAGACTGAAAAGGTGGGAGGGGGCTACAAAGGGTAGAGTATTTTGTATTTGTTCCTGGAAGCCATAGAGCCACTGGAATTTATTGAGTAGGAAGATGACACAGTAAGATCTATGCTTTAGGAAAATCACCTTGGTGGTTGAATGGAGGATGGACAGGAGTGGGGGAGGACTTGAGGCAGGCCAACCCATCTGGAGGCTATTGCAAAAGTCTAGCTGTGAGATGATGAGGGTCCACACTAGGGTAGGAGCAATGTCAAAGAAGAGAAGAGAAGTGAGTGTATTGGAGAGATTCTCCAGAGGTGAAATGGACAAGAGATGCTGCAGAAGTGAAATGGACCAGAGATGCTGCAGAGGTGAAATGGACCAGAGATGGTGCAGAAGTGAAACTGATCAGAGATGTTGTGGAGGTGAAATGGACCAGAGATGCTGCAGAAGTGAAATGGACCAGAGATGCTGCAGAGGTGAAATGGACCAGAGATGGTGCAGAAGTAAAACTGATCAGAGATGTTGTGGAGGTGAAATGGACCAGAGATGCTGCAGAAGTGAAATGGACCAGAGATGCTGCAGAGGTGAAATGGACCAGAGATGGTGCAGAAGTAAAACTGATCAGAGATGTTGTAGAAGTGAACTTGACCAGAGATAGTATGGAGTGAAATGGACCAGAGATGTTTCAGAGATGAAATCAATTGGCTTTCTAGATGGCTTGGATGGGGAAGGGGGGTGGTGAGAGGGAAAGTGAGGAGTCCAGGTGGACAACGAGTCTCCAAGCTGAAGGGGCAGGCCCCTTATGCCATTCATCAGGAGTGGGATTTGTAAGAGAGGAGAAATTGGGGGAAGGTCCCATGGTCTGTTTTGGGCATGGTGTTTGCAATGTTTGTGTGGCCTGGGCTTGAGATGTTCCATCAGATGATGACATGGGAATGACTGGGGAGCTCTCTTCATGACAAGGGTTTTGCCCAAAGACAATGGTGCCCTTTTCTGTCCCACTAACATCTCTATTTCAATCTTGTAAGCACTTTTTCCCTGTAAACCCATTCTCTCAGCTCTGCTGCTGGCATCTGAGCCCTCAGATGCCATCTCCCCTGGCACACCCATCCAGCCCATGGCCTTCTCCTCCTGGAGCATCTGTCTTGGTGATGGCCCCATCTCCCACTGGGAACTGGCCTCTGAGGCCTCTGTTCTGGGGAGGGGCCCAGGCATGCCAATCTGCTTCCTCTCTGGTCTCTGCTCCTGACTTTCTGGTCAGCAGGTCCCTCTCCTGCTCCCCTGCTTTTCAGCTCCCTTTGTGCATTGTCTTCCTCCATTAGAATGTAAGCTTCAGGAGGTCAAAGGCCTCAAAGACCTTTTAGCCTAGGCCACAGCCCAGTTAGCACTTAATGCATGTTTCCTTGCGTTTTCTCTGATGGGGCCTGAACCTGGGAGTCAATGAGGACAGCCTATCATTAATTCTGCTGCTCTCCATCACAATGAAGTAGAAGGAAAACAAATCTTATACACACTTATCCTGCTGCTAAAAGCCCTGACCATTTGCCTTCTTTATCTGGTCATTGCGGGCCCCTGGTAGTGACGGGTGGAATCCAGGAATCTCCATCCCCAGGTACAGACACCTGGGGAATCCCCTTTCATACCCATAGAAGAGATGTTGCTCCCTTTCCACTCCCTGTCCCCCAGTTTAGAGGATGTTAGCAGTAGTGGGGGGCCTTTGGGGGTCTCTCTCTTGACCACCTCTCTTAAATCTGGTGGAGTCTGCCCTTGCATTCTCTGACCTCACAGGCCAGACAGAAAGTGGATTTTGGGTTCCATCCCATCTTGCTTTTCTTCTCTTGGCCCTGTCAGAAGCCTCATGGATCCCCAACCTCTAAGGGAGCAGAGGGGCAGAGCAGCCCTTAGCTCTTTTCCTCCACCTTGGCAGAAAGTTGGTAAGTCCCCAAGGCTGGGGCCAAGGTAGGTCCAGCCTCACCCTGGATATAACTTCAAACTGTGACATGTATTTTGACAGAGGGGCTGCTAGGGGGCACCTCAGCACACAGAATGCCGAGTCTGGCAACAGAAGGACCTGGGTTCAAATCAGAACTGAGACCCTTCTTAGCTGTGTGAGGAGGGAGTCATTTAACCTTTGTCTGACAGATTCCTCTTCTGTAAAATGGGCGTAATCACAGCCCTCACTCTGAAAGGTTGTTGTGAGGATCGAATGAGGTATATACAGTACGTACAGTGCTTAGCCCAGAGCCCGTGTTTCAGGATTCCATATTTATTCATGGAACCAGCCAGCACACCCGATAACTCTCAATTTTTCCTGGCTCACATATACCTTTCATTGACTTACAGACATAGTTCTCCTCCAGTCCTGCCCACTTCTGGCTCTGGGGCTGGAGTCGCTGGAGCCTGGAAGGTCCCACCCAGACTCCCTGGTGAATGGCCTGAGGCCCTAGACACTGTCAGTGGCCAAAGGGAGGGATGGATGGTCACTGGGATGACTTTTGGGGTTGGGTAACCTTGTATGCTATGAATGGACACGGAATAATGAAGACACTATTCTGAGACAGAACCCCACAACAGGAGCCTTCAACTAGCCTTTATTTACAGTAGTGCTCATAAATGCAGATTTCTTCCTGCCTTGGCTGGATGAAAAGCATCAGAATGTGGGGAAGACGGTGGGAAGAAGAGATGAGCTGCAGAAACCTGGGGAGCTCAACCTGGGAAAGCCTCAGGGGGCACGAGACCGTGGTCACCTTCCCTCTGCGTCTAGGAGACAAGGCCTCTGCTCCCAGCTCCCAGGGCCTTGTGTTCCACCTCTCTGTTTTTCTCACAGGGACATCTTCACTCTGCAGCCCTCCCTCCTATCTCACCCTGCCCCCGCCCATCCTGACCTGCTGTGACTGCCAGAAGTCTGATGTTTGTAAAGGCCTCCTCCATCCCAAGGCCCCAGAGTGCTCCTTGGGCCCCCACACTAAGCATTGCTGCTGGGGCCGCAGCAGGAAGTGGCCTGGCAGATGCCAGGGGCAGATCTGTGGCTCAGTGACTGCATCGGCAGCGGCCCCAAGGGCTGGAACTGGAGCCAGACCCCATGGGCAGCCTTCTGGAAACTGGAGCAGCTGGGTCAGAGGAGGAGTGGGCCAGTGGTGGTTCCAAGAAGGAAGAGTGGAAGATGAGGCAGCTGAGTCCCATTTCAGGAAGGGCACACAGACCCCTTTTCAAAGGAAAGTGGTGGAGCTGCAGGTGTTGATCTGGGACCTGGGCTTCCAGCCATGGGGTCAAGGCAGGCTTAGACAATGAAGAGGTTGGGGAGTCCAAAAAGCACAAAGTTGACATTTGCCCATGATGGCACAAAAATGACTTTGTCGGCGATCGCTGAGGCTCTCTGGTCTAAGACTTTTTCTCCAGATATTTTAGGAGAGCCTTCTGTAAAAGGGGAAACAAGAAACAGGCTTCCGTTCAGCTCATAAGACACTCAAAGTGGGTGCCTGTGCTTCCCATTGCCCTGCTCTGAATTCTGATGCCCATATTCTTCGGGTGATCCAAAGGTCTTGGTCAGTGCCATGGTGCCCAAAGGCTGGCCAGCCCTGCCTCCTCCCTGGGCAGAGCAGGCATCCAAGGTTAGGAGAGCAGAAGGGACATATCCAACATGGCCAGGGCAGAAATGGTACAGACAGGATTCAAACTGTATGCTATGGACCCCACTGCACCCATGAGCACAGGCAAGACCAAAGAAGCAGATGGCAATGACTCTGGGCCCCAAGGTCAGTGATAGCTCAGTTCTTAGCCCTTCTCCTGCTCTCTCAACTGTGCCTGGATCCAAGGCGGGTCCTGCCTGGAAGAATAGGTTCACTCTTTTCTTTTGGGCTTGTGTACTGCCATGATGGATAATTCTCTGCTTACTTCCAAGCACACACAGAACCTAGCAGAGGGCATCTAAAATATACTGGAGAATTTAGGACTCTGAGGTTGAAAGCCAGGTAACATGCTAGTGGGAAGTATTGGCCTTGGCGTCTTTCCTCAGACACTGTCCAGCTCTGTGACCACAGCTAAGACATGCAACCTCTCTGGCCTCAGCTTCCACGGCTGCAAAATGGGGGGAGTGGACTCAGTGACCTTCAGGGTCCTTTTTAAGCTCTAAATGTATGGTCCTCCAAAGTCCCAGTGAGAAAAACATAAAACAAATTTAAAAAAATATAAAACACCCCCTTAAATGGAATCCTCTAGAATACGGTGGAAGAGAAATCAATAACTCAGCTGCAAACCCCCTTATTCCTCCCCTGGCACATTCCGCTCCCCCACCAAGATCAGTGATAATATATTCAATCAGTCCTTTTTAGAGAAATTGTCTGGTTTGATGGCATTTCAGGTGGTGTTAGCTCCAAGGAAGTAGAGGCAGAAAGAGGCAAGCATGGTCACAAAGCTAGTGAAACGATCTGGGACCAGGCCTTGGACATCATGATCCCATCGGCGCCCCAGCCTGTGTCAAACTCTCATGAACTTTCAAAAAATAAATTCCATTGATAGCTTTTGTTTTTGTCACCAGTTTTTCCCAATATGACCTTCTCCATTCCCTCTCCCAGACAGCAATCCTTCTGGCTTTCCAGACAACTCTGCCCTGGAGCTGAGGTTGGGACAGTGATGGAGACAATGGAACTTGGCTGCCACAGCATCTCTAATCTCCTCTCACTGTGAGTGAGTGACTGTCATGGGATGCTTGTGCAGATGGGCGTGTGAGTATAGGGCCTACAGCCCTGGGCTAAGACTCAAAGATGAGGGATCTGGCTCTGGAGGGCTCCCCAACCCCCAGAGTCTGTGCCATGGTCCTTGTCTTTACAATGAGAATTTTGGACCAGGTGCTTTTCATTCCACCAATCTATGAGGGGGGATATTTAATTCATGACAAAAGGAGGCTTCTCAAGGAACATCCCCCAGCTTCCCATTTACCAAATACATTGATGGTGCTCAGGTTTGTGGTTGATACTTGTTCATCAAGTCCCATGAAGGCAATGGATGTTCTGCAAATGCTCTCAGGGCCAATGAAGGCAGACTAATGTTTCCAAATGGGAAATGGTGACAAGACACAGAAACATGGAAATGCCCCTACTCACCATTCCTAATGGTTTCAATTAAGTCTGGCCTCAGGAGATGGTAGATGGCTTTCCCACTTGGCTTTCCGATTCTTAGCAAGTCTAAAGAAAGATCAGCCACATGAGTGGTCAGTGAATGGACTCAGAAGAATGGAGACCCATGGAAAAGGCAAAGATGTGGGCAGCCATTAAAACAGCCTTGACTCACCCTCGCACAGGATGTCTGCCCTCTTGGCATTGAAATACAAATATGTGGGCCATTGGTTGCTCATCACACAACGAACCCCAATGAGGCTTAGCAGGATGGCCGTGTCCACTGGTTTGTGCAACAATAGCTGGGAAGGCCTGAAAAAAATAACATCCCTAAAAATAAAGCTCAAAGCTAAGACCGAGCTGAGCTGCCACATCCAGGGTTCCAGTCCACCCGCGCTGGCAAAATGTGACTCGTCCATAGCCATCCATCCTTCCCTTTGACCCTCCAGGAGGCCCGCCCAAGGAACTGGAGACACATTGGCAAATATGGGTGCTTGGGGCCATCTGCTGGCTGTTTCCCCAGGCTCACCACGTGACTGACCACCTTCTGTTCTATAAGACATTTCCTTAGTGATAACCAGTGTGTCTGAGAGGAGGTCGCTGCTGAAATACGCTACAGCCTCCCTGTGCAGCAGTCAGCAACAAGCATTTATTAAATGCCTACTGTGTGCCAGGCACAGTGCTGAGTGCTGGGAAATGAAAGGGGCTCACTGTGTAATGATGAGGACAGCTTGCAAACAACCCTGTACATGCAAGATGGATATAGATTGGAGGGAAGACAAGTAACACGAAGCTGGCCCAGGAAAGGTGTTTGCAGAATATGGGGTTTGAAGGAGGCTATGGTTGGACGAAGAGATGAGGGGGTAAGAATTCCGGCGACACCCAGCGGAAGTATCTGGAGTCAGGAGAGAGAGAGCCTTGGCGGGGTGGGGGAAGAGGAGCCAGGAGGCCAGTGTCCCTGGAGCACACAGCAGAGGGGAGAGGCGGTATCTGAACACTGGACCGGGATGGGGCAGCTTCAGGAGCCAAGCAGTAGCGTCCGTCTAAGCTGGGGTGCTGCGGCACCGTGAGGTTTTAGTGAGTGGGGGGCGGGGTGGGACGGGTAAGATGTGGTCACACCAGCTGGAGACAGGGAGACCAACCACATGGCCTGTGTGAGAGTCTGGGCAGGAGATGAGGCTGCAGGCTGGGGGCTATGTGAGTGTAAAAGAGCAAACGGATGTGAGAAACGACATGATCGGACCACAGAAAAGACAGGGAGGGGTGGCAGGCAGCGAGGTCTCAAGGATGACCCTGTAGCTGTAGCTTCAGAATGACGGGGAGGACGGTGGCTCCTGGAAGGAGGAGCTCAGAAGGGGACAGAATTAGGACAAAGAGAATGACTTCAGCTTTGGAGCTCTTGAGCAGGAGATGCCTATAGGATGTCCATTTCCACGATTCCAACAGACAAGTGGAGACCTGAGACTGGAGGCTGGGAGAGAGGTTAGGGCTGGATCTGAGAACTGAGATCTGGGTTGAGAAATGAGAATGACCTTTGGGGGCTGAGGTGGGGGGGGGCGGGGCAGCCACTTTGGAGAGTGTGTGTTCCACGCCGGGACATCTGCCACCACACCTAGCATGTAAGCCCGCTCCACACACTCTCACGGCCTCCTCACACACAGCGTGGTTCCCCTTCTACTTTTCCAGTATCCTTAGTTCCCATCCAGGTACCCTGTGCCGGCCTCCGCGTGGGTCCTACCTGGTCCACACTTCTATTCGTCCTGAACCCAGTCTTCTGGGGCCTCGGGTTTCCTTCTAGCGCCTGTGGGGGGCCCCTCCCAGCCCTCGGAATGGCCAGTGCCTCGGTCCTGCCCCCACCTTCTAGCCACGCCCTCCCAGCTGGCCAGGATGTACACCCGTTTTCTCCCCTGCTCGAAGCAGGGGCAGCTGTCCCCAAGGAGGGAGACACAGGCCAGGGGTGTTAGTGCCAGGCAGGAGAGGATCCATACCTCTGGATTTCGTCGAACTTGGCCTGCCTCCGGTTGCTATACACTGTATGTGTCAAGTTCAGTAGAATTATCATCTGGCATTCTGAAACACAGGGTAGACATCCAGAC
Organism: Trichosurus vulpecula; assembly: GCF_011100635.1. Taxonomy (NCBI): domain Eukaryota; kingdom Metazoa; phylum Chordata; class Mammalia; order Diprotodontia; family Phalangeridae; genus Trichosurus; species Trichosurus vulpecula. The sequence goes on along the minus strand of NC_050580.1, from coordinate 1,177,457 downwards.
TCTTCAGGGGCTCCTTCTGAGGCCAGGCCAGCAGCAGCTGGAGGACATGGCCTGCATCCACCATATCCTTCCTCCGGAGCCATTTGGCTCCTGAATACTGTCAGCAGGGCTTCTCTGGGCCCCACTCAGGCTCTGGCTTATAAAATGCCCAAGCCCTGCCCACAAGGAGCTTCTCACGTGGGGGATGGGGACCGGGCAGACAAAGGCGTGGAGGGAGGAGATTGTGGCTGAGGGGTCTGAAACAAGTCTGGAAAGGAAGAATGTCTTTGACTTGGGCAGGGTCTTAAATGCCTGGCAGAGATTCTGTGTGTTCTCCTGGGTGTCCTTGAGCAGGAGAATAGCATGACCAGCCCTGAGCTTAGGATGGTTGTTTTGGCAGTGGGATGGAGCATGGACCTGGAGTAGACCAATGAGCACAAGCAATGAGTGTCTTCCATGACCATGACTGTGGAGAGAAGGGGCCAGGTGGGAGAGACATTTTGGAGGCAGAGTTTAGGAGACTCAGCACCTGCTTGGGAGGGGAACAGGGGAGGGGGAAAGTCCAGGAAGGCTCAACCTGGATGACTGGAGGGAGAGTTGGTGCCCTTGACTGACCAATACAGGGTTGAGAAGTTTGTGGGACATCTGGGCAGCTAACAAGCAAATACAACCTGTCAGGCATTTATAAAGTACCACTGTGTACAAAGGTCAGTGTTTGGCCCTCAGAGTCTCAGGGAGCTCCTGGATCTGGATCAGTGGATTTGGGAGAGAGGTCTGGAAGAGACTGCTGAAGCCACGAGGCAAAGTGTGGAGGGAGGAGGGAAGAGAGCCAAAGGCTGGACACACCCATAGGGGGCTGGGGCTGGGAGGAAGCACTGGAGGAGACTGAGGAGAGAACAGACTGGAAGGAGACTCGGGAGGCAGGGCTGGAAAGCTGAAGGGGGAGATAGGAAGATGTGGGTGGGTGGCCAGCAGAGGCTAGTGCTGTAGAGAGGTCAGGAGAGCAGCTTCAGCAGGGTGGTGGGGCTGGAAGCTGGGAACCAGTGAGGGGTGTGGAAGGGAGGCAACCAGTGTAGACCAAGAAGATTCTTAGGGAGGGGGAGGAGACACACAGCCAGGTGTCTCTTGGTCGTCTAGCTCCTGTCATCTGCACTGCCTTAGGGCATGAGACTTGAGCCCCCTCCTCAATTTGTTTTCACTTCCCTACCTTGATTTCCTCCTCCATCTCCCCTCCCCATCTTGGTATCTCCCCCCTCCCTCCACACACCTGCTGAGTGGATCTGCCCTCTCCATCTGGATCTCTCTCCCTACCTTGCTCTCCCCTCCCCATGTGGTGGATCTCCCCTCCCCTATACCTGGACACCCCCTCCCCTCATGGGCGGTCTCCCTTCCCCCACACCTGAATCTCTCCACCTCACCTGCATCTCTCCTCACCCACCTTACTCCCTCTTCTCTACCCAGATCCTCCCTTCTTTCTGTTGGATGGTCCTACCCCAGTTGCTGACTCTCACCTTGCAAGTTCATGGTGATCAGACTATCTATAAGCACGTGAGACAACAAGTTCTCCATGCCATAGAAGAAGAACCCACTGCAGCTGCTCAAACATTGCTCCCAGTCCGCTTGGCTGGAGGAAGAGGAGGGGGAGGAGG